>NC_084891.1:9090000-9690000 GCF_958979055.1 Alnus glutinosa | reverse complement strand
TCTAATGTAGGTTTAGATCTTTTATTCTTACTCAAATCTTGATCGGATGAGCATTGCTCTTGCATTAGATCTCGTTGGTGAAAATGTCTTATTGAGATCTCGAATGTGCTAAGCTTTTGCCCAAAATCCGCCACAAAACTATTGATGTGAGTCAATAAAAACTTTGAAATTTGCAGAGATCAAGCATTTTTCAAGACTTGTATTTCTAAGGTGGATGGTCGTTAAAAGGAAATTTCTGACAATCTCAAATTTTTCATAGCTTTGCATAAGACAAGTAAAATTATTAAGAGTAAAATCTCTTACGAAAATCTGCCAAGTGGTGTGACAAATATTTTATTATAATTGGTATTAAAAACATATTGAATTATCACTAAACACTTTGTTTTATTCATAACAATATATGTTATAAATGTGATTTGATTTGAGCATTAGGATAATAGAGCTGCAGAAAGTGCACTCAAACATATATATATATATATATATATATATATATATATATATATATATATATATATATATATATATATATATATATATATATATATATATATTTTTTTCTATTTATGATATTATACATTATATTGATGATTATTTTCTGCTTCTATTGAGATCTCGATCTCGATATATTATTGATTGACAAAAAGTAAATATTGACATTTTAATAGAACATATTGACAAATGCATCGAACAATTGCTTTACAAAATAATCACTATATCTAATATAGATTTAGATATTTTACTATTACTCAAATCTAGATCTGATGAGCATTGCTCTTCCTCAGATCTCATTGGTGATTAGCTCTTATTGAGATCTTGGTGGTGATAGCTCTTAACCAAAATCTACCACCAAACTATCCTTATTATGGTGAGTCAATAAAAACCTTAAAATTATCAGTAAAGGGTAGTTAAAAGGAAATTAGTAACAATCTCAAATTTTGTAAGGTTTTCCATCAAGCAGGCTAAGCCAGTATGAACAAAATCTCTTATGAAAACCCATCAAGTCATGAAAAATATTTTATTATAACAGCTGGAATTAGACAAATACAAGGTTGTCACTAAACAATTTGTTGTATTTATGAAAATGTGTGTTATAAATGTGATCTGATATGAGTATTAGGATAATAGAGTTGCAGAAGGTACAAAATGGCTCATGATATGTCAAGAGATAAGAATTAAGTCCGCAACCACTCCTGCTCATAGTAATTGCCACAAAAAAATCTCTACAATCCTGTCAACATCATAAGAGAGTCAAAATACTCTATTTGGTTGGCCATCCTATCAAATTAAGTATTCAAAAGCCATAACAATGTGATTTCTATGGTTTCCAAAAGGTTTTTTTTTTTCATTAGTTCATTTAAAATTTTATATATTTAAAGAATTTTTATGAGAAATGTGGTTGAAAAAAACAAATAGAATTGTTGAATAACATATTTTGTCCACTATAAATGTGTGCAATGCATTGCACAAGGGTTGGTGAAAAAAAAGAAAAGGAATAGAGATAACATAAAATCAATTAGATTACCATCCTTTATTGATTTAACACATGAAAATAATCAAATTGTGAATTCAGCAGCATAATCAAGTCTAAGAAAAGCACGTTCTTAAATTGTACCGGATTGTAGTTCAAGGCCTCAACAAGGAAATCCATAGCTGCGAGTGTACCACCGGTTCTCCTTTGTAGGATATATAGGACTTCTTGAGCCCCTCCCATGCCTTTTCCATTAAGAAATTCTGGACCTTCAACTTCGAGTTTGAGCCGGAGGCCTCAAAGGTCAAGAATTACACAATGGAAGGGGCTTGGTGGCAGAGTTACTAGAGTTGGTGTCGAACATTCTAAAGGGAGAGAAATTGGTTGTGCGAATACATGTATATATATTTATATATGTTTGTGTGTATGTGTGGGTGTGGATTTTCAGAGAGTCTCAAAGAAAATGGTGGTCTGTTGCACTTTTGAGTTATGGTTGTTGGAGGAAGAGTCTCATTAAATGTGTAGAAAACTACTATGAATTGAGTCTTTTTCTTAAGGTATTTTACTTTGTTACCACCGCATGCTAGGTGTGACGTATTAAGACATCTAGTTTGACAAAGGAGGGGGGTTTTGAGAATATCCGATTGTGTGACCCACCGTTAGGACTCATTTTAGTTTTCAAGGCGAGAGTAGGGGTATTTTGGGAATGGGAGTATTATATACAAACCAATGATAAATGTACTAATCAAACATGAGTTATGTACCATTTGATTTTTTTTCTTTTTCTTTTTGCTGGGTTATGTACATTTGAATTGGATAAATGATAGGAGGAACAAAGATTTTATCAAGATATGGGTAACAAGATGATGTGGAGCTTATTCATTGGAGATGATCAAAACAATTAACAAAAAGATATGTCATGGGTATCAATGAATAAGTTTCAGATCATCTTGATACTCATCTCTCAGTAAAAGATTTGATACCTCTAGCATTTTTCATAGCTGAATAAAAATGTTAAGAGTACCAAATTTTTTACCGAGAGATGGGTACCAAAATGATGTGGAGCTTATTTATTGGATATGATCAAAACAATTAATAAAAAGAAATGTTACGGATATCAATGAATAAATTTCATATCATCTTGATACTCATCTCTTGATAAAATATTTGGTACCTCTAGCATTTCTCATAACTGAATAAAAAGTTAACTTGGAACAAATACAAGCACCTGCTAAACAAATTGGCCACAAGGTTGTGAAGGGATCCGATCCACATTAATTAGCCTTGCACATTATCTAATAATGGGCCATAGATTTGGGGCAAAACTTGCCCAATGCAATCCCGACCCAGGGTAAAATAAAAAAAAAATAAAAAAGTATTGATAATTATACCTTTTTTTTTCTCAAAAGACTGTAACCTGGGACTTTTCTCTTTCATATTTGCCGCTATTGTTGCCACTCCCCCCTCCTGCTTCCTTTTGAGTCGATCTACTTGTGAGCTGCTTAGTAATGTTTTGACTCCTACCCTTTGTATTCATTAACAACAGCAACATACTGGCAAAGTCATTGATGTTACCGTGCATAACAATGATGAATAATATGGAATCGAAAAGAGAGAGAGTAAGAGAAAATCAAGACACAAATTTACGTGGTTCGGCAATGTGCCTGCGTCCACAGAAGTTCGGCTATATTCAATAATTGATTTAGAGTTATAGCATAACATGTTTATATCAAAACCCTACTGTCGCGATACTCTGCCAATCGGCCACTATACTGGTACTCTCGTATTGCTCTCTATGCCCAAGAGAATATGAGTCACTTGTTCCAACAGTTATCATAACATTTTCATTAGTAACACCAATGGACAATAATCTTTTATATGTTTTGATAAATAATTTTCTTACCTTTTTCCTTTGTTTGTCTATGTTGTGACGCTCTAATTCATATGCAGTTTCTCTCTCACCATAATCTTCTTTCTCCTTTTCTTTTCCACTTGTGATAGAATTTTCGCAAGCTTATGCTTGGTATATCTTTATTTTTTTTAATACCCATATTATCTTCAACGAGATTGCTATGATTGCTATGCCATTGTGATTGGATTTCTTCTTTGGTTGTCTAATCTGGATAACGGGGGGGGGGGGGGGGTGTTTCTGTGTAACATTTCAGAGTTGTTTGGCAGTCTCTGAGAATTTCTGTTTGTAATTTAAAGGTTCATTCTTGATTTCTCATTTGTTTACATGAGTTTATGTGCGTTAAAAAGGCAAATCACCAAGGCACTGCAAGAAATATGATCTTATACTGTTTCTTTTTAGATATCCTCTATTTTAGAATGACAACTATTTTCAAGTGCACCGTAGTTCCAATTTCAATAATCAGCAATGACTCATCTTCTTACAACTGAGCTCCCCAAAATTTTAGAAATTAAAGTAGTCAAAACCGTAATTAATTTTGACAGGGATCCTTGTGAATTGGTTATGGCTCATATTATTGTGGTTTATCAAGTTGTATTCAATGTTAAATTGCCTCCTAATTCTTTCAACCAGTCTCTTTTTTGCAAATGAAGATTTTGTTGCCCCTTTTTCTTCCCTATATGGCCTTTTCTACCTAATTTTTTTCTATTTCATAGAGTTTAGTTGATGATTCTAATTTGCAGCACTGCATTGATGTCCTTAATTCAAAAGTAAATGAAAAAAATTGTATGTACCCTATTGTCCTTGTGAAGGTATGCATGCCTTATTATTTAACATTGATGACGTGATGTTTTCTCGAAATAACTTTTTGGAAAAATTACACATACCCTTCTCAAATTACCACCACATTGTCAATGTCCTCCCCCCCCCCTCCCCCCCCCCCCCCCCTCCCCCCAATTAATCCTCCAGCAAAACTACCAATTATGTTAATGTCTCAACCTCAAACTACCAAAAATATTCAATGTCCCCCTTCAGTTAAATAAAACTGTCAATCCCTAACGACAAGGGTATAATTGTCATTGATAAACGTCGAATGTTGCACATTCAAGCCCCTTGACTTGCATATGTCAATTCTTTAGCATTATTATTTGTTTGATTTTGTGTTGTTTTCAGGTTTTCAGGTTTTAAATAAACATGCAATTAATTCCATTGATTTTAGGCTTAAAGCACACTTTGATAAGACCTAGAAGATATGTTTAAGCTTAATCAATCATAATAGAAGACTTATATGATGTGGTTAAGTTTAATCAAATCAAGGAAATGATTAAATCGGAATTTCTCTCATAAGAGTTAAAATTGAATTGGATTCAAATTTGGATTCTGCACGTCTCAGTGTTTTGATCACAACTTTCTGCTCAAGTTTAGTATTGCAATGAAATTGGTGGTGTTGCAAAGCTAATAAAAAATTCAATAACTATGTCTGAAATAGGTTTTCCCTAATTTGGACGTTTACTATGTACAAATTTTTCTGCAATAAAAGACCACAAATCTTGACGAATTTGGAATCCTTTTCCTACTTGGATTGAATTTTCAATCTTCTACTTGGACTAAGAGACTAAGTTCTGATTTTTCTTGGATTCTTATGGATTTTAGGCCTCTCATAGTCTATATAAATAGACTCCTGAGCTTCAAGAGAAGGTGTGCTTAGCTTTAGACAGGAAATTCTTCTTGGAGGCTTGACAAGTTGAAGAGGAGAAGAACATGGCAGGAGGCCATCACAGCGCCACGATGAGCGGCTAAATTCGTAATAGAGTGTTGATGTAGCCATTTCCAAGTAACAATGGTTTAATTGTATTTTAATTTTGGATTTTCTATATGCATGATGGTTGTATAACTGTGAGAATTGATTTTAATGTTTATATTCAATCATTATGAATTTCTTATCTTGTCTTAGAAAGTCTTTTATATTGATTGAACTGAATCCTTCATATTTTCTATGATTATGTGAATGATTGTTATACAACAATTTTAATTGATATATGATCAAGAGGGTTAGATAGGCTATCCCTAGGGAAAATGGATTGTACTACACCCCAGTTTAGTGTAATTTAGGTCGACAGTTCGTACCAGTTGAAGATGGGTTATACTATTCCATTGATTGTGTGTATCCTATTAGAGATGCAACTAATCCATACCTAAGGAAGACGGGTCATACCGCATCTTAGTGGTTAGGTGGACGATCCGTGTCAACCAAAGATGGATTATACTTATTCTTTAGAGGTAATTTCTTGACTACTTGAGTGAGACAAGCCATATATCATGCATAGTATAAATTTTCCTTGTTAATTTATAATTAACCATTGTTATGCGGTGAGTGGTGAGTGGTGAAATCAACCCCCTATTCTTTCTCTCACCACTAATCTCTTTACATTTATGCCTTTTACTTTTATGTATTTATTTTTAGAAAACAAAAATCAAATCAAACATCTTTTCAATTAAGTTAAATTTAATCTCAAAAAGCTTGATAACAACACCTACGTAGTCCTTGAGGTTCGACACCCTCAATATAGCTCTATCCTACAAGGATTCATACTGTTGTGAGTGGTAATTTTATTATTGATATATTTTGGTAAACAATAAACCATATCAGTCATTTTGTCACATTCTAAATGTTTGAAATAACCTTTGAGATTTAAACAATTCCTTCGAAAATTTTAATCCGATTAAAAACATCAATCAGCAACACGAGGAGTCACTCAGAGGGAACAAGCGAAAAAACCTTTGTTTTCTCTCCTCTCCTCTGATAAGCTTTCTGTGCCGATCACCATGGGAGGGAAGCTCAAAGCTTCTCCCCCCCCCCCCCCCCCCCTTTTCCTCTTTCCTTCCTCTTTTCCTCCCCTTCCCTTCTGCTAACGCCTCTTTCAAGGCCCCTATCCAGCTGGAGTTCTCTCTAGCCCTATCTGTGTCCTCTTCGGAGGTTATACCCACTTGTTGCAACATCATCCTCGAAGGCTTTACTACAGATGGACCGGTCTCAAGCTCTTCCTTCCATTCTTAGTAGTGCATCCACCGGTTTCTTAAAGTTCTTAGACTTGATTTTCACAAATCATATCTACTCACTTTAAGAAGCCTCTCCATCACACAATCCAATCGATCGAGATCCAGGCTCTCTCCGCTTTGCTCCGCCGTCAGCCACTTCTCCATCCGGTCATCGCGCGCAAGAGTGTGCACTACACGGGCATGTGAATAGATCTTACTTGTGGGTCCGTGATTCACACACGACGACACGTGGTCAGCCTGATGCCGCGCGTGCTACTCTCCACCACCTTCCTCCACTGTTGCCGGTCTCTAGCTGTGGTCCGCATCCCTCAAACATCCATTGTCGTCGCGTGGTCTTCAAGCGCTAGCAATTGGATCTCTTCTGCCGGTCGCCTCCACTGTCCTCCGCCCAGCCTGCCGCCGCCGATGATTTGTTATGAGTTTTTTTATCTTATGCTTTTACGAGCTTTTTACTTTCTGTTGTTGGGTTTTGGTCTTTGAAAAATAGATGACTTCTATTTAACCATGTGTGTGTGCACAATGTGTTAACCAAATAATGTAAAAGCGAAATTTAAATGACACAAATATTTTGTTAACGAAGTGGAAACTCAATTAAGAGAAAAACACTTCGGGGCAGCTAAACCCAGGATATCCACTATTCAGAAGATAAAGCTAGTTACAAAGCAGTAGCACTCACATACTCTTATGCAGTGGTCGTAACTTGAACTCTGACGTGTAACCCAACACAAACGCCTCCCAACCAAGTCTCCTACTTGAAGGGGTCTTCAATGGAATCATTTACCTTAGGGCTCCTTTCTAAGATAGACTTCACACGAACACATCAATGACACTTGGCAACAGCTAGAAAGTAAGCAGATTAGCACAACGACTCCTAAAATATTCTTTCTAAGCACTATGGAACTTACTACCAAATTCTTACAAATTAAATGCCTAGAGGCCTCTATTTATAGGCTACAGAAGACCTAAATCGCCACTGATTCGGTTTTCTCTAGGTGGCATCCGGACGGTAGCTGAGGGAGTTCGGATGGACAACTGTGCAACTGGCTTTCCAAATTCATTGATATTCTTTCCTGAATAAGGCCGCGTCCGGACGGTGTTGCCCTAACGTCCGGACGGTTGCACTTCTGCTGCACGCAATTTTCATAATAAGGTATGAGCGTCTGAATAGTGTAGACTGACGTCCGGATGATTGAACGTCTTTTGCACGACATGCCTTATCAAGGATAGCGTCTGAACGGGAACACTACATCGTCCGAATAGTTGCTGTTGTCTTCCCATATCTGTGTTTGGAAAGAAATCCTTTTACTTGTATAACACTGAAGGTCGTCCGGACGTATTGCTGAGACGTTCGAACGGATGCAACCTGGAACAGTTCAAAGCTTCTGGACACAGAAGGGAGTCCGGACAGAAAGTTCTCATCGTCTAGACAGATGATGCTTGAAAGATGAGCGTCCAGACGGAATACCACGTCGTCTAGACGGATGCAAAAGACTAAACTTCACTGTCTTGAAATCTACACGGAGTCTTCTTGAAGTATATAACAGAATTGTAGACTTTAAATATAATTAGCATCCCTGTCTAATAAGCATAATTACATAGAAGTGTTTTTGTCCAACAAAATGCAGTCAATTACTAACTAACAAACTCCCTCTTTGGCCATTCTAAGACAAAAATCACTTAACAAGTTAAAAATACAATTCAGGTCTAAAAAAAATATACTCCCCCTTTTTATCTCAAAAGGATAAGGGTAAAACAGAGTATGAGAAAAACCACAATATAATTACTCCCCTTCAATGTCACAGTAGGACAAGGGTAAACAAAATAAAAATAATCCAGGAGTTATTAAGTGTTTACAAATTATTCAAAACAGAATAATAAAATGTTTGAAAATAAATCAAAACACCAAATAAAATCAATCATCCTCAGCCATGGGTGGATGATCCTCGTCATCACTGCTAGATGGATTATGGTGCTAGAGACACTCTTGGATGTCCAACTGGCACTGCTCCACACGGAGATTGATAGAGTGAATCTCCAGCTGCATAGAGTGAATACCCTGTTGCATAGAACTCATACCCCCCTGTAGAGATTCCAAAGCAGCTAAAATCTGAGCATGACCTGCATCATGATGTGGAGGCAGAGGAGCAGTCTATGAAGATGATGCTATATCAAGCATCTCAACATGAATAGGAGGAGGCTGAGGAGCTTCATCCTGATCTTCGCGCCTCGGCTGGGCATTGGATTTCATCAGGGTCTGTTTGCTTATGGGGTCTTGAATTTTCATCTTGGGCTCTCTAGAAACATTTATGCCAGACTGTAGAATGATCTGAGTGATCAAGCAGCCGAAGGGAAGATCGGTATTATTCTCATCTCAAGCCTCCAGCATAACATCAAGAATATGCTTACACAAGCAGAAAGGCAATCTTAGACAGATGGCATACAAGAACTAAGCCATCTTCAGCATTAGATCAATTCTCCTAGCAGTAGGCCAGAGGTTGTGCTAGATAATCTTCACAAGCAGGCGGTGCGGGGAAGACAAAGAACCGATTCTGATAGTAGTAGCTTGCTCCTCGCCCTGTGGAACAGCATGAAAGAATTATTGAAGATCATCCAAGGAGGGAGCAACCACAACCTCATTAAAAGGGCTAGCTGAAATCTGAAGCATTGGCACCCCAATGATCTGGCTGATGACCTGAGTATCAACCATTATAACATGCCCCTCAATGGTAGACTGAAGAACAATGCCACTGTCCTCATTTTACCCAACCTCTAGATGAGTATAGAACTCTCTGACTAGTCTGGTGAGTATGATGCAAGCGCAATTGTGGAGGTAGCCCCAGATATATGTCTGAAGAATCTTACTGATAACATCCAGGGGAGCTACCAAAATATTAGGCCTGACTACATTCCATTCTGGAATGACCGATCTGTTGGCAATTTTGGCTCTAAAAGCTGTAATGCCTTCCTCTGTCCTCTATCGGACTCTACGCTGAGAGTTGCTGGCAGACATGATTCTGCAAAGAATAACTACAAATATTTGCCGAAAATAACCTCTAGGATATTAGGTAAAAAAAAAATCTGGCATTATAACAGCAGTGAAATGGACTTCACAAAAATTACAAACAAGCAAAATAATCCAACACAGTCCAATTATATGTGCAAACTTTATCTCAAGAATATTCCATAAAAATATCTTATAAATTAAAATAATTGAAAAGAAGATAAAGTATAGAGCAACATACCTGGAAATGAGATAAAGGACAAAAAAAGACAAAAATAAGCAGAGAATATGCGAGAAACTACGAGAAAATCACAATAAAACGATAAAAGACAAGAAAAGTGAAATGAGGTGTGGCGGCTAGGGGAGAAAACGATACTTAACCTTGTACGGTACCCATCCGGACGCATCACTAACCCGTCCGGACGTGGGATGCCATATGGGCATTCGGCAGAACTATGCGCGTTCGGACGTTTTACCTAACCGTCTGGCCGTCTAAGCCGCACCCATCAGCTTAGGCTTCACATTGAAAACCAGTTGCTAAAGGAAAATTTGCAGGAAAATTATTTTCCGTAAAGTCAGCTTCAGAACACGCATGTATAATCAATTGATATAGTAATCAGATAGCATCTCAAAAATACGCAGAAATATAAAAGAGAGGTAAGAGCTCAATCAGCACAAAATTCCCTATAGATAGAAATTTTAAATAGATTCCTCAACTCATGCAATGCATGTGTATGTGTGAAGACTTTCTCAATACAATACGAAGTTCATTGATATGACTTAAAGCAACTGAATTTTCTAAACAAGAGGGAAAATTAATGAAGATTTGTCAAAAGTCAAACCTTATTTTACTAGGGCCTAGCAACCCTCATCTGATACACCCCCTCTAAGATGCAGCACTTTTCTTTTACTTAGTCCTTTAGTGACCGTCTATTTCCGCAATGATTTGGTCACTGACTGTTTCTTTAGGAACAAGTTCAAGAACAGATTTATAGCAAAATAAGCAGTGGATCCTTTTAATTATCCATATTTACTAATTTTTTAATGCTTTTTATCACTTGATGCTGCAACCTAGAGAGAATGCTAGAATTTTTTGGTTCTAGATTCAACTAGCAAGTTAGTCAATTTGACCATCTTACAAAAAAATCTCTCTCATAAGAATCTTCAAAAGCAAAAAGTCAGAGAAAAAAAAAATGTACCTTAGGGGAGCCTTGGATAGTGCACAAAATCATCGCATCAGAAGAGTAACTATCTAGTTATTAGATTCACAGGAAAAACTTGGCAAATATTAGGCATAAACTCTCAATCATATATAAGTATAGTCAATTAATGCGCAAAGAACTAAGCTATCAGGCAAAAATACATGCAATATCTGACATACCAAGAAAAGAAAAAATAAAATTCCTGCAACTTCTCCCCCAATTTTTTATTTTTATTTTATGAAAAGCAATAAAAACATGCTATAAAGGTAAACAGCCATAAGACTAGAATATAAGGCAAGATCAAACCTGTGAAGGATCAAAATTACCAATACAGGAAAACAGTTGCTCGATATGTTTTTTCTGTCTTCCCCAAATAGTACCTGCAAAGTTCTCTCAAGAGCAACAAAAAAAATAATGCAAATAACAGTGGTTCCTAAATTGCAAAGCAAACAAAGATATAACAAGTAGAAAATCATGCAATGCAATCAAACCTGATGCTCTAGAATTAGGAACCAAATCCTAGGCATGTGTACTCTCACTAACTAGGTGAGTCCATTCCCCCTCAAGGGGTGAATGTCTGCCTCTTTTCTAATCCATGCCTGCCTTTTTTTTTGTGGTTGTTGACAGGACTTCATCTGATGATCCATCCACTGTATCATGCTCTGCATCCAAATAGGCAGCTCCCTATAGAATTGATCATCCTCCATCTTTGGTGGCTTCTTCATGAAGTGCCTTGATTTGTTAGCCTTGGGTTTGCCATTCTGATTGGCAGGAACAAATCTCTGCTAAGGTCGCTGATGCTGGGGAGCCTGGCACCGTGGGGCATAATGCCTTAGAGCTTGATGCCATGGAGCTTGATACTTGGGCCTGATGCCTTGGAGCCTTATGCTGGGTCAGAGGTCTTGTGCCAAAATTTGCTTGCCTGGGCATCTCTTTCTTGACCTTTGATCTTTGAGCCTTAAGAAGGGAGCACTAAGGTTGGACATGCCCGCTTAGGCCACAATGATGGCATATAGGAGGTCGTTTAATGGTAGGGAGCTTCTAAGTGACCAGAATATCTCCACTGATTATGTCCTTCCCTTTGTCCACGACTGTGAGTGGAGGCTCGGGGACTGTGAGCTTGACAAAGACAGTACTAGAAGTAGAGGGAATGTCAGAGGGAGGAGCTACATACCCGAGTTCAGTCTTGTCTGTTGGGCTCTTCTAGATTGACAGCATATGGGTCAGCTTCTCATCGGTGACCCTCTCCAACTGAAGTTGTGTATGTAGTAGCTTCTCCTCTAGATCTTGTATTTTGAGCAGCAGTGAACTCTTCTCGGTCTGTAAACTATTCAGCTCATGGATATACTGCTTGCGAGTCTCCCTCAGCTTCTCGAACTCTACATATAGGATTTTATATGCCTCATTGAGTTCTTCCCCGTCTTCATCACTGTGCTTTGAGTAATAAGAATCCTCCTCTTCTACATGTGGAGCCACAAAGGCTAGAAATTTGTCTTGATCAGGAGATTCTTCTTCTTCGGACTCATCACTAAGAGTCGCATTATATGCCTTCCCTTTTCCCTGCTTGAGATTCCCACAATCAGCCCTTATATGCCCAAAGCCTGAGCATTCAAAACATCTTGGGCCTCTTGGGTCTTTCTTTTCAACTTCCTTAGGTTCAAACTCTCTGGGGGCCTTCTTTAGTCTTTCAAAGAATTTCTTTTTGAACCGATCATTCCTCATTAATCTTCTAAAAGTCTTGGCCAGCATAGCCACAACATCTTCTTCTTTCTCAGAGTCTTCTTCAGATGAGACATTGGCTTTCTTTTTAGATGCCTTGAGTGCAATAGTCTTCACCTTTTTGACTAGGGGCAGGGACAGTTCATAGGTTTGAAAAGATCTTACCAACTCTTCAATCTTCATCTCTTTTAAGTCTTTGCTTTCTTCAATGGTAGTTACCTTGATTCTGAAACGCTCATGCAAAGATCTTAAAATTTTACGAATGAGTTTTACATCCGAGACGGTCTTCCCAAGACTCACCATTGAGTTTCTTAGGTCGCTCATCTTGGAGTAAAACTCTTCGAATGTCTCATTATTCATCATCTTAATTTCTTCAAATCTAGAAATCAGAATTTGAAGTTTGGCAGATTTAACAAGTTTTGTACCTTCATATGCTGTTTCTAAGATTTGCCATGTTTCTTGAGCAATTCCACAGTTTGAAATTTTAGTAAATTCAAACGGTGAAAGTGTTTGACATAGAGCATGGAGGGCTTTATCATTAGACAGTTGTGCATTTCTTTCATTTGCAAGCTCAATATTTGCACCCATTGGCTCAGTCCAACCAGTTTCAATAGTTTTCTAACAATCAATGGATTTTAAAAAGAAATGCATACGAGCTTTCCAATAACCATAGTTTATGCCATCAAAGGCAGGAATAGATGTAAGATTTTGAGACATTGAAATAAAAATAGAAGTCAACAGGAAAGATAACACTCAAGAATTAAATCTAAATAGAGTGTACCAAGCTCTGATACCAATTGAAAATATATATGATTTCTATTTAACCGTGTATGTGTGCACAATGTGTTAACCAAATAATGTAAAAGCGGAATTTAAATGACACAAGTCTTCTGTTAATTTGTAAGAAAAGACCTAAATTGACACTGATTTGGTTTTCTCTAGGCGGCATCTGGACAGATAACTGTGCAATTGGCTTTCCAAATTCGCTGATATTCTTTCCTGAATAACGCCACGTCCGGACGGTGTTGCCCTAACGTACGGATGGTTGCACTTCTGCTGTACGCAATTTCTAAAATAAGGTCTGAGCGTCAGGACAGGAACACTACATTGTCCGGACGGTTGCAGTTGTCTTCCCATATCTGTGTTTGGAAAGAAATCCTTTTACTTGTTGAACACTGAAGGTTGTCCGGACGTGCTGCTGAGACGTCCGAACATATGCAACTTGGAACAATTCGAAGCTTCTACACACAGAAGAGAGCCCGGATGAAAAGTTCTCGTCGTCCGGACAGATGATGCTTGACAGATGAGCGTCTGGACGGAATACCACATAGTCTGGACCGATGCAAGAGACTAAACTTCACTGTCTTGAAATCTACACAGAGTCTTTTTGAAGTATATAACAAAAGTGTAGACTCTGGATATAACCAGCATCGCTGTCTAATAAGCATCATTACATAGAAGTGTTTTTGTCCAACAGAATCAAGCCAATTACAAACTAACAGTCTCTGTGGGAGACCCTTTCTCTAGAGCTTTTGTTTTGATTTTAGCAATGCCTATCCCTCTTCAACCCCTACAAAGGGGCTGTTGTTTCCATTTCCAACTCGGTGCCCGCCTCTCAATCCCTGCAAAGGGGTTGTTATTTTTCATAGGGTGGAAGTCTTTTTCCAGGGTCATGCCCCTTCTCTTCACTGTGTTGATGTTATGTCCGCTTTGTGTGGACCAACCCTTGGCTTTGTCCAAGGTAGATAGGACCGAAATTTTTTTGATTCCTTTGGAATTAAAAAAACACCAATTCCTTGCTTGGTTACGAACAACATAAAGCTCATAACAAACAGCTAGATGAAAACCAGACATAGAAGCAAACTTTTCAGACGTCTCATAAGATTTTGATTTTACCTCGCTGTAAGTGCCAGTGTGGTGAGTTTACCGTTCTCAGTAGAAGGCCACCCACCACCAAGCTCAACTCCACAAAATTAAATAAACCCTCTTTCGACACTGCAGAATAGAAAGCATCCAACAACGCATAGTGGACTAAAAATAACAAAGAGAGAGAGAGAGAGAGAGAGAGAGAGAGAGAGAGAGAGAGAGAGAGAGAGAGAGAGCTTGGAGAAATTCCATAACACATCACCTTGATCTTGATCTTGGAGAAATTTCATAACCGCCAAGTGGTAGTAAGTACAAATCAGCTCGAAGCTCTTGATCTTGCACAACCAACTTGACGTTTGAGCACTTACTCTTACATGTCAAAGTACTCCCATCTGCTAATTTGATTTCAAATCGCTCACAAGGTTCCATATGCATTGAGAGTTTTTGAGCAATACCTTCATCAAGGAAATTATTGGTGCTACCTATGTCAATTAACACCATAACTGGCTGGCGTTTGAGGAGACCACTAACCTTCATGGTTTGCGGGTTGTAATAGCTAGCCAAGGCATGTACAGTGTAAGTCACCTCATCTTCGTTATTGTCAAGTGTATTGTCTTTTTACTCAGACTCATCAATATTTATTTCTAGCACCATTGGTTCAATCACCAATAGTTTTCCTTGTTTGCACATGTGCTCTCTATGCCACTTCTCATCGTAGTGCCAACAAAGCCCCATCAGTGACTGGTCTACTTGACACCCTGGTTAGCCTGCATGCCTCATCACTAATTTTTTCTTCTTGAACTCTTGCAAATGAAAATGCAGCTACTATGGCCTGCAGTCTATAAGTCTTGACTTCTCTCCTGATATTAGGTCGAAGTCCTTCGACAAATGTACCGATTAGTTGTCTCTCCAACCAATCGTGGGTACGGTTGGCCAAGCTCTCAAATTGGCTATGATATTTGCTAACTGTGGGGGTTTGTCGGATCTTGGCTAGTTCACCATCGACGTCCTCAAATGCGGAGGGGCCAAATCGTACTAGAAGCCCTTCCACAAATGCCGCCTAGGTGGGCAACCCATGGCTTACTTCAAACCAATTATACCATTGAATGGCTTCACCTTCAAAATGGATGGATGCAATGTCAACCCTAGACTCTTCTGGCATTCCATGATAACGAAAAAATCATTACGCCCTTGACACCCAACCTGATGGATCATCTTCATTCCATCGAGGAAAGTCCATCTTCATGCGTGGAAGGTTGTAGTCATGATTGCGATGTTGTTTTGCAGGTGGGGTTTAAGTTGGAGATTGGCCCGTGCTACGTTCTTCCTGGATGACTTGCGTAATATGCTCCTTTAACTACTTTAGAAATCTGGAGTCGAACTATGACTCTAGTGGAGTGTCCTCCTTGTGTGTCGTATTGCTAGTAGAGCCCATTGAATGAGCCGTTAAATAAAAAATTCCTAGCATGCGCTTCTAGTTACATGTGTAGGGCATACACTTTTTTACTTCTTCTTCTTCTTCCTTTTTTTTTTTTTTTTTTTTTTTTTTTTTTTTTTTTTTATCCCTTATCTGGAATAGGCTATTCGCGGAATAATAAAATCTGAGCTAAGATTGTCTTAAACCCACAACCAAACATGTTCAGGTCCAAGAACAAAACCAGAATAACATAAGCCAAAAACAGGAATAAGTGTATCCTTACAATGGAATAGGTAGAAAAGAAAGCACACCAAAATTGGCTAAACCTGTAGCCAAACAACAGTTGTCTTCTTCAAATAAAAATTCAGCAATGACTTCGATTTCACCGCACAGACCAACAACTCGTGCCCAAAGCTCCGCGATTGACTGGGTAACGAACTACCACATCACTATTCCACTACCACCACAGCGGTGGCGCAAGAGCGGCAACAGGGAAGAGAACCACCAATAGAGAAGGGGGAAAAATTGTAGGCAATAGCCCAAGGACAAACACTCTGATACCAAATGATAGGATCCAATGGATTCTATAAAGAGAAATTAAAGAAATAGAAAAAAAGGAGAAAGAAGAGATCACTTCGAGGGGATCAGGCCTCCAATATTTGCTTCAAGCAAATGTAGTTTTTCTTGAATGTCCTTGCAATATGGCATCTACAGCTTTTTATGGGAAAACAAGCTGA
Source organism: Alnus glutinosa (assembly GCF_958979055.1). Classification (NCBI taxonomy): domain Eukaryota; kingdom Viridiplantae; phylum Streptophyta; class Magnoliopsida; order Fagales; family Betulaceae; genus Alnus; species Alnus glutinosa. Next base: position 9,673,621 of record NC_084891.1, on the reverse strand, counting down.
ATTGAGTTTAATGAGAACGTTGCAATTTGTAGAAAACAATTAATGAAAGACATTGTATCTTGCAGAAATTAAACAATCAAAAGCATAGGGACTCAACAAAGGGAAAGGTTCAAGGCATAGGGACTAAACAAACATAGGGACTCAACAAAGGGGAAGGTTCAAGAGGTGAGAATCCTATCACAGAGAGAGAGAGAGAGAGAGAGAGATGACCGAGAGAGTGAGGTGAGAATCTCTCCCATGTTTCCTCTTCTTCCCTTACCTGTTCTTTCTTTCCCTTTCTTTTCCTCTTTTACGAGCTGTGTGTGTGAGAGAGAGAGAGAGAGAGAGAGGGGGGGATCGATGAGGTTGGGTGCTGACCGGTTGGAGCAATTGGTTTCATCAAGGTAAATTCTCTTTCCCTTTAGCTTTTGGTCTTGATTCTCGATTGGTTTCAATTTGGTATTTTATTTTGGGGATTTTTATGGTGATTTAATTGGGTTGATGCTTATGGGTCTTGATTTAATGGTGTTTTTATGGGTGTGATTTTAGTTGGCCCATTTTGGTTTTCGGTTGCTTTGGGTGTATAGGTTATCATTGATTTTGATTCTTTGAAGGAAGAGATGAATCTCTTGTATTTTCAGTAGGTGTTTTATGGCTTTTTTTTTGGTTGTATTTTGTGTTTTTGGTGGAGGGCCGAATGGTGTGGTTGACTTTTGTGTTGGTTTATCCTTGAGTTTAAAGTTGGTTTATTGCTCTGTTTTGGTGGATTGGATGGCCTAATTTATGGGTTGTTTTGTGATGGCGGAATGATGGGTGTTTGATTTAGGATTTTGCCTAAATCGGTTGAAGAGAGATTGGTAGAGTTTGAGGCTTTAAATGGTGGTGTTTTGGGTTGTGTTGATGGCTGGTTTTGGGTATTCATGTTTGAAAATAATTTATTGACTTCTAATTTAAACCAAGTGTGTGTTCGTGTGCAAACAAATATCTTAAATGCGAAATTTAATGAGACAAGTTATTTGTTACGAAGTGGAAACTCTATGAAGAGAAAAAAACCACTCCAGGGCAGCCAAACCCAGGAAATCCACTATCCAAAAACAAAGCTAGTTACAAGACACTCGTACTCATATAACCCTATGCAGTAGTCATACCTTTAACTCTGACGTGTAGCCCAACACGAACGCTTCCCAACTAGATCTTCCACCTGAAGGAATTTTTGATGGATTCCTTTACCTTAGGGCCGACCCCTAAGATAGACTTCACACGAACACTTGAGCACACACTGGCACCGGCTTGAGAGCTAGTGGATCTTCAATTCTCCCAAAACACCCTCTCAAAGCACTATGGAATTCACTGTTGAATTCTGTACAAAACACTAGCCTAGAGCCCCCTATTTATAGGCTTCAAGAGACCTCAAAAACTACTGAGATTCGGACTCTGGTTGGCGAGCGTTCGAACGGAAGTTAGCCACGTCTAGACGGTTTTCTATGATATCCTTTCAGAAACAGCGTAATTTTACCTTTATCGAGTTCACGTCCGGACGGCTTGATCGAGCATCCGGACGGTCTTCGCTAAAACCTTTCCACGTTCGAACGGAACTCTGGAATATTTTGAACTACTGGACATCGTCCGGATGTGTTGCCACGTCGTCCGGACGGCTTGTAGAGACTTTCCAAATTGTGTCGACTTCTGAAAATAGACTCCTTGTTGAATACTGATTGACCTAACATCCCGACGGTGTTGCTCTGACGTCCGGACGTCTTCAATGTTTATCTGTAAAACACTGTGGGGCATTTGGACGCCTTCAAAGGCTCATCCGAACGGTTGCACAGGAATCGGTTGTTTTTGTCTTGGATTTTGCAAGGACTCCTCATGGGCATCTTTAAGCAGCTTGTGATCAGTTATTGTCTTTGATTTGATCATTGTCTAAATAACATGAAGATTCTGATTTGAAAACCGATCATCCTGTTAAAACGCAACCATTACATAAAGTGTTTTTGTTTTATCCAGAATGTAGCCAATAAAATACTAACAATGTTAATTCTGAAGCTGGAGTTAATTCTATCGATGTAGAAGTTGATTGATGTGAAAATTTTAATTACTCGCAAGTGCACAAATCATCTGCAGTTAATGGATTGCAAGTGTGAGGTCGATCCCACAGGGAATTGCGTTTTTGCAAACAAAATTTAATCCAAATTAATTTAATCCTAACCTAGTTCCAAAAATTAAGAGATTGTTTTTGTGAATAAAAATCAAAAGCATAAACAAAATTAACTAGAGTGAATGTAATCAAATAAAAAAAAGGCACTAAGGTATCGGAATTCGCACTCACAAACTCATAGCAACATATTCTCATGATCAATAATATTTTCCAAAGTTCTCACAATAAAATCTTAAGTATGTTTTACTTTTGCTTCAAATAATTAATCAAAATCATCCCATGTATCTATTCTTTACCCAAATCACAAAAGAAATCCAATTTAAATTAAATCATTAAGTGTATCTGTAAATCACAGCAAGATATCCAATTTAAATCAAAACATCAATTGTATCCGTAGAATAAATCACAAGGGATATCCAATTTTTTTTAAACAAAGAAAACCAAGCACAATCAATTCTATGGAACTATCCTAAATTATCAAATGTATCCTTGAATCACAAAAGATATCCAAGAATCATTCCACAAAATTGAATTGAAGTAAAACAATTGAAAATCAAACTCATTAAAATTGGAAAATATTACATCACATGAGAATATTGTTGCTAATCATAAGTGAGGCTTCATCCTCAACCTTAGTTGAGGATTTAGCCTCTCATGGCTAAAAATAACATGCTAACTTGAATTGAAAACATTAAAAATTAAAAGAACTTACAAGAAAAATTGTTGCCAGAAGACACCAAAATTTTGCTCTAGCCTTACACACTTTTTTCTTGAAGCTTAGAGGTCTATTTATAGGGAGAAAACAAATCCTAGAAGCCCTATAATTTCTAATAAAATCGGAGGTTAGTCTCCTAGTTTGAGTAGGAAACTCAAAACACAATCCAAGAAGGAAAATGACTTCAAATCCGTCCAGATTTGCGGTCTTTTATTGCGAGGCAATTTTTGCATAGCATAAATCCGAATTAGGAAAATTCTATTTCACAAGGATTTGTATAAAATTGAGCTAGCTTTCCAACGCAGCTTGATTCACTTCAATAGGATATTTGACATGAAAGTTATGGCCAAAATACAAAATACTATAACATATGCAGAATTTGAATTCTAATCTGATTTTGACTCCAATTAGAGAAATTCCGATTTAGTCCTCTCCTTGATTTGATTGAACATAACCACATCATCTAGTTCTTCTCAAAGTGTGCTTTCTTTCACCATAAAGCTATTGTTTTTTCTCAATGACCTGCAAAATACTAAAATACCAAAACTAACAAAAAACATTAGAAAATAATAAAATTAAAGGTTTAGTAAATGCAAATTAAGAGGTCCACATATGCAATATTTGACACTCATCATTGATCCTCCTGAAACCAACGCTACAACTCTGAGAGAAATTATCAGCTGGTGCAGTAGTCGAAGACTTTGCAGGTTGTTGTTTTTGAGGGACATCAAACTAAACTTTATTGGCCAAGCTTCTCGTAGAAGCAGCAGGTTCGTGTTTTGGCTATGGATGTCGAGTAGTAGCAACGTTAAAGAAAGTTAGGGTTTGGACGCTTTTAATCAGATTGGGCTTTGGGGATTTTTAAAGGAATTGTTTAAATCTCAAAGTTTATTTTAGACATTTAGAATATGGCCTTGTTTGGTAAGCAACACAAAAAATTTCAACTTTATTTTCACATTTTCTAAAAACAATCAACATCAAAACATTCTAACTTTTTTCATTTTTTATATTATATTAATAATTTTTTATTACTATTCAAATAAAAAAAATCAACTACAATACAAAACCTTTTCACTTTTCTATAAAAAATCATTTTACTTTATATCACATCTATTACTTTTTACTAACTCAAAAAAATTTTCTCCACTATTCTCTTCTGTTCCCTCACTTCCCAAACATACCCTGTAACAAAATGACAATAATACCCCTGTCGTTAGGGATTGACGATTTTATTTAACTAAGGAGGGACATTGACAATAGGGTGGTAGTTTGAGAGGGTATGTGTATTTTTTTTTTCTAATTTTTCTTTACTTATTTGATAGAAGGTGAATAAAAAAAGGGGGAAAATTACACATATCCCCCTCAAACTATCACCCAATTGTCAATGTCCCCCTTAAAACTATCAATTATGTCAATCTCGCCTCTAAACTATTAAAACAATGTCAATGTCCTCCTTCAGCCCAACAAAAAGACAAAAATGACATTAAAATTTTTTCGATAAAACAAAAATATTCTTATAAATTCAAAAACTAAAAACTAAAAAAGAAAAAATTGTTTGAAAAATTAAAATTAAAAATTAAAAAAACGAAAAAATAAAATAAAATGAAATGATCACCTTGGTTTTTCAATTTTTTTAAGAAGTTTTTTTAGAAAACAAAAAATTTAATTGTCTTGGTTTTTAATTTTTAGTTATTAATAATTTTTTTTTTTTTTAAGTTTTTAGTATTTTTATTATAATTTTAAGATTTTTTTTTTAATTTTATGAAGGGTATTTTGTCATTGGGGACATTAACATTGTTTTAGTAGTTTGAGAGAATATTAACAATTGAATAATAGTTTGAGGAGAATATGTGTAATTCATATATATATATATAGTATTACTTCATTTCTTTTTTCTTTCTTCTTTTTTTTTTTTTTAATAAATTTTTAATTTTAAGGACTAGCGTCGAGGGTTGAACACAGCCTGAGTGAAATGAAAATAGTAGGGGTGTACAAGTGGGGCGGTTATTAATCGAAAATAACCGGTAACCATTAATAACCGCTAACCAAAAAATAGGAAACCGAAAAACTGAAAATAACCGCAACCGGATAACCGGGTACCCGATTGTGGTTATCGATTATTACATTCTGCGTGCGTCACACAACAAATGTGCTTTCCGATTGCCCTGCAATTCTCACAGTACTTGGGTGTTTGCCGCTAATGATGTCATGGAAGAAGAAGTGGGAGGTGGGTCGTTTTTCTTCTCGCTCTATTACCATGGCTTCTAAGAAATCCTCAATGAAAGCCCCACTGATGGTGTTCAGTGAGGCTGAGAAGATCAGGAATGAGTATAGGGTGATAAAAGTAACGAAACAAGCCATTCTGCAGAAATTGTCTGTAAGAGATCAATGATAGCTATTTCTATGTCATTTTATAGATTGGACAAAGGACAAAGTTGATGGCCCGCTTTTGTTTGTCTTTGCATTTATGCTTTTTAACAGTATTTTTGAAGGAAAGATAAGTATCAAAAGTATGATTAGGTGAAACTCTGATACACATGTTTATGAGAGCAGACTTATTGTTGTTTGTTTGGATTTTTTTTTTTTTTAATTTTTTTATTTGTCTTTTTTGGTGACTCGGTGGTAGGCATGTATACGAGCCGAGCTTGGGCAAGTAGTGGTTGTCCAAGCTCGGCTCGAGCTCGTGACGGGTATTAGATATGGAGCTCGGCTCGGCTCGCCAAGAGTAAAATCATGTCCAGGCTCGAGCTCGAGCTTGAGCTTGGTTTTTTGACGAGCCGAGTGTCTTATCGGGCACTCGGCTCGCCCGACTCGCGAGTAAAACGGCCTCTCAGCTTCTTCTCCTTATTTCACCATCTTCTTCTTATTTTCTTCTTCTTTGCAACACGGCCTCTTAGCCTCGATCTGCATTTTCCGTTCGGTAGCTCCCTCTTGATTCTTCACTCTCGAGTGCGTGTGAGACGAAGAGAGGAAGAAAAGGGAAAGGGGAAGTCGGGCATATGAGAGACAGAGAAGAGAGGAGATCGAGAGAGACAACTTAGAAAAGATAAGGCATTAGGTGTAAGGAGGAAGAAAGAAGAGAAGGAAGCTGGACAAGTGAAGACGTGAAGTGTTCAACCTTTGGACAATGTGTTCAATCCTTGGACAGTGTGTGTGACGTGCGTGAGAAGACTAGTGTAGAAGTAGAAGCTAGACACCTGGCATGGATAAGCAGCTGGACATGATATGGAGAACAGCTAAGCAAACTCACTAAAAGTTTGCTGTAAAAGTTTTAAAAGCAATCTCCTGTTAAAATAATGGACGGGTCAGATTTAATTTGGATAACAAAATGCTTGTTAATTTGGACGGGTCAGATTTAATCTCTGTCATTTTCTGCGAGGGAAGTTCCTGCTTCTCCAATAAGTAACGCTTCATACTGTCTAAACCCTCTCCCTCGTCCTTGGGTTTTTATTTTTATTTTTATTTTTTTTATCCTTTTCTACTTTTCTCTCTGTGTAATCTGACTCTTCTTTTTTGCAAGCTAGGTTTCTTGTTTTCTTTGTTCTTTTTTCTATTCTCCCTCACATTATGTATGCAGGATATTGGGGTTCCTTTTACAGGGAAAAGTCTCGATGCCCTCTTCAAAAACAATACCTCCATCTGGAGAGATTTCTTTGGTAGGCTTAAGATTTTAGAGTTAAGAAATCTCTCTTGTATGAGTTGCAATTTGGTGGGTCCGTTACCAAGTTTTCTGGGCAAGATTTCTTCTTTATCAAGCTTGAAACTCTGTACGAACAATTTGACCAGTGAGATTTGGGCGAATTTTAGCGGTACGAGCGAGGTTGCAGATATTTTCTGAGAGTCTTTGTAATGTGAGCTCTGTTTGTCTTCCAAGAAAACATAGCAAGATGAAATAAATCCTGGGTTTGTTTTCTTTCTTTGGAAGAAATTGGGAACAAATTCATACCCCCGGCGGTTCCAAATCAAAAACATGCCATCCATTTTTAAGTTTTCTTCAATAACGATTGGCATCTGATTTTTATCCGAAGGTACTAGTTTGTTCAAGATTCAAGAAAATTATACAAAAACAAATTAAACAATCACAAATTAAATCAAATCTCAATTTTTCTGCTTCATGCCCCCTTACTAGTAAATTTACTCCTTGAACAAGGAGGCATTCCTTAAACTAGGATTTTCCTAAACTACTAGCTAATTCTCTAAGCTGGGCCTACATCCTCTTGTGTCTCTGCAGTAATTGATGCACATTTATCCATAGTAGAATACTAGAATCCATGACATCCATTCTTGAAGATAGTCCCCTCTTGGTGGCTTAAAAAATAAACAATCACCACTATGCAAGAAATTTTTCATGTCTCTATTTTTCATAATAGAAGAAATTAACAAGATATTTCCAATACATGACAGGAAATTAGGTTCATGGAATTTCCTTACATAAAATACAGAGTTTAGAATAGCATTAAAAAAAAAAGTCATATCATGCTCAAAAACAACTATTGAACCTTTCCTCATCAAAAATAGCCAATGTATCTTAAGAAACCAAGCAGCCTTATTTAGTTGCAGTTGAATAATGTCCTCAATAAAATTTTCTCAAGTTGAAAAATAATGATGTAAAACATCTATAAACCTGCACACACTAAAAAAAAAAAATATTTAAATTTTTTTTCCCTTGCATTACTTAATCAAGTAAAAAATCTTTCACTTGAAAAAAATGTCAAGGGAAATTTTATAAAAATGCAAAATTCAATTTGCCATAATCATTAAATAGGAATTGAGAAAGTCATACATTACCTCAAGTCCTCAAGTCTTCATGTCTTCTCCAAATTTGTATTGTCCAACAAAATTCCCCAAACAAAATATTCAATAATATTAAAACAGATAAACTTACTAGTTCAAAATCAAATTGCTATTGTAACTTTGGTAAGACAATCTTCACTTCAAATTCTTCCTAAAGTTCACAAAATATAAATAAAAAATATTTAGAACTTTGTAAATGCAAAAAAATAAAAAATAAAAAAAATCATAATCACTAAATATTAAATAGGAAGTCTTAATTACCTCAATCTAAAGTCTTCATGTCTTCAACTCTTCATGACTTCAACAAAAGTAGAATTCCACAAGTGTCACAACTAAAATATGCAATTATATTACAACACTTAGTCACTTATATAGCAAAAAACAAAGAAAGTAAACTGCTACAGAATTGCTGGTAAGACAATCTCCACTTTCTCTTCCTCCTCATCCTCCTCCACCTAAGGTTAAAAAATAGAAAATAAGAAATATTTAGAACCTTATAAATGCAAAGGACAATAACAATTATAATTACACTAAAATAAAACTTACATTGTGCTTCCTTTTAATCCCATGTAACGCTCTGACCCAATCAGCCCCACATAATAACATTTGCACAGTTTCTGTAGATAACTTAGATCTGTGAGGATCAATGACCCTCCCACCAGCACTAAATGTAGACTCTGAAGTCACAGTAGTAATTGGTATTGACAATATATCCCTTGCCATTATAGACAAAATCCGATACTTAAGGGTATTTGCCTTCCACCAATCCAAAGCATTAAATTCCACACCCTTTTCAACAATGAGAACATTCTCCTCCAATTAGGATTGTAAATAAGATTTTATCGGCTACTGCAATTTCTCAACATTTCTGACGAATGAGTCATAAAGGTCCCTACCACTTGTTAGAACATTCTTCTTCCCAACCACGTTAATTGAACTGCTTGAAAAGGATTCAATAGCATTGATTTGTAAATTCTGCTCAGCAACACTTGAATTATATTCTTGTACATACTCAACATATAACTCATTCAGAACTGAAAGGATACGATCAACATTCGCGGTAGCTTCCAACTCTTGATAGATTATAAGGAAACAAAATCGTATCATTGTCATCTTATTCCTTGGGTCCAACACAGCAGCAATAGACATCAATAAGTTGCACTCTCCCTAATATTTCTGAAACTTGGTACTCATTTTATATGCCATTGCTTTAATATACTCATTCTCATCTTTACACTTTGTAGCCAAGACCTCTTTCATCCTCCACACTTCAGGGAGGAATAAATTAGCAGTAGGGTAGTCACTCCCTGAGACAATATTGGTTACTTGGTTGAAGACCCCTAATAACTGACATACATTTTCAACTTTATCCCAATCCCCATCTGATGGAAACCAAATGAAACCAGAATCAATGTATGAATACATTGGAAAGACCCCCTTGAACTCAAGTGCTGCTGCCAACATCATATATGTACTATTCCACCGTGTAGCTACATCCAAAAACAATTTCTTAGAGGTCAATTGCAATTGCTTGGCAATTTCACTGAATTTTACCAACCTTCCCTCTGATGCCACCAAGTATTTTATTCCATTCCTAACACAATCAACAATCGAAGAAATCTCACCTAGACCATCTTGAACCAATAAATTGGTTATATGTGCAACACATCGAACATGAAATAATTTTCCACCAGCAAGAAGGGCTTTTCTCATGTTAAAAACATCTTTCAATACTCTAACTGCTATATCATTTGATCTTGCATTATCAATAGTAATTGAACAAATTTTATTCTCAATCCCCCATTTTTGAAAACATTTTTGTAGTGCATCAGCAATAAGAAAACCGGTGTGTGGTGGTGGCACATTACAAAAGTTCAACACACGCCTATTTAGATGCCAATCAGAATCAATGAAGTGACATGTGACAACCATATAAGAAATTTGCTGATGCGACGTCCACATATCAGTCGTTATGTTAACTTTGTGCACACGTGTCAACATAGTTTTCAATTTTATTTCCTCATTCTCATAAGTGGCAAAACAATCCTTCTTTGCTGTAGCCCGAGATATTTTTACCCAATGTGGAGACAAAGTCTTGGCAAACTTGTTAAAAAATCGATGCTCCACAATATTAAAAGGGTATTCATGATATAAAATCATATGAGAACAAACTTCTCTAGCCTTCTTTTCATCATAAATAAAATTTGTTACGCTCCCTACACCATCAACCTCCGTAGCTTCAAGAGACAAAACCTTTTTCTTTTTTTTTTTCTTATTGGCACCAATGTACGATAAACAAGTTTTCAAATGCCTACCCATCGTACTAGTACAACTTGATTTCGATATAGTGAATGTCCTCTTACACCAATTGCATTGATGTTTTTTCACACCTTTTATTTCCATATCAGTAAAAAATTTTCAAACTATAGAAGTCTTCCTCCTTGGCTTTCTTTGATAAGCATGCTTTAAAGAATCTCCTTCAGTTTGAACATCAATAGAATCGATATCTTGATCCTCAATATTTTTTGTGGAACTGACACTACCAGCATTGCTAATTTCATTTTCTAGAGAATTTTCATTTTCATACCACTCCACCGGATCGGTATTGTTCAAATCCCCCTCCATGCCTTTTAAGAAATTATAATAGGTAGTTTGTATTATTACAAAAGAGCATAAATTAGAAACTATAATACAATGCCTATTAATTAACACAAATTCAGTAAACAGAAACATTGTGCAGGAAATAGAACTTATGGTGTTTTCTTGAAGGTTAGTTTTCATGGTTATATGTTGGTGATGGGATCCATGAATAGTATCCTTAAATTGAATATTAAAATTGTAGAATTACAGGGTTAGAAGACTCAGCCAACCAAATAAATATATTAGAAAAAGAAAAATACAGCAGAAATACATTCCAATTAAACAAGTACAAACATCATCAATCTTTATAGTAATCTTATTATTTTATCAATCTTTCTAGTTCCATATATGTTTGCTTTTAATGAAAAATACAATAGAAACTCATTCCGATTAAACCATTACAAACAAGACCAATATTTATTGAGTTTGTGTTAACTTATAACGGACAAAATTTTTCTTTTAAATTGAGTAGGAGAATTTTTATTTTTTTTTAATCTGTTTAGTTAAAAAAAAAAAATAGTATGATAAATTATTATATATAAGAAATCTGTTTAGTTACTATCATACCTAAAATATCATCTAAAAAATAAACAAATAAACAATCCAGTAAAAAAAAAAAATAGTGCACTCGAATTTTAAGTAGTTGGTACTCACTACTCAGTGTGCTCTATGCCGATGCGTGTTTGTAGATTGCAGATGGAAATAACTTCTCCTGAAAAATGAAAAGAAAAGTAAGTACTAATTAAAAGAAAAACTATAAGTGATAAGAATCTTAAGTAGTAGAAAGTTAGAAAAATAACTGGCTTGCTTGAAGTTGAAGTTGAAGAGGATAAAAAGCTTGAGCTCTTTTTCCGGAATCAAGAGAGGATGAAAAGTTTGACATATAAACTCTGCATTTTTCGTTGCCCTTGCCATCATAACGTGTGAGAAGAATAAAAGATTCACAGAAATTTCAGAAAATAAGGGATTTGGCGGTGATATGAAATGGCTGATGATGGAACGTTTCTTTTGGTTGCAAATCAACGAAGAGTCGAAGACGATTTGGAACTCTAAAGGAATTACAAACTTAGAAGTCTTGGCTGCCCTTAGATGAAACAGATGAAAAAAAATCTAAGGGCTTGGATTGAATGCAAGCCTAACAGGTAGTTGAAGAATAAATTCAAAGCATTTAAAATTTGAACAACCGGAAGTTCAGAAGAATTAATGAGTTTTCTGCATTAAATGATATTGAATGCAATTGATGGTTTTGAACATTGAAAAATAAAAGAAAATGCGGAAAAAAGAAAAAAAGAAAAAAAGAAAAAAAAGAAAAAAAGAAAAAAAGTTAATTTGCTGTCTGCGATTTTTGTTCTAGTTAGGGGTGAGCAAAAACCCGCAAACCCGCCCCAACCCGCACCCCCCGCCCCACCCCTCCCCTAAAATTGCGGTTTTTAATTTTTTTTTTTTACGGGTACGGGTTGGATTTTAACCAACCCGTGCGGGGTGGGGCGAGGCGCGGGTTTAATCTTTTTTTTCCCCGGATCCCTGCCCCGCCCCGCCCCTCCCCGTGCCCCCCCCCCCCCCCTCATATATTTTCCTTTTCTTCTAGATTCTTCTTCTTCCTTCTTTTTCTCTTTTTCTTCACAGATTCATAACCCCCATCTCATATATTTTTCTTTTTCTTCCAAATTTTTCTTCTTCTTCCTGCACCATTCTTCTTCTCTTCTTCCTTATTTTTCTCTTCTTCTTCACAGATTCACAGCCGCCCCCCCCCACCCCCCCTCTCATATATTTTCTTTTTCTTTTTCTTCCAGATTTTTCTTCTTCTTCCTACACCATTCTTCTTCTCTTCTTCCTTATTTTTCTCTTCTTCTTCACAAATTCACAACCCCCCCTCTCATATATTTTCTTTTTCTTTTTCTTCCAGATTTTTCTTCTTCTTCCTGCACCATTCTTCTTCTCTTCTTCTTCACAAATTCACCCCCCCTCTCATATATTTTCTTTTCTTTTTCTTCCTGCACCATTTTTTTTTTTTTTTTAGGTGTTCTACACCCGTGGGGATCCCCGCGGATCCCCACGGGGATCCCCGCCCCATCCCCACCAGCCCCGTGCGGGTGCATGGGGATTTTCGCGGGGTGCGGGGCCAAAAAAGGGGCATCCCCGCCCCATGCTCAGCCCTAGTTCTAGTCCAATGAACAAATAATTATCTACACACTAATGTAGCATGAGCCTATACTGAATATTTTTCTGACTGTTAAAAATAATTATCAACTCTTGGGTTGTATTTAGACCGTCCGATCATATCTATGAGAGTGATCTCATAGCTATTTCACACACCATATAATTTTGCACTCACATATTGCATTACAGCTGTTTTCTACATTTTCTCTTATGAATAGCTACGATTTACTTATATATGATCCTATGGTCTAAAAGAGAAACTAAGCTTTATTGCTCTTCGTTAACCTCAAAGGCTCAAACAGTCAAACATGCAAGGTTGCAGGCTGACAGTGACGCTTGAGTCCCTGACACACTTATTGGTTGGAAACTTGGAATCCACCCGCTTTGCTATTTTTTTGAAGAAACCTGAAGAGTGAAGCGGCAAGCAAGCCTGAAGAAAAGCTATTTTTTTTTTTTTTTAGGAAACAGTCAAACAGTACACTGCTTCACGTAATGGGAAGAATCACTCCTGTTAGTCCTGTAGCAAACTAAAATTAATAAATTTGTTGCCCCTGAATTTTGATATAATCAACATGCTTTTTTTCTTTATATATATTTATATTTTTTGAATTGTTAAAGATATATGCTTGAGACAAATCTACTAATTAATTAATTTATTTATTTTAAACCAAAAAAAAAACTGAAAAATTATTATTTTTTAAAATAAATAAATAAACAAACGAAAAAAAAAAAAACAGTTTTTAATTTTTTTATTATTTTTTGAAATAAATTTTTGTTATTTTATACTTTTTTAATAATCTTTTTAGTTTTTATTTTATTTTAATAATTTTATGAAGGGTATTTTTGTCATTAGGGGAACATTGACATTTTTTTATAGTTTAAGGGGGACATTGACACAATTGGTAGTTTGGGAGGTACATTGACAATAAGGTGGTAGTTTTAGGAGGTTATGTGTACTTTTCCCTTCAAAATTTAAAAAATTATTATTTATACTTAAAAATAATTAATTCTAACTTATAAGTTACATATTGATATAATTATACATTTATACTTAATTAAATAATCTGTTAAATGTTAATTATAAATCCATAATTGGTATTTACACAAATTACATTTAATCATTATTCATTAATTCATAGGCTCAAGACTCAAGAGTAAAAGTTTACAAATTATTAATTATATTTAAACTATAATAATAATAATAATAATAATAATTTAATTATACTTAATTATTATTTTATACTTAAGCTAGAAGCATCAAGTATATATCAAAATTATCTAAGTAACAATATACTTAATCATTATAATTTATATTAGTTACTTTGTGTGAATTATATACTTATGAGTCATGACTTATGTAGTTATGTGACTATGTCATTATGTGGTTATAATAATTTATTATTATATCTTAATTTTTAATTATATATAGTTATGAATTATGATTCATATCATATAGTATGAGATTATTTATGATATGATATGAAAATTATGAATCATACTTAATAACTTATCCTAACTCTATTAGTAGTTAATAATAACATTTATATGATATGATACAACTAAAATTGATAGAACTTAGATAACACTTAATTATACAATGATACAAAATAAGTATTTTTTATATGATTATTACATTATACATTGTGCCATATGAGATGAGATTTAATATCATATAAATTGTCAGATCATGCTTAAATTAAATCAAATGAATTATTTGATCACATCATTTATTGTTGTTACATCATAGTACACCGTTAGAACTTATATCACACTTAATCATATAATAAAGATATAATGTGCCATATCACTTAAGATTCAATATTATATAAATTTTAGATCATATACATTTCATATAAATTATAGTGATAATACATATGATCATATAATCTAATGATATGAATTTTAATAATTATACTTAATTTGTGATTATAAGAAACACATTGTTGATTTTAATGCTAATCAATTGATTTGGAGTTATACCAATTACATTGTCATTGTATAAGATATGATTATTTTAATAATAAATTAAGTATCAAGATTTTCATTAAATTCTATGATTAACAATTTATTGTTAATTCAACAATTATTAGATATTTAATTATTAGACTTAGAGTCTTAGTCTCTTAGATCATATAAGATATAATCATATTAATTATTTTTTATAATTAAATTATATATTATATAGATACTTATAAATATAACTAATAATTATATATTGTATAACAATAATTAATTATTGTTAATTAATAAGTGATATATATTTATTAATAAATATGTATATTAATAAATATATACGAGTCGAGCTAATAAGCAAGCCGAGCCTTTTTACGAGTATGTTCGCGAACTTTAAACGAGCGAGCCGGATTTTATACGGGTATGTATCGTTTAATAATCGAGTATAGTTTCGTGTCCACGAATAACTCATTTAATAACTGAGTCACGCACGAGCCGAGTCTTATCGAGCCGAGCTCGAGCGAGCTCACGGGTAGCTTTGCTTCGTTTACATCCCTACTCGGTGGTGAGGATGCCATTTTTCTTATTAAAATTCAACATATATGAAACCGTTCATCCAGTTAATAACCGGGTTAAAAAAACCGGATAACCGATAATTGGTAAAAATTGCAATTGCCTACTAGTTGTGGTTGCGGTTATTAAAATAGCAATAACTGAGAACCTCGGTTGCGGTTGCGGTTGCGGTTATGAGCTAATAACCGCTACCGCAACCAGTTGTACACCTCTAAAAAGTGAGATACGAATCATGCGATGCAATAGCTTTACTCTATACGGAGAAATGATCGAGGAAACCTTAATAGTCTCCCATTTTGAATAAAAAAAAAATCACTTTTATTTAAAAAATTGTACTTTTTTATTGTTTTGTTTTTTCTTTTTTTGAATAAAAGTGTTTTTTTTATTCAAATAGAGACGGTTAAGGTCCCCATTTCTCCCCTACACGTGACTGGTCTACTATTTTTCCTTTCTTTTGTTATTCGGAGTTCAAAGAATAATAATAAAAACTGAAAAAAATTAAAAGCCTATATATTATATTAATATATATACGTATTTTTCTCATCAAACCCTAACCTAAGGCTTCCCTCTTTCATATTCGCTGCTACCGGTGCCGCCGCCTGCCGATCTCAGTGCCGCCGCATCCTTTTAAAGGTTTCTCTCTCTCTCTCTCTCTCTCTCTGTCTCTGCTGCTGCTGCGTTTTAAGGTGGAGTGCTCCCTTTTACTTCCTGGTAGGCACATAGGATTCTAGTTGGCTGTATGGCTGTTGAAGGCTTCTTTTTAAACAAGGATTTTGTTATGCCACCACTCAAACGATGCTATCTAAGCAAATTTGGATGTTCTAGATATCAGATTTTGTTCCTCTTTCATCCATTCTGGTGACAAACCTGAGTCTATATAGCGATTAATTCTTATCTACGCTTGTGTGTTTCTGCCCATTAGAAGAAGATAATTTCGTGTTTTATGCGAAGAATTTCTTCAACATCATTGTGAAAGTGGTGAATATTATAGTAGCAGGGTGGTTGGAATTAGAATAAAAGTGGTAATCGTTTTTCTATGATTTAGGATGCATGACTGGAACAGAATATGATTTATAGATATATCTATGATGTTCGTACCGTTTTCCTCGCCAAAATTTAGAGTTTGGGGTGCATTTAGAAAACTTAATTTGAAAATATTTTATTGTTAAGATCAATTTAAAATGTTCATTACTCTCCAATCAATCTTGAGTTTTTCTGTCATCATTTTTCTTATCAAATATGAAAACAATTACTGTTTTATTAATACTTGCTGCTGTTTTATTGTTTATTTTCATTGGGACACTTAAAATTTGGATGTCAATTCACTGAAGATGTCATAAATTTTGTTTGTGTTTAAATGCAGTTTCTCAAGGTTTCTAATCTGCTGCATTTAACTCATTTGTGAGAATGGCTTCACGTTTCTAGATATCCCAGGTTCTTACCTTTATTTCAATACCTTAATAATATCAATTATTGGGGATTCTATATTATGGCTGAACTTTAAGAGCCTTCTTTGTTAAAGGATTTTATAAGCTCTTTGTGTTATTAACAGGGTGGCAGCGACTCCAAGGAGGAAGAGAGTGCTTAGGTGTCTGTTGTAGCAGCTCAAGTGTCTTTTAGCCGAGAAGCCAAAAAGATTTCACTTACCCAAAATAATCAATGGCTCCTTTGATGACCTCCCAAGCCATCCTCGTCCGAAGCCCACTCCTCCTCCCACCGCCAAACCTGAAACCCATCTTCCATAACCCCCGAAATCCTTTCTCTCTCCGCCTCGCCACTAAATGTAACCCTACCCTTGTCCTCACTTCCGCTTCTGCTTCTTCCTCTCCTCTCCCCACTCTACCCCCACAAACCCCAAAAATCCTGTCTCAGTCTGCAATCACCCAAATCCTCACTACCGTCTCAGGCATAGCCTTATTCTTCGCAACCCTCACCCACAAACTAATCGCAAAACTCTCTCCCAAAATCACTGAACAAGTCTGCCTACAAAGCAACTTAGTCAGCACGGTTGGGCCGCTATTCTTTGCCGCGCTAAAGGATCGACCCTCCGGGTACCTGAACACGCCGCTGACGGTGGTGGCGGCAGGCTTGGCCAAGTGGCTTGACATCTACAGTGGGGTTTTGATGGTTAGGGTTTTGCTCAGCTGGTTCCCCAACATTCCCTGGGAGCGTCAGCCCTTATCGGCGATTCGGGACTTGTGCGATCCCTATTTGAATCTCTTCCGGAATATAATCCCACCAATATTCGATACACTGGACGTAAGCCCGCTTTTGGCTTTCGCGGTGTTGGGCACTCTTGGGTCCATTCTTAATAGCAGTAGGGGTATGTATTGAAGAAGAGAGGATTGCTGGGTTTCCTTGGTTCATGATTGGGTAAGGAATAATACATTTTACTATGTTTTTTTTTCCTTCATTTTAGTGGGGTTTTGCATTAGGTATCCAGTATATAATATAAACAAATGATTCTTAAAACTTGAGGATAAGTTTTCTTGAGGAAGGGGAGAATGATGCAGAATGTCTCACAAAAATTACATGTCTTTTTTCTTTTAAGGGTTTTTTCATTCTAATATGCTATTAAGGGTCTTTAAAGTCTTTATTTGTATAATAGGAATTCTTGTCCATTAAGGAGTAAGAGCCTTTGTTTGTAATAATAAGGAATTCTTGTCCATTAGTGATTAAGAGTCCTTATTTACTTCCATTAGAATTTCCTAGTAATATTATAGTTAGGATTTGTAGCCTATTTAGAGTCAAGTTTTGGCTTTGTTAGAGAATTGTGTTTTGAATAATAAAATTTGTAAAGAGAGGTTTCTCTTGTTCTTCCAACTTTTGGATATTCTTTTGAATCAACCAATTGTTGATGTCTAGGTATTCTGAGTGAATCAATAGGTCTAAAGAAGGGCTTTGTTTCCGGTATTTGTGTACAAATCAACGAATTCAAGATCATTCTCTCTCCTTTTTTTTTTCTTTTTTTTTTGGTAAGTAACAAGTCAACCTTCACACCTAAGGTATAAGTATGTGTTCTCTTAAAATATTCCTATAAGAAGGTGTGGGAAGTTTTCTAAAACATGTGTTGTGTTTTGTTTTTTTGAAAGGTATTTTGTATTTTGCTTTTTGAAAAGTGTTTTATTTCGTAAGTGTGTTTGAAAAGAGAGACTTTTCAAAACATAAACCAAACGAGCCTTAATTTCCCTCCTAACAAAAATCAGAAACTTGATGGACGAGTGGATTTGAGTGTGGACTATGATATCATTCATTTGGTGGAAGTTTTCTTTGGATAAGATGGGGGACAGAGAATTTGCATATTCAAAAAACAAATATAAGCGCTATCTTCATGTACAAGATTTGTTTCTAGAAATGTATATTGATTCCTTGAATAAATTATTTGCTTGTGCAATTGATTATCCACATCCATGCACAAGCAATGTAACTCGGAGAATGATATTTTTGCATTCACTTGCTACTTTCCAATCTACAAACATGGCTCAACGTTGGCTTTTCTGTTGAAGTTGGATGGTGATTGAATTGCTTCTTTTTTTTCTTCTTTTATTCCAGGCAATCCAGGCCTGTTTCTCGAAGAAACTAATGGCCGTTGATGACTGAATTAGCTATTGAACTAGATGGGATTTTGAACATTTACCATTATGAAGAAATAACTTGCTTTATTTAGGATGAGAAGTTTCTTACTAGAATGTGCTAGTGGAAGGCATGAGTTCTTTTTTGGTTACCTTGAAATAGTCCTAACATCTTCACAATTCCGGCATGGTGATGATATGTTTGGCTTCCTTTAGAAGTAATCATCTTTATACTTGGTTTTCAGGGAAAAGTGAATGTGAAGGATTGACTTTTGGGACTGCAGATAACTATATGGATCGCTTTCAAATGCCCATGGGTTGCTGGAAAATATCTACCATGTCTACCTATACCAGCAATTTCTTAAATTGATTCTTCAGAGTACTCGCTGTTCTCAGAGTTGGTTAGTGTTGGTGAAAAAAGCACTTTATGCGGCAGTTTACATGAACAAATTCACACTTCTCTATATATAGTTTTGGCTTTGGCTTTGGCTTTGGCTTTTATTATTAGTACATATTATTAAAACTCCAGACTAATCAGATATCTCTATATAGAACTCTCTCCCCATCTTGTAAAGCTGTTCTGTGCTTGTCTTGTGGGCATACTTGGTTTGTTGCTTACATCTTTTCATTTCTTTTTCTTTGTTTCCCTTTTTAATATTTTTCAAGAAATTTCATCTAACCAAGAAAAGAAGTAACAGGTTAAGTTAAATACGAAGTGTGTACTTGAGCATGGGTGAGCCTTTGATGAAAGCTACTTTTGTTGCTTAGATTTTAGATGCCAGGCTTTTACGATTGAGGAAGTGTGTTTTAACATAGACTGATAACTTATTTTGCTGAAAAAGCTTTTGAAGATTTAACATAGACTGATAACTTCCTTTTCTTGCAGAATAGATTGTAAGCAGCTTTCATGAAAATTGTCGTCTGTATCTTCCCACAGCACAAGAAAATCCATAACATTTATGTACATCTTGCCAGCATACGCACGGTGAACCTAGGCATAAAACCCCTAGTTTTTTTCCAAAGGAAACAGTTTTTCACCCCTAAGTTTGATTGTTCTCTTTGTTGAGAAAAACTTGGAGCACTCCCCAATGTCTTGGCCATTTTCTCATTTCAGTTATACAATATGTATTTTGCATTTTTCATCCTTTTGTGAACAGTGGCGTGTCACTGTCCACCCATCTGTTTTCTTTATTGATTTCTCTCTCCCTCTTCAACGCTTCTCCTTCCTTTTTCATTATTGTCTCTTCCCGTCGAAGCTCCATCATCGTGGTTGATGCTGGCCAAATTACTAAAAAGTTGGTCATGTTTGTCGAAGCTCCACCATCACTTTTTAGTAATGGGTTTGTGCACGACTGTGACTAGGGTTGATGACATTTGAAATAATCAGGGTTCTTTGAGGATTTCTTGGGAGGATGAGCGGTGATTGAAGCTGATTCTTGATCACGGCGGGTGGCCGGTCGAGTGGATTGCAAATTGGGAGGTAGTGCAGGCTAGATGTTGCCGGAAGTGAATTGCGAAATGAATAGATATGTTCAAGAAGATTTAGGCGTTAGATGAGAATTATGGAGAAATCTATGGGTTTGGGGACTCTATGACCGAATTGGGGCCCATAGCTTATGATTTGAGGTTTTCAGCAATAGAAGAGGGCAGCAATATATGCAGATTAATAGGAATGGGTTTTTAATTAAAATGATTAAAAAGAAATTCTAAAAACGTTTATTTAAACAAAGTAGAGAAGAAATTTAGACGTACGGTTGAATGCAGGTTTTGAAAAGTGGTTAAATAGATTAGATAAATTAGGTCTTGGTTAGTTATTTAACTTATTTTGCATAGATATCTAAATAAGCTTTGGGAATCCTCTTAAAGATTGGATTGTTCCCCTTGGCCTTCAGTTGTATCTGTACATAGATGGTACAACCACAATTAGAGGTTCTCGTGTCATAAATCAAGAATTAGGTGTATTAAGTAATGATGTGTACTTTTTCCAAAAAAGAACTCTATTTTCTAATAAACAACCAAACTTCACTTTCCTTGTTGGCTTAGGAAATAAAGAAAAAAAATAAGAAACTAAACTTTAAATTTGCTACTAGTCCCAAAATTGAAGTTTTGATTTCATTTTTGTCCCTTCAATTAGGAGTGTAAATAAACTAGTCCGTTTGACAATCAGCTCGATACCTGCTCGTTTCAACTCGATCTGAACTCGATTCGTGACTGCAGAAGCTTGCTCGTGACTGTAGAAATCCCCTCGATTATTATGTGAGATATATCTGACTTGCTTGACGAAACTCGATTAAGGCTCACGAGCCTAGCTCGTATAAAGCTTGACCAAATTAGCTCGTCTGACTCTATTAAGGCTCACAAGCCTAGCTTATATACACACATAATTATTATAAACATGTAACTTAGTTTTACTAACATATTAAATTATTAATTAGTTGGTTAATACATAGTAACTTGATATTACTAAGTAACTAATTAACTATGTAAGCATAGTTAAGTAGTTAACTATAGTCAATAGGTCATTTTGATTAAAAAAAAAAATTAAAAAAAAAAAAAAAGAGAGAAAGGAAAGAAAAAGTATATACTAAATAAGCATATAGTATACTAGCTAAATATAGTATTATTTATTAATTTTAATACTTTGATAATAGTACTTAGTATGTTAAACTAACATATTAAGTTATTACTACTAAGTGTATAATAACAATATAACTATATTGAATGGTTAGTATATATATATAACACATGGTTAACAATAGTTATACTATAGAGAATATAACTATTGTTAATTAGTTAATAGTATATTAGACTTACTACTTGCTCATATTATACATATACTATAGTTTATACTCTCTAGTTATATATAATAACATATTGTTAATTTGTTACTTATAATATGCCTTATATAGTTACATATTATATATTTATGCTATAGATAAATGTATAAGGGTTGTTCACAAATTTAGGCTTGAACTCTACTCAGATCACACATTAAAAAATTTAATAACCTAATTCAAAACTCTAGTTGAGTCGAGCTTGTCAAGTACTTGGCTCGAATGACGCTCTCAAAGAGTTCGAGCTCGCCCGAGCTTTCAATGAGCCGAGCTTGAACACATATTTCATAGCTTGACTCAAGCTCGACTATTAAAGCTTGGCTTATAAACGAGCTAGTCTTGAAATCTTAAAGCTCGACTCGATTACAGCCCTGACCTTAATCAAGTCCAACGGATGGAAAACGTTGTCACATAAAAGGACTAAAATACCCCAAATAATCACTAGAAATATCTGAAATACCGTTGAATCATGGTGTTTCATATGAATTCAGGAATTGCGTCAAACACGCGACGTGCGTAATCCATATCATTTGATTCATGCGTACAAATACAATAAAAAGACTACAATTCTATGGCTCGATCCTTTGCTTCAAGAACCACCTTGTAGAGCTGACTTTGAATATAAATAAGATCATACATATCCAAAACACTGAACATATTTCAAACAATCAGGAAGTTAAATTTATCTAACAACACACCATCCGGATGGATGCAAAGAGTCAAGCCACATGAAAATATTATTGTTATCCCCCACTCTAAATCTCAAAAAAAAAAAAAATGCTCAGGTATAGAACAAAAGCTTTAACAATTTTTTCCAACACCAAGAACCACCTTGAGAAATCTCCAGAGTCCAAAAACGCCTACCATCCAGCAAGTTCAACTTCACCCAAGCAACCCAAATAGACCCTGACTTTGCAAACAACGCCCAAATATGCCTCAAAATAGAGGCATTATTCCACTCCTCCAACCTTCTCAACCCCAAACCACCTTAGCAGCTTTAGGCAAGCAAACATCATCCCAAGCGACTTTAACCCGAACTATCCCATCTATCTTGCCATTCCACAAGAATACAATAAGCATTTGTTCAATAAATCGGATAACTCTCTTAGGTAGAATAAAAATATTAGTCTAGTAGACTTGCATGATTGCTTCCCAAACAGAACAGATTGGATCAACTGGAGAAGACCCACAAAAGAAAGGTGTTTAGAGAGCCAAGTAATACGACTAGCAATTTCTCCAATCAAACTATCACATTCAACAGCAGATAGTTTTTTAGAAATGAGAGGAAACCTTACCTTGCAGGCAGCTTATCCTCCTCCATATTCAAACAACCTCTGATTTGAGTCTTTACATCATCAGGAATACCCGATAAGAAGAGAGTACTTTTAGTTGGATTAGAAGAAAAACTAGAAAGATCAGAGAAAGAATCCAGAACCCCTTCAATACACTGAACATATTTCAAATTCTCCATAATAAAAGCCTCCGCAAAACAGAGGTGAGACAAACCAATCTCAGCATAACCAGGGTAGAAATCAAAGCCAGAAGAAGCTTCCTCCATAAGTTGAGAAAATACCTCTATAGCAAGAACAAAAAGATATGGAGAAAGCGAATCCTCTTGCCTTACATTCGAACGTTCATTTATTGGGTTGATCAATTGTTGCCGATGTTTGGCTAGACCACCAAACGTTCGGCTGTCAGGCAGGAACTCCCATTTCTAAATCAGTCCAATCTAACATATTCTAACATGATCTGAGGCCCTATCATGATTCCGAATATTGTTATAACTATAAAGACAACGTTCAAACACATTCATGCATATCAAACCATAATCAAAACCCCAACCCATGACAATCCAACCATAAATCAATGTTCAAGCACAAAGATCTAATTTCATACGAAGCTAATCATCATCACAGAGTAACTAAATATCACATGGTAAACATAATCCATAATCATCTAACCATCAATCGATCAATGGCTCATCAAATCCAATCCTAACATATAAAATCTACTAAACCCTACGCAAATCTACGATTAATAATCTAATACAAGTAATAACATGTTAGAAACAATATCTAAGATGAGATTAAAGTAGAAGGCTACCTGATCATCTTGAGTGAAAAACCCAAGATCCTCCCTCTCTCTCTCTCTCTCTCTCTCTCTCAGGTTTCCAGAGTCTTGGAATAACGAAATGAGGTAGAAGGGTCGAGAATATGCCTTTAAAACTGACCCATGCACACTCAAAAGGGTAGAGACATCTCAAAAATAAGTTGTTGTAGCCGCCTATCGATCGTTCGGTTTTCAAGTCAAACGTTCGTGGATAGGGTTGCCTCGAATGTTCAAGTGTCCTCACTGATCGTTCAGTGAGACCCATAATTCACAAAATTCCAAAATAAAACACTTATCCCAACTCCAATTATCCTAATTTAATATTAGAGCACTCTTAACCCTAAATATCTTTTGAGGTGTTATACACAATGACTAAAATAGTTTGTAAACATACATACATTTTTGTGTTTGTTGTATGTGCGTAGGAGAGAAAGAGAGATTGTAACTCTTGGATGGCTGAATATCTGTTTACCCACTTAGTTCATCAAAATATGATACAACAGTTGCCAAGGGAGATAAATGATTAGTAGTGTACTCTGCCCTTTTTTTCTTTGATAGGTGAAAGAGTGTGTGTGTGTGTGTGTGTGTGTGAGAGAGAGAGAGAGAGAGAGAGATTGTAACACTCTGAAAAATGATATCTACTTTTTTTTTTAGAGAAATGATCTCTACACTCATTTCTCACAACAGCCCCACAACAAGCTGACGTGGCTGGTAATATTTTATTATTTTTTTTGTTATGTTTTCTTTTCTTTTTGTAAAAAAGTAACAAAATATTACCAGCCACGTCAGCTTGATGTGGGGCTGTTGTGAAAAATGAGTGTAGGGATTATTTCTCTTTTTTTTATTAGTAAAATCTGAATATATGCTTACCCATGTATTTCATCAAAATATATTGCAATAACTTCTTTTATTGTTAAGTTACACACGCATTCGGCTGGACATGACCACACGACCTCACCCTCCACCTTGCTACAAAGTAATGAAGTACCAATGAGTATATATATATATATATATATTGCAATAACTGGTAGGGGAGATAAATAGTTGGCAATGTACTCTGCCTTTTTTTCTTTGATAGTCAGTACATTTCTTTTTTTGATACTAGATTATAGACGAAGTAAAGGAAACAGCCTTTGAGATAATTCAATAATAAGCAGATATAACTTGTACATTTCAATCGGTCCAAATTATCACTAAAACACAAATAACAATTTGTTATCATCAGGTAAAAAAAAAAATTGGATATATCGTTCGCAAAACAAGCAAACAGGCTCCAAAAGAAGAATTAGAGGAAAGAAAACTACTGTCATTGCTTGCTCATAAACTACTTAAAAATCATATAAAATAAGACAATGCATGCTTCAATAATGCCTTATCAAGTCCAAGAAAAGCACGTCATTAATTTTTTTACCTTATTGTAGTTCAAGGCCTCCCCGCTGAAATTCATAGCCGCTAAGCCGCAAGTGTCCCCACCGGTTTTCCTTTGAAGTAGACGTACTCAAGAAAGGCGAAAATGCCCTTCAATTCCTTCATCAGACTCCTTGTCAAACCACCTGTCCCATTCCCCGGTTGATAATCCACATCAAAATAACAACAAATCATTGATGAAGAATCGAGATCTCGGAGGTGCGCGCCAGAGGTCATTCTGGAGTGAGAAGAGAGGGCCTCAGAAGCTCACCGACGAGTGCATGTACAGACACTCGAACAGAACTCTTAAGGCCCTCTCTTATCACTACAGAATGACCTCCGGTACCTCTGATTCTTCATCCATAATTTGTTCTTCTGTGGATTATGAGCCGCGGAATGGCAGTGATCCAAACAGAAGTCGGATGAGGAGTTGAACGGTCTCCCCTTTCTTGATTTCTGGAGGTTGAAGAAACTGATGCGTGTATTGTTGGGTGTGAGCTCTTTTATTGATGCGCGCGGCATGAGAGTCGCGTGTTGGCGCCTGGAGCGTTGGTGAGCACGCGAATAATGACAGATAGCGACGCTGAACCAGTTGATTTGATTCAGTACGTTTGGAGCCAAAAGTACCAGTTGCATCTGTTTGCTCTAGTGTTTGTTTTAGTGTTTTTCAACGGTGGTGATTCCATGGAAAGATCAGGTGATCCCTCCCCTCTTGTCCGTTGGATCCTTACTTTCTTTTCTCTTACCCAATTAGTGAAAGAAGACAACTTTTTTTCTTTTTTTTTTCACGGCGAGAATCCCTTCAAAGTGGAGTTACTTTGTATACCCACTCTTTTTTTTTTTTTTTGAAACAAAACATAGAATTCATTAAACGAGGGAAAGCCTCCCTAGGTCAACACTTACACAGTTTTGAACTAAGTCCGGTACCGACTCAATCCAAACTTGAAAAAGACATTTAGTTACAGCCATACGGGCTAAACTGTGAGCCACAGAATTACATTCGCGCCTTACAAACAAAGCCCTCCAGGAAGAAAAAGATTGTAGAATGGTACGGGTATCATCAATGATACTGGCATATCTCGCCGAACATACACCCGCAGAATTAATTGCCTGCACTATCACCTGTGCATCCCCCTCCAAGAGAATCTTCTGGAACCCCATATCACGCAAAAGCTCTGCCCCTTGATGGGCAGCAAAAGCTTCAGCCACTGCTGGATCCGTCAGGTAGGGGAGAAAATTACACACAGAGGCCTGAACTTTACCCGTTGAATCCCTGGCGACCAAACCCACCCCCATGAGTTTTCGTTCTTCATCAATAGCTGCGTCCCAATTCAGTTTGATCTACCCAACTGGGGGTTTCTCCCAACTAACCTGAGCCCATGGACGTTCGCCCCTAGCCAGATGCCATACTGCACAAGCCTCCTTAAAATCAGATAACGTTGCTCTTGCACATTCCATCAAACATCTAGGGGGCAAAATCGTCCCTCCAAACACCAACCGATTTCGACGTGTCCACATTTTATGAGCCGTAACAGCCATCAATTCCAAATCCTCCACCTCAACCCGATTACTAATGTGATGAAAAATGCTCAAGAAATCACCCTCAGAAATAACAATCTTTTGTATAAACTCCTTGAGCATTCCGCCCATACTGCAGTCGATGAAGCACATCGCCAGAGAAAGTGACCTGCTGTCTCTACCTCCACCCCACATTGCGGACAAAAAGGTTCAGTAACAATCTTACGTTGAAACAGTTTCTCTTTTGTTGGCAAAATATTATTGCAGCCACGCCAGAGGAATAACTGAATTGCACGAGGGACTTTCAGCTTCCAAATTACCTTCCAAAAAGGGTTATCAGTCACGCTTCTGGAACCACTTCCCATACTCCTAGTCCTCCTTTCAACCTCTAAATGATACGCACTGCGAACCGTGAAATAACCGTTCTTTGTACCCGACCAAATGAGTTTGTCCTGTTGAGAGCGGGGAGAAATAGCCATGCTACAAATCCGAGCTGCAACCGAAGGCGGAAAAATACTTTCAACAACAGGTATATTCCACCAATTTGTCTCTTGATTGATGATTGCATTAACTGTTGAATTACTATCTATGATCCCCAAGGGGGGATGAAGTTCGTGAGAATCAGTAGGTAGCCAACGATCACCCCAAATCCGAATTCTATCCCCATTCCCTACCTTCCACAGCAAGCCTTCCTTGAGAAGTGATCCAGAATTCCATATACTGCGCCATGCAAAAGATGGCCTCCTTCCCAATTGGGAATCTAAAAAACTCCCCCCTGGGAAGTATTTTTCCCGATACACCCTACTGACCAAGGTCTCAAGGTGTTGAATGAAACGCCAACCCTGCTTAGCCAACAAAGCCAAATTGAAAGCTTCCAAATCCCTATAACCCAGACCTCCAGAATTTCTGTTTCTGCCGAGTTTATTCCAGCTCAACCATGTAATTTTGGATATATTCGCCTTATGTCCCCACCAGAATTTAGCCATCAATTAATTAATCTCTCGACACAATGTTTTTGGCAACTGAAAAATACTCATAGAATAAGTCGGTATAGCTTGTAAAACTGCCTTAAGGAGAATTTCTTTCCCAGCATGAGAAAGAAATTTCTCTTTCCAACCATTCATCCTAGACCAAATTCTGCCCTTGATTCCATTAAAAGTACTAACCTTAGACCTCTCAATGAGAGCTGGAAGACCAAGATAACGCTCATATTGTTGAGTTGAGGGTACTCCTACTGCACTGGAAATTAACACCCGGATATCAGCCTTTGTATTTCTGCTAAAGAAAAGCGAGGTTTTTTCACGGTTTATCTTCTGCCCCGAAGCCATTTCATAACACTCAAGAACCTCTTGTATCTTCCCCCATTCCCGTAGGTTCGCACGACAAAAGAGTAAACTATCATCTGCGAAAAAAAAGATGGTTAATAGTGGTACCCCCACGAGAAATAGGAACACCAGAAAGAACCCCATCTCTTGCAGTTTGATGCAGTAACGAGCTCATAGCCTCCGCACATATGATGAAAAAATACGGAGAAAGAGGATCTCCTTGCCGAACCCCCCTAGTCGGGACAATATGGCCTTGCGCCTGTCCATTGATAAGAATGGCATAAGAAACAGTCCGCACGCAAGACATAAGAAGATGGATCCACCTACTAGCAAAACCCATTTTCTTTATAACCTCTTCCAGAAAGTCCCATTCCAACCCATCCTACGCTTTACTCATATCAAGTTTGAGAGCCATGTACCCCTCTTTCCCATAAAAACGAGTGTCCATGGTGTGCAACGTCTCAAAAGCAACAAGAATGTTGTCGGTGATAAGTCTACCGGGGATGAATGCACTTTGCTCCGAAGAAATGACAAGAGGTAAAACTAACTTCAACCGATTAGCTAAAACCTTTGCAATGAGTTTATAAAGGACATTACAAAGACTTATAGGCCTGAATTCCGAAACTTTAGAAGGAGAACTATTTTTTGGAATGAGCACAATATTTGTGGAATTTAAAGCCTCATCAAAAGTACCTCCATTTAAAAAGTGCAGCACCGCTTTAGTCACCTCCGGACCCGTAGTAGACCAGGATTTTTGGAAAAACCCAGCATTGAAACCATCTGGTCCCGGTGACTTGAGGGGCTGCATCTGAAATAATGCTGATCGGACCTCATCTTCTACAAAAGGTTGAAGCAAATCTGAATTCATGGAAGCAGTAACTCGACCTTCCATGAACTGTAAACACTCCTGCACTCTAGATGGGCCTTGAGAAGTAAAAAGGTTCCCAAAATACGTAGTGAAAGCCCTACTAACCTCCTGTTTAGTTCTCCATAGGTTCCCCTCCTCATCAGAAATGTGCTTTATTTCATTTTGCTTTCTCCTTTGACTAGCCCACGCATGAAAATATTGAGTATTACGGTCTCCCCCCCGATACCAATTTTTCTTTGCTTGCTGTTTCCATTTAGAATCCTCTCGTTCCAGAATTTCTGCAATTTCTCCTTGAATATTCATAATTGTAGAAACAAGACTAGAATTCTCCCGACACTGCAAGAGCTGCAACTGTTTGGTTGAAGGCTTAAGCCTCTCTGCAGAATTCCCAAACTTCCTCCAACTCCACCGGGTTAAATCTTGTTGACAAGCAGACAACTTCCTTTGAATCATTAACATAGGCTCAAACCCAAGAGTCTCACCCTCCCATGCAGATTTCAGCACTTCCAGCCACTCACTATCTTTTGTCCAGCTTTCTTCAAATTTGAAATGTCTTTTATAGGATTGTTTCTCTGGCTGATGAACAGAAAAACAAACCTGAACCGGGTTATGATCAGAAGCTCTGGCTACTAATATGTTCACCATGATATCCTGGAAAAGAGTGCACCACCCTTGATTCGCCACTGCTCGGTCAAGCCTCTCCTTAGTGAACATCGCATCACTTCGCCAATTGCTCCATGTGAACCGAGATCCATGATAACCAAGATCTCCCAATTGGCACTCGTCAAGAGCATTGCGGAAACCATCCATCTGAACTTCCCTCCTAAGTGCAGCCCCCTCCTTTTCAGATTGTTCTAATATTTCATTAAAATCCCCCACGCATAACCAGGCCACTGGATTGAAAGATTTCAGATGGTTGAGTAGGGCCCATGATTCAGCACGACGACAACTCACCGAATGACCATAGAAACAAGTAAGTTTCCAACTAGGAGTTTCCAAATTCGCATGCACAATAGCATTAATATGCCTGCAAGAGAAATTAAAAATTTCCAGTGTTCCCTCTAACCTCCACAGCAAAGCCAGACCTCCACTTCTTCCCACCGGATCCACTACAAAGCATCCTGCAAATCCCAACTTTACCCGGATCCATTCCATGCACTGTTTAGAGCATAAAGTTTCGATAAGGAACACGAAACTGGGTTTCTTATCCTTCACCATTTGGCAAAGATCAAGAACTGTCCGAGGGTTCCCAAGCCCTCGGCAATTCCAACTTAACATATTCATTGCGGCAGGCGGGGCTGTGAACCAGCCACCGCCATTGCCTTTGGTTTTTTGAGAGCAACCCCCTGGATAGCCATAGAAAGTGGTTTATCCACTTTCCTTTTGCCAGCAACCGGGGGGTTAGAAACAACTCCCTTTGTGATTCGCCTCGCTTGTTTCTTACATTTATGCAGAGAGGGAGTTGGGAAAACAGACGAGTCACCCACTGAAGCCGAAGAGAGCATATCATCAAAGCCCGCCCTCTGGAAAGACTCCTCTGGCTTGATCTGGAGTTGCCTTGGAGAAAAGTCAAGAGAAACATTGGACTGATCAGGCACCTTCCCAAATACGAGCGGGTGGGCAAAAGAAACAGGGCTAGTGAAAGTGGAACCCACAGCCACGGATGTAAAACCAAAATTAATATCCGAACAACCTGTGCCAACATTATCCAACAAAGTGGAATCCACGTGGTTAATGGTGACACCAAAACCAGACCCCACCTCAGAAATAGGTGGCACAAAAGTGAGAACCTCCTCAGAAACCGTAGCAGCCACAACCAAATTGCCCGACAGTTGAGAAGTAAGAAGGCCCCCCAAAGACGGAACCTCCACTAAAAGCGGACTTGATGAATCCTGCAAGGGCACATCGCTTTGAATTTCAGACTCTGTACTCTGCTGCTTGGGTTCAAATCCCCTTAATATGGAACCACTTTGCTCCCGCATAACAACTGCATCAGTTAACTGCTGTCCACCATCGCCGCAAGCCTCCCTGGAGGGAGGAGCCCCATGCTTATCACTACCACCAGAATGAGAAACTGGACGAAGATTAACCCCACCTAAGCGATCAGACATACCCTTTCCTCCACCCTCAGATCTCCAAAGACCAGAAGCAAGAGCATTCCCCCCCTTCCCCCAACCAAACCTACGAGCCATAGGGGAAGCACGAAGCCAAGTACCAAATTGAGCCTGAGGAACACCACCCCCAGGGATAGGACCCTTCCTACCTTGGCAACCCCCTGCGCCATGTTTAATGACCCCACATATGAAACAGAATTTAGGAAGGCACTCATATTGAAACGCAATCCAGGTAGAATCACCACTAATTTTAAGAAAACGTCCTCGAGCGAGAGGCTTAGAGAGATCCAACAGGATTCGCACCCTGAGAAATTCACCCCACCCAATACCGTCTTCATCAACTTCGACCTCCTCCACTGTACCCACTGAACTTCCAAGTTGTAATCCCATAGTTTCACTCATACAAGCCAAAGGCAAATGGAACATGCGAACCCAAAAAGAAACTAAATCAAAGTCCATTTTGGCAGGTGCTATAGAACCATGAAAATCTTTGACAGAAAACAGGTGCCCCTCAAAGACCCATGGACGGCCTTCAAGTACCCTATCCTTGTCCCATGCATGCTCAAACTCCACAAGAAACAAGTTATCCCCCAGGATTTTAAAAACCGTAGGTCCAGAAGGTTTCCACCCCTAAGCAGTGTAGACTTGATAGAATCCTTACCAATCGTTGTCAGCCAGCAACTTACCCACCAGACATGATCTGCCCCGAACGTTAATGTTATGCCCTTCCGTCTCACTCGCTTCAACCACCAAACTCTCATCTTCCGAAAGCGTAAAAGCCCTCCATAATTTCGTAAGATCCTCCGCCATTCCAAACGTTGAAAGTATAATTCCAACGATGAAAAGCCACACTAAAAGCAGATTAAACACACTTCTCAATCCCCAGGGGATGAGAAAATTCTACTTCCACCTCTAAAGTTCAGAGAAAACTTTAGAGAGAAAAAACGGTTATGGCAGAGACTCCGAGAAGCTCCAACGTTGAACGCTTTGTATACCCACTCTTGGTGGGCAAAACTCATTACTCCCCATTGATCAGATAAGACTCCAGCTTTACGGGCAAACGTGACCCCAAGAAATTACTTACACTTAAAGGAATTGAAACCTTAGACAGAATAAAGATGCAGCTAAGGCCAAGGTCCTAACCACTTGAGTCAATCCCTTTTTACTTTTTCTTTTTGTTGGGAAATCTTTACTTATAACCACTTACTTTTGTAATTAAATATTCAAACTTTAAAAAAATGTCAATTTTTTTCAATTTCAACCCATGTTAGAATTTTTCGTTAAATCCTATCAAAATTTTCAAAAAACTCATGTTTTTTTTTAAAAAAAAAAAATTAAAATTTAAAATTTTTCAAAGATTCAAGCATGGATATTTTTGCGAATTCCGTTAAATTCTTACCGATACTTAAATCATCACAATTTTTTTCTTTTTCTTCCTAAAAAAAGAAGAAGAAAAAAAAAAGTATTTTAAAAATTTTGATAGGATATAACGAAAAATTCTAATCAATAGTTGAAATTAAAAATAAAAAAATAAAAGATGAATACCATAAAATGACATTTTTTTAAAATTTAGGTACTTAGTTACAAAAATTATGACATATTGCATACCATTTGGTACAGGGATCACATGATTTCCATGAACACTCAAAAACTGGCAAGCCGAGTGTGAAGGGAGGCAAATTCCGTAAGTGCAAGAGAGGTAGCACATGTCTGTTACAAGTATCATGCAGTATGAGCAGAAGGGTACATTTTAAGAGCATCTTCCACATAATTTACACGGCCGGGTTATGAAGCTCCGTTATACTATGGACCTATGGTCAAAGTTATAGTCTGATTGCATGACATTATTAGAAATAATTATTTCCATAGAATGGCTTTGAGAACCTTGGAAACCAGATGCCATCTTTAGGAATAGGAATGGCTATTATTAAAAAAATAAAAAATAAAGAAAAATAAAAAATAAAAAATGTTCTAAACCATCTTTTTATCTTCCCAAAATTAACGTGACTTTTGAAATTATCGTTGGATCAAAATTTAATAGTAGTTTATCCCAAATCCAATAATAATTTTAAGAGCCACATCAATTTGAAAAAATAAAAAGATGATCCTACCATTACTCTATTAAAAAAGTAAAAGAAGCTGGAACGAAATTGTGATACTATTATTAGCTCATCTGGTGACAACAAAGAATGCCCAAATTTTTTAATTGGAATTGAATTATACTTTTCCCAAATTTCCTAAAATGCCCCAACTATAAAAATTATTTTTCCAAAAAAATTAAAAAAATTGTTTCCACAGGGTGGCCAACCACGCCCTAAGGATGGCCAACCGCTCATGGAGACCAAATAATAAAACAAAATGATTTTTTAGGAAAAAGAAAAATTTACGAGGTACTTAATTCCTAGAGAAATCAATGTTCCTTTTCTTTTAGTGAGGAATAGCGATTCATGCGGGATAGTTATTTGCGAGAATAATAAACAAACCAAACAACGAAATAGTTATTTTATTATTGAGTCTATTCCTAACATAGTGTAGTAGTGGCATTAGAAAAGAATAGTGATACACCTACAATACTTTTAAAACTTGCTGATATGTGTCAGCATGTGAATAGAGCCACATCAGCCACTAAAAAAATATTAGTACTCTCCAATCACATGCTGACACATGCTAACAAATTGTAAAATAGTTATAAATTTAACATTTTTCATTAGAAAATATCATTAATTTTGAACATGGAAGCACAAGAAAATTGATGTTTGAAATGAACTTCTCTATTGGTTCAGCATGACTAAAATGCCAGCTTTTTCTTGAAATTACAAGGCTACTTGTGATTATGTTATATATAGACGGACCAATTATCTATGAAGCATCCCCAATATAACACAGAAATTAGGCCTCTGGGACACCCCTTGCTACAATGCAAATGTCCACTTCCAGTTATATGTGAACCATTCCCAATAGGCAAATACGCAAGCACCATTGAAGCATGTGATGATCCAAGTGAACAATTTATGATTTGCAATCTTGCATAACAAATTTAATATGAGTATGTTTATATATATCTTTAAAATCATCATTATAGGGATAATTGTACCATCGGTCCACGTGATATACCATAATTATTTTTCACTTCTTATGGTTTAAAGAGTTCATAAAAAGTCCTTGAACAAATAATAATTACAAATCGATCCCTAGTGACCAAAGGTAATCCAGCCACCCCTTGCTTTTTTTGTTTTATTTTTTCTTGTTTTTTTTTTTTAATTTTTTTTTAAAAAAATAAGTTTATTTAATTTTTTTTTTAATTATTATTTTTTTTTTAAGATGAACACGTGCCACATTGTTATTGGTTTGACGTAGCGCTGACGTGACATTTAACAAAATCTGTCAAAAAATTTAACGAAATTTGACACTAAGAACTGATTTGTAATTATTGCTTACCACAAAGACCTTCCATGAACTTTTTAAACTATAGGGTGTAAAAAATAATTATGGCATATCACAGAGACCAATGATACAATTATCCCATCATTATATTATCACATTCATTTTGAGAAAATATGAAGAAAATTGAACCAATTGAGAAACCTTTTAGCTTCCAGCATCATTCACATGGCCACTTGAGATATCGAAGCAGATTAGGCACATCTACAATTATGTCCTAAGAGTAAAAAATTCGAGCAGGTGATTGTGGGAGAGAATTTATAAAACCCACCTAATCAAATAAAAATTAGATCGTCCAATCACTTACACAGTCAAGTAGGTCCCATAAAAAGTCTCACAATCATCTACCCGAATTTGACCTGATAAATTGTTGGACAACTCAATTTTTATTTAATCAGGTTAGTTCCATAAATGGTCTCTCACAATCACTTAACTAAATTCTCTCAAATTCAAGCAAGTAATTTGGGAGGATTCTATTCCAGCCAAGCTCATAAGCTGTGCTCAAAACAAGGGTTTCAACCATTCAACCAAAGAAATAAAGCAGCAAAGATGACATAAGTAAATTGGAAGACATTCAACAACAAATCATTTGTTTTGAAAATGCCATTAAATTTAACAGGAAATAAATCTGTCCAATTAAATTAACCAACATCATAAAAAATGAAATTGTTGCATCTCTATTCTTAATTTTATATCCCTCAGTCCTTTTAAGATCTTAAAAGGATCTTAGCAATTATTTTAAGATTTACTTATAAGGTCCAACTTAATCTGATGTGCTTCCAAGCATGGATTTCTCACTCTTCTACCAGTCACTTGTTGAATATGGAGTAATTCCTCCCTACCAGATTCCTGATGAAAAACTGTAAAATACAGCATTTTTAGAGGAACTCTTTCCCTTGTCATTGAAGCTAGTTTTATGGATTCCCTTACTTTTAATCTCTTATGCACATTATCTACCTATGCAGCCTTCTAAAAATTCTGCAAAAGACTGAGTAAGGAAACTGTTTCAAACTAAATGGGCAGTTGTTTAACTTATATGATGACTAAAATAGTTTGTTAAACATACATACAATTGTGTGTTTATATAATTGTATGTGAGCAGGAAAGAAAGAGAGATTGTAACTATGTGAAAGCTCAATATCTGCTTACCCATGTATTTCATCAAAATATATTTTGCTCGTTTGGCATACTTCATACATGGGATTTTATTCAAGCAGATCTAGAAAGACCTAAAGGTTTCCTCAAAACAAGCAGATCTAAACAGTAAACTTACGAAAACATAAACCCCATCCTACCCATAGATGAACATTTAGCAAGCATCAATAGTGAGTAACAAACACATTTAAGGTGCAAACAAAAAGAGTAACCCATGAATAAGATTTTAGTCAAGAAGTATGAAAACAGAACAAAGACGAAGGACCAAAGGGAATGGAACCGGAGCAAACAACCCCATCAACGAAGCCTTCTGGCTTCCCTTTCGGACTCGAGCAGGGTAAGGATATCGCCTTCCCTCACAGGGCCCTTAACGTTTCTCATGATGAACCTGTTTTGATCATCAAGAAACTTGACTCGCACCTGGGTCACTTGCCCTCTGGACCCGGTTCGGCCCATAACTTTGACAACGACGGCATGCTTCACTTGAGATTCCATCCTGCACAAGTACTAAATATAATCAGGAAAATAGATTTATTTTTAACGAGAGAAAGCATGAAAATATGAACATTTATGCAAATTCTTGAAAATAAAAGAGTTCTTGACTACATTGAAGCCAAACCAGAAACAGAACATGGCAAAGACACATTCCAGAAAGAGAAGGAAAAAAAAAAGAGAGAGAGACCAACTTTGAAAACAGCTTTGCTAAAAAAAAAAAAAATATGTTCAATTGGAAATCCAACCCAATGCCAGCTTGCAGTAGATACTATGTTTTAATTCTGCATTAGCATTATAAATTTGCTTTTGCCTTTACGAACCAATATAACCAAAATAGACTAAAATATGAAGGATTTGTGAACCAACACTATTTGTCACTTACTAAAACAGGATCAAACATGATAACCAAAACAATAGAACAGCAGCAAGTATTAATAAAAAAGTAAATGTTTTCATATTTGATAAGAAAAATGATGACAGAAAAACTCAATATTGATTGGAAAGTAATGAACATTTTAAATTGATCTTAACAATAAAATATTTTCAAATTAAGTCTTCTACATGCACCCCAAACTCTAAATTTTGGCGAGGAAAACGGTACGAACATCAAAGATATATCTATAAATCATATTCTGTTCCAGTCATGCATCCTAAATCATAGAAAAACGATTACCACTTTTATTCTAATTCCACGAAATTATCTCTCCTAATGGGCAGAAACACACAAGCGTAGATAAGAATTAATCGCTATATAGACTCAGGTTTTGTCACTAGAATGGATGAAAGAGGAACAAAATCTGATTTCTAGAACATCCAAATTTGCTTAGATAGCATCGTTTGAGTGGTGGCATAACAAAATCCTTGCTGAAAAAGAAGCCTTCACCAGCCATACAGCCAACTAGACTCCTATGGGACAACCAGGAAGTAAAAGGGAGCACTCAACCTTAAAACGCAGCAGCAGAGAGAGAGAGAGAGAAACCTTTAAAAGGATGCGGCGGCAGGGAGATCGGCAGGCGGCGGCACCGGTAGCAGCGAATATGAAAGAGGGAAGCCTTAGGTTAGGGTTTTATAAGAGAAATACGTATATATATATATATAGCCTTTTAATTTGTTTAGTTTTTTCATTATTCTTTGAACTCCGAATAACAAAAGAAATGAAAAATAGTGGCACGTGTAGATTAAACATATAACAACGCATCGGACTTTCATTCCATCATATCATGATTTTTTATAATTATTTATTTGAATTTGAAAGAATTTAAACAGGTGATTATAAGAGATCACTTATAAAATTCATCTGACCGAATAAGTGGTTGGACAGTCTAATTTTTTATTTGGTCAGGTGGGTCATATAAGTAATCTCCGTCTTTTACAATCACCTACCCGAATTCTCTCAAATTCAAACAATTAATTATAAAGGATCCCAGCCCATTTCACCGACGCAATTTTCAACCATCGACATTAGTCTAAAATTAAAAATTAAGAAGAAAAGAAAAATAATCCTACATATCAATTTTTTTGTGCACCTTCTATCAAATAATGTTGTGGGATCGTTCTCATGACATTTTTGTGAATAAAAAACGAATTTTTTTTATTTGTTTTTAAGAATAATATGTTGATGGGAGGTGAATAAAAAGATGGTATATAAAATTAGTTATGTAGCGCTCTAGCTCTCTAAGCAAACCATAAGTATAATTATTTAAAATTAAACGTAACACTACTACATAAAATTGTAGCAGACTTTTTTTTTAAAAAAAAATATCAGAGTTTTACTCAAAATTATAATTGTATCAGAGTATCTAATTTAAATTTCACATCTAATACTACAGACATTTTCACAATTGACTTTAAACAAGTCGGCATTTCCAAAAACTGAGGCTCCTAGTCAACCTCACTAATTATAGATCGGACACTCAAACAAGTTTACGTCTTCTTCCTCCTCCTCCTCCTCAACCGCATCTATAAAAGTTATAGGTGCAAGGGTAAGTCCACGGCTTAACAAATTCAAGCAAACTGACCATTTATAATCTGAGCTCTCAGTTGTTTAGAAAATATCTCGTCACTAGTGTTTACTAGACAGCTACATACGCAGGGTTTTCACAAATGAGTTTTCAATAAATTTATAAGTATCCCTAATGTGTCAATATCTCAATTTTCGATTTAATATTTTCTCAACGAAATCTTTGGTTTTCACAAATGAGTTTTCAATAAATTTATAAGTATCCCTAATGTGTCAATATCTCAATTTTCGATTTAATATTTTCTCAACGAAATCTTTCAATTAAATTGATGCATAATATTA
Organism: Alnus glutinosa; assembly: GCF_958979055.1. Lineage (NCBI taxonomy): Eukaryota > Viridiplantae > Streptophyta > Magnoliopsida > Fagales > Betulaceae > Alnus > Alnus glutinosa. The sequence continues at coordinate 9,635,509 of NC_084891.1, read as the reverse complement.
TATAGGGTGACCAACGAATTACATTTCTTCACTTGTTTAAGCAAGTACCAATCGAAATCTTATGGGCAAACAAAAATTTATTGCCAAAAAGTACTCTTATAAATACATATATTTCTTATGAAAGCTTGTCACTTAGAGCAATATCTAGCTTGTGACTTATAGGCCAACAGATATTGCTTTAAATTAAGCAAAAGTCTCTCAATTCAAAAGTTGTCAATTATTTTCAAAAAAAAAAAAAAATACTATTCTCGAATAAGCATTAATTGCAATAAAATTTGTTTTTGAAAACTCTTCACCTTGAAGCGCTAGACCTTTTTAGCACATAGATATATCCATTCACGTCATAAGAAGTGCTAAATTAATATACTAATGCTACTCTTCACACTCATTTTACATCGATTAACATGATATGTTTTAATTGCATGGTTTTCCATGCCGGTCACTAAAAAAAAAAAAAAGACAATCTTTTATTTTGAAATAAAATCAGTATTTTGATACGATATATATAATAGGTATGCTCTGGGACGAAAGGAGTAGAACCTCCAAATACCGGGACCAAAACCCGTTGCCTTACCACTTGGCCACGCCCCATTTTCTATTTATATTCGACATTAATTAACACTAATATTCTTACAAGTTGTTCGTCAATTATAGTCCAAATATTTTATAGAATAGATTGTTACTTATAGAATAGATTGTTACTAGGATTTTGATACATTTAGATATAGAATTAAACGAAATTTTTTGATCAAGTTTATTAATCATTACATATAATTTAATTCAAAGTAACTTAAAACACATCACGTCAATCGATCTCAAAAGTAATGTTACTCAGATTACTATATCTTATACGTTAGGAAAAATAGCAATTATCATTCTTGCCCTTTGATATAGGTGTCAATTTAAGCCCTACACTTTCAATTTGAACAATTTGTCCCTTGCACATTAGATTTATACAATTCAAACCCTTTATTAAACATTGTAACCCTAAAAGATACATCCGACATTTACTATATATCCATTTGAATTACAAAATAGTAGTTCTTTTTTAATATATGTACTTTAATATGCCACCATATTGGCATATTAAAGTATGGACAAAAAATTTCTACAAATTAATTTGTAGGAAATTTCATACAATTCACATATAAGAGTGACATGCGTCATTTAAACATATAATAAGCACATGTTTTTTTTATTAATACTAGGGTTAAATACTTTACACACCCCTGTGGTTTAAAAAATTTATTTTTTTGTCCCTTCAGTTTTTATTTTTTTAATACGTGGTACTTATACTATACAAAAAGATGGAGCTGGTACCTCCGTCAATTTTTCTGTCCAAAATTGACAAATTTTCACGTCAGCAACATGTGGTACCATTGAAATTGCGACAAGTGGCTACACAATTTTTTTAAAAAAAATTGAAGCCTTTTTTTTTAGAAGCTGAGTTATAACTTTTTTTTTAAAAAAAGAAAAAAGGTGCCACGTGGGAGCAGGACTATTGCACACGTGGCCCCACCCCACGCCTTGGGGTTTTTGGCCACCACCTCCTCTCCTTTTTAACTTCTCCTTTTGAGTTTTGTATTTTAGTTTATGCTGACTTAAGCTTCTATAAAGAGAGAGCCTATTGTGGAAAGAAAAACCTGTGTATGGTTTTTGGAGCACTACACGACACAAAAAAAAAAAAAATTGAAAATTGTGTTTCGGTGTTTTTTCAATGCCGCCTAAAGGAGTGAAAAATAGAGAACAAAATTTGTTTTTCTTTCTTCTTGGAAATGTATGTTACATAGAGAGTTTTTTGAGATCGAAGCCTCAAAAAGAGAAGAAGATCGATAGAATTTAGTCGCCGAAAAAGGTTGACACTTCCGTAGGAGCTCATTGCCGAAATACTTTCTCTACTACCCGTTGAATCTCTGGTACGTTTTTAGTGCGTTTCCAAGGCATGGTTCTCTCTAATCAATGACCCATATTTCATAAAGATGCACCTCCACACCAATAGACAACGCAATCTCATCGGGACGGAATGTAAGTCAGCGGTCGCAGTTAATCGCTGGCAAGAGGAATACTACTTGGTTGACATTTCCAACGACGATCGGTTAAGGGATCCCGTGAAGATCTTCCCACCATTCTACCTTTCAGAAAACATCAAGAACCGCACCTCAGTGATAGGCTCTTGCAACGGCTTGGTTTGCAACCTCATCCCCTTCATTTGCAACAGCAAAGATAATTCTGAAATTGTGATTTGGAACCATCAATCAGAAAACACAAAAAATTACCCTTTGAGCCTCTAGACAATGAGAAATGATTCTTACACTCATTTCTCACAACAACCGCACAACAAGCTGACGTCGCTGGTTTAATTTTTTCTTTTCTTTTCTTTTTGTGGCTTGAAAACCGGTTGGAGGGAAAAATGAAATATTATTTCCCCTCCAACGCTACCCCTCTCTCTCTCTCTCTGAAATTTCTCTGCCGTACAGTTCCACGTCCGGTCAGTGACGTCGTCGGCTTCTCTCTCAGCGATCAGCCTTCTCCGTCATCCGGCGTCCCTCTCTGGCAAACTCTCTCTCTCTCTCTCTCTCTCTCCGGCATATTTCCTCTCTCTCCAGCAGATTCGGTCGTCTCTTCGCTGGCTTCTCTCTCGGCGGTCAGCCTTCTCTGTCGTCGGGCAGCCCTCTCCGGCAGATTTCCTCTCTCTCTCTCTCTCTCTCTGCGGCATATTTCCTCTCCGGCAGATTCGGTCGTCTCTTCGCCGGCTTCTCTCTCGGCGGTTGGCCTTCTCCGTCTCCGGCTAAAAAAAAACAGGTTCTCTCTCTCTCTCTCTCTGGCCGGATCTGTTGCTACAAAAAAAAATGGGGGGGGAATTTTTGCATTGGTGGGTTGTTGCAAAAGCATAAAGATTGAAAAATACACACAATGGAGATTGAAAAATCTTTATGCTTTTGTAGCTAGAGCAGGGTAAAAAACAAGTGGTAAAAAACAATCTTTATGCGTTCATCTGTTGTGTGTAGTGGGCTTACGCCTCTCTGTCCTAATGGTATCTTCCACAAATTTTTCATCTTTCCATTTGGGTCTTCAACAAGTCTGCAGGTAAGCTTCGATTCCTCTTCTTAGCTCTTTCTTATGCTTTAATGATTTTGGGGGTTTCGCCTTTTGTGTTGAAATGTGGCTCAGAAATGAAGGTTTTGAAGGTTTAATTTTTGTTGTTGTTGTTGTTGATAAATAAATGCTTTCAAAGTGTTTGATGAAATGGTAAGGTCAAAGCTGTCATTGATTCTTTGAGGGAAGCTGGTGTCAAGCTACTGGCTGTTATAATTATTACTTTCACATCCATTAATTTTTGTTTTCTTTTGGCCAAATGATAGAATAATCCCTAATTCCACAAATCTCCATTCATAATGTCTGAAATGAGACCACTTTTTAAAAGGAGAAGTACAACTAGATTACAAGGTCATTTGTCCATGTAGTGTAGAGTCATTAACACAAACATTTCAAATCTACAAAAAATAAAAATAAAAATAAAAATCATAGTAACCAACATTATCCACATTTTATTTAGCACCAAAAAAGCGTTGTCCAAAAATAAAACCTCAACTAAAACAAAGCCATTTCAAACCCACAAGAAAGGCTTCAAAAACCAGCTATTTCTTGCAAAAATTCACTTAATGTGAGCCCAAATCTGCTTGAGAGCTTGGGTGCGAGAGATCTCAGGGACGCCAACGAGGGCTTGCATCTCCGGCGGGACACGACTGGGCTTCATGATGCCTCGGGGCGCGCGCGTGCCCGGTGCTTTGTCTGAGACGGTGGCGAAAATCACCGTGCGCAGGTTAGCAGGAGCCATGAGAGAGGAGGAGGGTGAGCACGAGGAGGGTTTGGCCATCAGTGACGCCGTTCAGCCGGAGAGAACGCCAAATCAGCCGAAGAACGAAACGGCCAGCCAAAGAGAAAGAAGAACGGCCGTTTCACAAAGAGAGAGAGAGAGAGAGAGAGAGAGAGAGAGAGAGAGAGAGTGTGTGTGTGTGTGCGCTGGAGATAGAGAGAGCTGTTTCATAGAGAGAGAGAGAGGGGCAGCGGTTTCGGACGGAGGAGATCGACCGCCAGTGAAGCGGCACCGGGAAAGGGAAGACCAGCGGCGGCAACGGCAGTTTTGTACGGAAGTTGGAGAGACGAAAGTTGGAGAGAGAGAGAGTTGCGTTGGAGGGGAAATGAAAATTTCAGTCCCCTCCAACTAGTTTTCAATCCCAAACGAAAAGAAAAGAAAAAAGAAAAAACGATAAAAAATCACTTTCCACGTAGGCTGTTGTGCGACTGTTGTGAGAAATGAGTGTAAGAATCATTTCTCCTAGACAATAATCACGAGCAAGGAGATGGACTCAATTTAGTATTCAGGTATGACCCAGTCAACAACGAGCAGTTCGAGTCAGCTTTGTACGGTGCCTATGACTTTCGGCTACCACCAATCGCTAGCGTTTTCACAGTATGGCAAAAAGATTTTGATGGAGGACATTAAACTCTTTTGGTATGGCATTAAAAAGAAGACATGCACAATTGTTGAGCAAATTTCTAATAAGTACTATTGGACAACGACTTATGTGGGAAGCCTCTTTCTCCTCGATAGTGATAGTGACAATTGAATTCAATGCATAACATGATCTCTTATGAGCCCTGTAATTCATAATGGATGAATAATATGCAGTTTACATAATTACATTTTCATAATAATTTTTTTTTTGGCTAAACAAGTGTTTGGTTGCATTTTTTTTGTTCTTCTTCTTATTTTTATTGGAATATGACGAGAAAACTATATTATAGATTATGTTTTGGTATTTCTTGTTATTTTAGAATTGTATATATTTTCATTCTGAGTTATGCTTCTATTTCTATTGGACAAATTAGCTTAATGCATGTTTCTATGCATGCTTGTGGTGGAATCAAGAATAGGAGAATTTGGGGTTTTGAATTTATAGGTTCAAAATTTAGGATTTAAATGATCAAGATGGGTTGTATATTATTGTAGGAATAATTCTGGTAGCCTCTAGAATATCGTAAGCTTTTAGGGTTTTTATATGGTAAAGAAAAGGATTTGATTTGGGGTTGCAAAGAGTTGAAAACAAGGTTGTATCAATGCTTGTGAATAAATGAAAAAAACTTGTTACAATAATGATATAAACAACTTGTTACATAAAAAAAAAAACTCTAAAAGCTTAGCCTTGTAGATCATTTTCTTTTGCATAAATATTAACCGCACGCATCCGCTATCCATTATCCGCACATGCAAATGCAGATGCAGTTAAGAAAAACCATTATCCACATGTGATGATACAAAAACCATTATCCGCATGTGCAAAGGATTACAACTTGGTAGACTTTTCCAACGAGGATCGGTTCGACGATTCCGTGAAGATCTTCCCACGATTCAATCGTCCAAAAAACCTCAACAACTTCTCAATGATAGGCTCTTGCAACAGCTTGGTTTGCATCCTCAACCATGATTGCTTGTTTCGCAACCACAACAATCTTTATGAATTTCTGATTTGGAACCCATCAATTAGAAAATACAAGAAATTAACCTTGGAGCCTATGGACAATGAGCACAAGCGAATATTGCGACTCCATTTAGGATTCAGGTATGACCCTGTCAACAACGATTACAAGGTTTTAAGGATTGTGGATTTTTGGGATCCGGAATACTTTGAAGTTAAGGCATATAGTATGAAAGCACATTCTTGGAGAAGAGTAGAAGATCGATGGCCTTGTAACAGGGAGTCACGTATTTCTTGGTGGCGATGGCCTTGTCACAGGGAGTCACGTATTTCTTTGAGGCCGGCTTTCTCAAACGGTGTTATTCATTGGTCGGTTGAGAGTATAACTGGAGCAAGGAGCCTTGTCACATTCGATCTCATCATCGAGAAATTTGAATTGCAAACGGTTCCGTTCAAATTGCAATGGTGTACGGGTTTGCAGGTTTTGGGAGGATCACTCTGTGTTTCTCAGCATACTGAGGCATAAGGCATTGACGTTTGGATGATGGAGTACGAAGTGGCGAGCAGTTGGAGCCGGCTTTGTATGGTGCCTATGACTTTACACTTCGGCGGCCGGCCACTAATGTTTTCAAAGGACAGCGAAAAGGTTCTAATGGAGGAGAATGGCCCTAAGAAACTCTTTTGGTATGACATAAAAAACAAGACACGTAAAATTGTTGAGAATGATCTTTCCAATAAGTTTTGGAAAGAGACTTGTAGGGGAAGCCTCCTTCTCCTGGATGGTGATAGTGACAATTGAATTCAATTATCTTCCATAACCTTTTGATTATTTATTTTTCTTTATGCATTTAGGAAGCCTTGTAATTCATAATGTAAGGATAATGTATATACAGTTACAAAATTACATTTTCGAAACAATTGTTTTTTTTCTTATTTTTATTGGGATTTTGACATGGTGTGAAATGCTTTATTAACCTTAGGCAGGAACAAAAAAAAAAAAAAAACACACATGCAGTAAAGTGATCCGATGCATCATTGAAAGTATTATGGTATAAACCAACTAAACTAATGCTGAGTTTGGCTATTAACTTTGTTAACAAACCCACTAGTTGTTGTTTTAGCTAAAGGAGGTTGATGCACTATACTTGGCTACTGTATGTCTTCATCATTGAGCTCCTTTGCAACGGCAACACCAACCTAGCTAGAGTGTGAATGGTGTGAACGGTGAAGTGAAGAGTACAAAACACCTTAGGCAGAGGAGCCTTTCATTCAGATTTTTGTTATTCATCTTTAATTTGTTTCAGCATAAAGACAAACTTATATTGTGTGGTCTTGTGCCTGTATTGCAGAAGTTGTAAAGAGCGAAGGGATCCCATGTTTTTTGCTTGTGGTTTTGGTAGAAGGATATAGAGGGAGGTTATGAAGAAATGTCATATTGAGAATCCTCCTACTATGGGGGAAGATATTCTGCAATGGGGGATAAAAGAATGGAAAGATAAAGAACTTAAAGCTGTTTTATGCAAGTTATATATGCTGGGGTGCAACAGTTCCTCATTTGTGGAGACAGAGAAATTGACTTGAAATTTGGCAATTTGCTTAAAATTGAGGAAAAGGTGTTGCAGAGTATTGTTTGGGAAATTGAAGGGAGGATTATATCCTATAGATTGTTTCAGCAAGACAAAGGAAAACATTGTTGTTAGCCTATATCCTATAGATTGTTTCAGCAAGACAAAGGAAAACATTGTTGTTAGCCTAAGTTGGGGGCTTTTAGAAAGAATTCTTCACTGCAGTCTACAGATTTAGTGTAGTTGTTTGTGTTTTTTTGTTCTGCTTTGTACCGGTGTTATTGTGTTTAGGATTTGGTAGATAAATGATTGCTACTTGTTTGTTGTCATTGTTAAGCTGATGTAGTAGCTTCTGTTCCAGGTTTCTAGAGTGTTTTGTATTTCAGTTTCTTTCTATAAAATTTTATTTATCCAAACTTACATAGATTCTAGATCTTAACTTGTCCTAATAGGACTTGGAATCCTGGCTGAAGAACACAAATTAGTTAAGGATTCGAAGTCAAATAGACCACATAAGTGCATATCTTAGAGGGTGGGGCTATGTCTCAGTCGACTAAACAATGTCTCCTAGATGTGTTTGTGTTAGAGGATAACATATATTCAGGCAAAGGATCCTCAAATCATGCAGAAAATCCTCCAAGACATAGCAGCCCTATAAGAGCCGACTTTTCCTTGTTTTTCTCTCCAATATTTTCCCTGATTTCCTCCATGTTTTCCTCTTCAATGTTCCCTGATTCTCTCCAGATTTTATGCCATGTTATATGGGATGTATATTGATATATTTTGTAACCAAAGTAATGTAATGAATCAGACAAGATGTAGTCCTTTAATTTACTTTGTATTCTCTTCTTCTTCCCTCTCTCTGTTTTCTACTCCTCCTTATTTCTAACATGGTATCAAAGCTTGAATAGGCCAGCGCCAATCTTTCGATCCTTCACGTTGCAACCACAAACCCCTCATATTCAAAACACTTCCCAAACTCCATCACACAGAAACTCTTCTTTGCAACCTTTGTCAAACACAAAAGTATCTACCAGTAAGCTTCACTTCCCCTTCTCTTTTATTTTTTTTCATCAACACTGTCCAATGCTTTAAGGGAGCTCTACAAGAGCATTTCTTACTCTTTGCTCTCTTTTAGAAATTTTATCAAACACACCTCACCTTCACCTCTGTTTCTCCTTCTCTGCCCTCTCTTTAACACCCAATCACAGATCCAATTTTCTCCACAGTTCTCCCAAAATCTCATTTCTCAAAAAAAAAAAAAAAAAAAAAAACAAGCAAACTTATTTTCTTGCTTACCGGCAAAAGACCTGCCTAAGCTCCTCTGCACTTTTGCTATGCCCAGTGTTTTCAAAATCTTCCTTTGTGCCTCTCTATCTTGCACACCCTTATCGTTGGCACACTCTGCACCGCGTTATGACCATCTTCATTTCGTACCTCAACTTCCACCTCTAGTGACCCTTCAATCATCATAATATCTCCTTAGTGAACCAGGCTCGACCCAGATGCTTTCTGCAACCCCCTTTCCTTCATCATCCTTCTCACATACTCTACATCAACCCAATATCCCTTCTCCTCCACTAAAAAAAAAAAAAATGCAGATCAAAAATTTGCTGATCAACAGTCCCTTGCCGCAAAGTTTGTGTGCTCCACTGCAGCACCACCTCCAGCGTCTTTTCCGGCATCCTTCCCAGACGGCTTCTCCACCGGCCAAGTCTCCCACCTCTGGCACCGTCTCTGGCCGTGAATCCTCCAGTTTCCCTGCCTTCTCCATCCACCGTGAACTCTCCTCATATGGTTGTCCACAAGTTGCAGTTTCTTTTTTTTTTTTTTGGTTTTGTTTCTTGTCTACCGTCGTTTTTAGTCCATTTTTCTTTTATTTGTTTTGTCTTGTCTTGTACTATGGTATACTCAGAAGAGGATACTAGAACGTTGAAGGGAAAAATAAAAAGAAAAAAGGAAAAAGGAAACCAGAAGATGCTCGAAGCTGCTAGACATGAAAAAAAAAAAAAAAAGAAAAAAAAAAAAAGAAAGGGAAAATCTCACTTTGGCCCATAGTTGACCCTCTTCTATTTGGCCCATTGTTAGCCCAATTTCAAACTTGAGGTAAATGTTTAAATGCCCAAGTTTATTTAAGCCCTTTGTTGGCTCTCATCTCTTTGGCCCACTGTTGGCCCAATTTTTAGCTTGAGGCAATTGTTCAAAGGCCCAAGCCCATTTAAGCCCTTTGGAAGCTCTTTTCTTGGCCCATTGATGGCCTTAATTCTGGCTTTGAGGTATAGTTTAAAAACCCAAGCCCATTTACGCCATTTGTTAGCTCTTTTGACTCATTGTTGGCCTAATTTCTTGCTTGAGATAATGTTTAAGACTCAAGCTCACTAAAGTCCTTTGTAGGCTCTTTTCTTGGCCCTCAGTTGACCCTTATTTTGGCTTTTGAGGTAAAGTTTGAAGACCCAGGCCAATTCACCCAAAAAAAAAAAATGATGAGAAAAAGAAGTCAAACTGATGGAAGTTCCTCCCTTCAGTTTGCGGGGGAGTGTTAGAGGATAACATATATTCAGGCAAAGGATCCTCAAATCATGCAGAAAATCCTCCAAGACACAGCAACCCTATAATAGCTGACTTTTCCTTTTTTTCCTCTCCAATATTTTCCCTGATTTCCTCCATGTTTTCCTCTTCAATGTTCCCTGATTCTCTCTAGATTTTATGCCATGTTATGTGGGATGTATATTGATATATTTTGTAACCAAAATAATGTAATGAATCAGAGAAGATGTAGTCCTTTGATTTACTTTGTGTTCTCTTCTTCTTCCCTCTCTCTGTTTTCTACTACTCCTTATTTCTAACAGTTTGAAATCTCTTGGCTAGAGTTTGAAAACAATTTTGTTCAAGAACCTTCATTCATAGAGGTGGTACTTGTTCTTGACTGCTTGTTCTATCTTATAGGATCAAATAAGGCGGATGAACTTTTGGTGAGATAGCTACAAGACTTTGATATAATATATTGCGAAACTATCTTATTTAAGAGTTTTAATTTATGGGAGGTTCATGAGTTCGTCAATATTATAACTACAAGATTTTGATATAATATACCGCAGCAACTATGTAGGCAAATCTGCATCCAAAGCAAATCACACCATAAAATGATGCGCATATGATTAACTGGAGTTTATATGCTAATAAATTTGCTTAATTACATTTCTATTTTTCAGCATTATTTGCATTAACTGACCGCTACTAAGCTAAAACCTGAATTTGTGCTTGGAAGCTCAAGACTCCTGTTTTACCCAAACCATTACTTGTTTCAGCACAATGTATATTATTGATATGTATATAAGGTGAATAAAAGCTTATATTAATGCCAAATTTGCCGGTACTTTTGATATAAAATGGTGTCTGGAGACAGATGAGCATTGGAGTACTTCATTGACAATATTTGAAAAAAGACTCCGCATGTCTTTGGCTTGGACGAATGAATTTATATTAGCAAACAAAGAATACACCCTCATTAGAATCTGCTGGAACCCAAATGCCTACAGAGCATCCTGTTACAAACATCTCCAACACCCTATACAACCACTACAAGAAGTAACTATACCACTCTACCGAAGGACAATCACTAAAAAACAAAGAAATAGTAACCACTATACAAAACTCAAATACATCAAACAATCACAATACCAACACAATTCTATTTCAATTAGAACAAGTTCAGATAACAGAGCATAGAGAACTACAACTTCAGTTGCAACTTTCCCTTAACCCCTCAATTGTGTTCTTACCACCACCAGAAGCAAACAACAACCATAAAAATCCTTCAACCAAAACAGTTTGCAGATAACAAAGCATTTTGCATAGATAACTGTAGAAGACTTCAACTACTGTGGCAAACCCCAAAATCTTCATTTGCAACTTACCCCTCACCAGCTGCCCCCATACTTCTATACTTACCACTGATAGAAAAAGTGAAACAAATGGCCACATTCTCTTCATTTTCTTTGAATTTCGACGCAGACTATGTATATTGAGGGAATGACCATTGACGTTTGGATGATGAAGAAGAACAAAGTGGCGAGTAGTTGGAATCGGCTTTGTATGGTGCCTATGACTTTTGGCTACAGCTGGTCACTAGCATTTTTAAAGGATTGTGAATGGTAGATGATTGTTGTAAGAGATTCTTTTGGTATGACATAAAAAAAGAAGAAACACAAGTTTGTTGAGAATGCTGAGCATAGTTCCAGAAAAGTTTTGGGCAGCGGCTTGTGTGGGAAGCCTCATTCTCCTCGATAGTGATAGTGACAATTGAATTCAATGCGTCACGTGTCTTTAGTTAACTATCACCTTGTGTTTATCCTATGTTCTTCATGATCTTTTCATGAGCCTTGTAATTCACAATGGATAGATAACATGCAGTTACATAATTACATATAAATTTTGTTCAAACTAAACAAGTAGCAGGAGCTTATGATGTCTTTGGCTGCATTTTTTCTTCTTCTTATTTTTATTGGAGTTTGTCTAAAAAAACTATTATAGATTCTGTTCTGGTATCTCATTATTTTGTAGTTGTATTATCATACTAAGTTATGCTTCTATTTCTAATAGACAAATTAGGTTAATGGTTCTATGCATGCTTGTGGTGGATTTAAGATTAGGAGAATTTGTGGATTTGGGGTTTTGAATTTATAGGTTCAAATTTAGGATTTAAAGGGCCAAGATGGGTTGTATCTTGCAAGAACAATTTTGTTAGCAATAAGAGTTGGTGCTTCTAAGTTTGTTTCAATGATGTATTTGGTGGCTAAAGGCTCTAGAACATTGTATGCTTTTAGGGTTTTCATATGGTAAAGAAAAGGATTTGATTTGGGGTTGCAAAGAATTGGAAACAAGGATGTAGCTTGAATCTGTCCAGTGCTTGTTAATAGTGAAGTGAACAGTACAAAGAAGAAGTGAAAACTAAAACACCTTGGAAACAAGCCTTTCATAAACCAAATCTTTGAAATTTTTGCTATTCATCTTTATTTTGTTTCAGCACAAAAGCAAACTTATATAGATTCTAGTTCTTAACTTGTCATAATAGGACTAGAACTCCTACTTTGACCTTTTCTCCTTTTTTTATTTTTTATTTTTTTATTTTTTTATTTTTTTTTTAGCACAAAGGCAAACACAGCTGCTGCCTAGAATTTGGTACAACCTCTTTGCTTCAAGAAACAACATTCTTGCCCAAAATCCCCATTCTTTCAAAACCCTAATCAATCTTTGAGCTCTAACCCTCTCTTCTAAAAGTCAAAACCCTAGAACCACAAAAATCTACAAACCCTAAGATGTGTCTAGGATAGACATCTCATTTATGTACACAAGGTCAACCCAAAATTGAGGAAGAGCTTTCAGATGGTGCCTAGGGTTTTACCTGCCTTTTTCATTGGAATTGGTTGTGAAGTTTGAGAGGTTTTGGGAAGAAGGAAAAGAGTTTAAAGGGATTTGGTTTTAGGGTTTGGGGTGTACCTAAGATTTTGGCTGGTTTTGATTCGGATGCAACCGACTCATTTCGGGCATTTCGGGAGGGTCGTTGAATTTCAGGTTAGGCTTTTGTACACTGGTTACGAACAAAGTTGGGCTTATTATTTTTATTTTTGGGGGTTTAGGCACTTCTTATGTTTTGGGATTTTAGTCTACTAGAGTTGTGTTTTTAGAAGTACATTTTTATTTTTATTTTTATTTTTTACCAAACAAGTATAACAATTTCAAAACACTTAAGATTAAGACATGTAGTAGACTTGTAGTTACCAAATAGCTCTCTAGTAGAAGAATTTTTCTACAAAGCTATATTACCCAAAACAATCCAAACAATGACGTTTTGGTGAATTTATTCACCGCAATCTGCATATTGTTTTTGTCATCCATATCCACATGTGCGGATTGTGAATGTGAGGGATAATGTGCGCCAGTATATACACCCCTAATTGATGTGTCATCTTCAGATTGTGTTTTGTGAACAAAGAACACACATATTGCAAACCATACTCCAAACAAAAACTTTGATAAAACAGTGGTGCCATGTTCTTGGACATGAGCGGTGAGTTGAAGATTTCATTTGAGACCAGGTCCCCACCAAAGTAGTGCTTGGTCTTCAAAGTTCAAACAGTTCTTGCAACTGTGTTTGTTTTTTTCATACGCAATTATCGGGGGATGTTTCTACTTTTTCTCCCTTTGATCTCTGTGGTCTAGATTGAACATGATTACCACTTACGATCGAGCTAGGAACATTCTAAAATAGGGTAGAAGCAGTAGCTAGCTAATGGGCTTGAGCATCCAAATTCACCCAATTATGGAAGGTTTGAAAATCTCCGATTGAGATTGTCCACCGGAATTGTTAGCCAGTGGTTGATTGCTCTAACCAGAATCACACAAAAGAGAGCCTTGTTCGCATGTTAGTGCAGGATTTAGTTGGGGCTTAGTCCCCTCGCACTAATAAGCCACAAGATTAATTATATACTTCTTTATTCAACAAATGCTACCACCACCACTGAGATTTTTGGCTTCTTTTTAGTTTTTATCACCTGATTTTTCAAGTTTGGAAAATTAATTTGGCTTGGAGATGTCCTAAATATACACTTTTATTTCTTTTTTTTCTTTCTCTTCTTTATATATATATATATATATATATATATATATATATATATATATATATATATATATATTATTTTTCTGAAAAATATTATGAAACTCTCCCGTTCTTTCGATTTTGACTTTTCGACCTCAACTTTCAATTTTATAAATTTAATATGAGCTTGTATATTTTAAATCTAAAACTTTCATCCATTTTTCTATCAAATAAAGAACAAAAATGACACAAAAATATAGGGGCATAAACTCAGAGCCGGTTCCTGGCTATTAGCTAAAATCGGTAACAGGGTCCAGGGTCTTCGGTTATTAAAAAATACCAATCGGCTCCGGAACTGGGTAGCTGGTTAACAGCTATCCCGATTGGTACCCAGTTATCTGAACCGGGTACTGGAAAAAAAAAAATCAAATCGAGAATTTTCAATGATGAGGAGCTGAGGAGCTTCGTCTCGATCTCTGATATGAAGGGCTCTATTGTTTGGCCAAAGGCTCGTCGTGCCTGAATCTTGAAACTTCGTGCTCAAAGGACGAGGCTGAGGCATAGAAGCATTGTCAGCGTCGGCATCGGAAAGGGAAAGGTCGGAGGTTGAAGTGAGGCGAAAGGAAGGAAAGTGAGAGTTGTGTCGCTGTGAGGTGGAAAACCTAGGGCTGTGTCACTGTGAGGCGTAAAACCTAGGGAAAAAACAAAAACAAACAAAAAGAAAAAGAAAAAGAAAAAGAAAAAGAATAGAAAACAAGAAAAGTCTAGAAGTGATTCAAGTGAAAACCTAAGGCTACGTGCCTGAGTGAAAACCTAAGGCTAAGTAGAAACCGCACGAGTGAGGGCCTATGGGTAATGTTTTTGATAAGTCATGCACTTGGTTTTGAAACCCATTTGCCAATGGGGCGTCATGGGTGAGGTGCAAGGGCTGGCAAGTGGCCCATTCAAGTCTCAAGAATAATATATATATACACTCGATTTTCTGGTTATAACCAGGTTTTTGAAAATGCTATAACTGGTAACCGGCTCTAGGTAGCCGGTTACCAAATCGGTTTCCTGGTTACCAGTTGGTACCTGGTTACGAGTTTTAACCGGTAATCGAGAAACCGGTCGGATTTACACCCCTACAAAAATACAGTAATGCCCCTCCTATAAAATTAACTTAATCATTTTTTAAAAAAAATATGGTGTACATCTAGGTCATGGCTAGCCACAGCCATGACTAAGTCACCAAGTCGCCATGGCTAGACACGACTCAGTCGCAACTATGGTTGGGCAAGAGCCAACATGGCATAGTTGGATCAATGAACATCCTCAAATTTACACTAAACATGTCTTCTTGTCTGTTAAAATTTCATTGTTTTGTGATACTACAAATCGATCCAAAATTTATCATTTCAATTTTTTGGACAATTTTGCCCCGTTTGCCATTTTCATCACCTTCATCATGATTTAATCTTCCATAAATCAACACAAAAATACACGCAAAAAAAAAAATAGCACCTTCCTTCAAGAGTTAGGACAATAAATCAGCTAAAGCAGGCAGCCAATTAGAACCAGCTCATATGTCCTTCAGAGTCTTAGACCATCACTCCTGACTGGGGCCTACGGTGATCTTTTCAAGTAATGTGATTGGAAAGGTTGAAAGTTGAGAAGTAATTGGATGAACCCCAGTTCTCTTCAAAGTAGGGGTGTACAAGCGGTGCGGTTATTAATCGGAAATAACTGGTAACCGCTAATAACCGGCAATAACCGCTAACTAGAAAAATTGAAAATAACAGCAACAAGATAACCGGGTACCCAGTTGCGGTTACTGGTTATTACATTCTAAAAAATAGGTTAATAACCGAGTAACCGGTTATTATTATTATTATTATTATTATTATTATATATTACAAAAAAAAAAAATGAAACTTCTCTGTAGCCTGTAATATTTTTTAAGATTCTAAAGGAGGATGCCATCACGCCAATTTCCCAGAAATGATTGGTATTTCATGTTTTTTAGGGTCCAAATCGCTTGTCTGCTTTGAGGGTCTAAATCACTCGTCTGGTCTGTTGAGGCAACTTCCTTTCATCTCTTCATATTTTTCATTTTTTTATTAGCCTTCCCGCGTTCTCGATCTCCTGAAGCAAAAAAGTTGAGCTCCTTCGTGCCTCCTCTCACAGATCACCTCTTACAAGCTTCTAAATCCCAAGTTTGATTTGGTTTATGGGTTTTGTTTGATTTGGTTTATATTCTGAATCTCATATTGGATTTTGTTTATGGGTTTTTATTTTGAATCACATATTTAATTTGGTTTATGCGTTTTGATTCTGAATCTCGTATTTTGATTTTGGTTTGTGGGTTTTGAATCTCTCTTCCTCTTCTTTATGGCCGATTTGCGTGATAAGTAGGCAAAGATCTTGACAAAATCTAAGAAACCCCATTTCGCTCTATCTTTTAGATTAGAGATCCCTTCTGATTCAACTAGAAGTGGTTCAAGACATCACATTAGAGAGACTTTTTTTGTGAGTTTGTTTGTTATATATGTGAAATTTGAAAAGGGTTCTGCATGTAATTTTGTTAGAAATGGGTTTTTCTTTTTGCTTTTTTTAACTATAATTTGTTTATCCAAAATGGGTTTTTGGTAAATCAGTTATATAAGTTTAAGCTATGTGATTGATGCATGTTCTTGGTAAAAATGCCTTTATTTAGTTTAGTTTTTTGTGCTTTCTAGAACTAGAGTGGTTGACATAAATTTGTTTGCTTTGTGGTTGAAGGGGTTGCAAATGATTTACTGGGTTTTAGTTATGGGTTTCTTGGATACATTTGTTTCATTGGAATGATGTTGTGGTTGGGTATTCTCTGTTGTAGGTGTTTTTATAACTTGCACCATTGACATTGAGCTTCTTTTTTGCTATACCTTAGGCTTAGATGTATAATAAGAAGTGTAAAATAGTTGAAGTATGATTAGGATTTTGTTATATGCATTGTTCCTTTGATAATTGAGATAGTTTTTAGATAATACATTTCTGTTTTAGTTGTCATAAGTTGAATGGTTACTCCAAGAGACCAGAAAATCTGTTTGTGATCCATGGATGTTTGATTTTAGGGATGGATTCAAACCAAGTCCTGTACTTCCTACCACTTCCATTAATTCTTATGGGCGTTGGTTTTTGTACTCATCAATTGTCATTAAGAGCAAAATGGTGTTGAAGCATCCAAGCACTTCCATTAATTCTTAGCATTTTTGTACTCATTAATTGTAATTAAGAGCAAATTGGTGTTGGAGCATCCAACTACTTCCATTAATTCTTAGCATATATGGGCGTTGGTTTTTGTACTCATCAATTGTCATTAAGAGCAAAATGGTGTTGGAGCATATATGAGGGTTGGAGCTATACTCATCAATTGACAATTGTCATTAATTCACAAAATGAAATTAAAGCATATATGGGCGTTGGAGCATCAATTGTCATTTATAGATGATGTTCATTAATCGGTAGCTTTCATTGTCATTCATTCACAAGCTAGATGGGCGTTGGAGCTCTGTATGAGCATTGGATTTCTAATGAATTTTGGTTAAGTGGTTGGAAGTGGTTGTTTTAAAACCAATAAAGGAAATAATATTTATTTAAAGTAGAGAATATTTGAAGAGTTTGATATTTAATGTCTTTAAAAAGTGGATAGTTAAAATAACAAAAGTATATTTTTTAGCCAAAATCTGACTAAACTTTGATGAGCTCATTACAAATGCTCTTAAGCTTCTATAAAAAGAGAGAGAGCTGAAAACAGAGGCCGACAAGGTCAAGACAAGAGAGAAATTCAATCAGCAAAAATAAAAGGCTTGTTGGTTTGCATCCACAAGGACCACAACTGTTAGTCTGTGATTGACTGCATTCTGTTTGACAAAATCACTTTTATGTATTGTTACTACATTATCAGGGATACCGTTTATTTCAGAGTCTTCATTTCAAAAATGTGTTTCAAGAAGTTAAAAGAAGATTCTGTGCAAATTCCAAGTTAAAGAAGTCGGATCCCAAGCATTCGTCCGGACGGCCCAGTATAACGTCCGGAAGCTCATCAGTCAGCAACATTCGTCCGGACGATGTGGCAATACCGTCCGGACGCCTATCAGTGTCTAAAAGCTTCGAACTATTCAAATTTTCATCCGTCCGGATTTCTCAGCAACATGTCCGGATGCTCATTAGTGTCTGACAAGAAATCAGATTTTCTTCTCAGACACAGATATTGGAAGACAGTTGCATACGTCTGGGCGTCAGGTCTATACCATCCGGATGCTATCCTTGATAAGGCAAGACGTGCAGAAGAATTGCAACCGTCTAGACGTCAGGGCAATACAGTCCAGACGCCAGTCCTTATTATGGAAATTACGTGCAGTAGTAGTGCAACCGTTCGGACGCGGCCTTGATATGGTATTTCGTGAAGCGTGTTATGGAAAGCCGATTGCACAATTGTCCGTCCGGACACTCTCAGCTACCGTCCGGACACCACCTAGAGAAATCCATTCTAGACTCGATTTAGGTCTGCTGAGCCTATAAATAGAGGCCTCTAGGTATGTATTATTTACAAAATTTGATATTGAATTTTTTAGAGCTTAGAGAGTATATTTTAGGGAGATATTGTGCTGATTTGTTAGCTCTCAAGCCATTGCCGTTTTGTTGTTGCTATGCTCGTTTGTTGAAGCCTATCTTAGGGAGGAGCCCTAAGTTAAAGGAGTCCATAGAAGACCCCTTCAAGGAGGAGACTTGGTTGGGAGGTGTTCACGTCGGGTTACATGTTAGAGTGCTAGATACGATCGTTGCATCGGGTATGTGAGTGTTATTGTATATGTACTAACTTTGTCTTCGGATAGTGGATTTTCTGGGTTTGGCTACCCCGGAGTGATTTTTCTCTTAATTGAGTTCTCACTTCGTTAACAAAAGAATTGTGTTATTTAAATTATGCATTTACATTATTTTGTTACACGTTGTACACACACACGATTAAATTAGAAGTCGTCTATTTTTCAATTAGTATCAGAGCTTGGTACACTCTGTTTAGATTTAATTCTTGAGTGTTTTCTTTTTGACTTCTATTTTATCTTGCTATGTCTCAAAATCTTATGTTTGTTCATGCCTTTGATGGCACAAACTATGGCTATTGGAAAGTTCGTATGCATTTCTTTTTAAAATCCATTGATTGTTAGAAAACTGTTGAATTTGGTTGGGCTAAACCAGAGGATACAATTGACGAACTTACCATTGTTCAAACCAGCGCGAGACTTTCCAATGATACTCCATGCTCTATGTCAAATGCTTTCACCGTCTGAATTCGCAAGAATCTCAAACTGTGAATCCGCTCAAACAACATGGCAAATCTTATAAACAACATATGAGGGCACAAAACTTGTAAAATCTGCCAAGCTCTAGATGTTGATTTCTAGATTTGAAGAGATTAAGATGCTTGAAGATGAGGCATTCAAAGAGTTTTACACTAACTGAGCGACCTGAGAAACTCGATGGTGAGTCTTGGGAAGTTCGTCTCGGATGTAAAGCTCATCTAAAAAATTCTAAGATCTTTACCTGAGCATTTCAGAATAAAGATGACTATTATTGAAGAAAGCAAGGATCTAGAAAAGATGAAGATTGAAGAGTTGGTGAGATCTCTTCAAACTTATGAACTTTCCCTACCTCCAGTCAAGAAGGTGAAGACTATTGCCCTCAAGACATCTAAGAAGGCCAGAGTCTCATCTGAGGAAGAGTCTGACAATGAAGAAGATGTAGTGGCAATGCTGGCCAAGAACTTTGGAAGACTGATGAAGAATGACAAATTTAAGGAGAAATTCACCGAAAGACTGAAGAAGGCCCCTAGAAAATCTTAGCCTGAAGAAGTTGAGAAGAAGGAGCCAAGAGGTCCTAGATGTTTTGAATGCTCAGGCTTTGGACATATTCGAGTTGACTGTGGAAATCTCAAGCAAGGTAAAGGGAAAGCTTACAATGCAACTCTCGGTGATGAGTCCAAAGAAGAAGAAACTCCTGGTCAAGATCAATTTCTAGCCTTTGTGGCTCCACATGAAGACGAGGAGGATTCTTATTCCTACTACTCTGAGCACAGTGATGAAGATGGGGAAGAACTCACAGCGGCTTATAAAGTCCTCTATGTAGAGTTCATAGAGTTAAGAGAGACTCACAAGCAGCACATCCATGAGCTGAACAATCTACAGATAGAGAAGAGTTTGTTACTGCTCAAAATTCAAGACCTAGAGGAGAAGCTATTAGAGACACAGCTACAATTGGAGAGGGTCACTGATGAGAAACTAACCCATAAGTTGTCAATCTAGAAGAGCCCAACAGACAAGACCGGACTCGGATATGTGGCTTCTCCCTATGATATTCCCTTACTTCTAGGACTATATTTGTCAAGCCTACAGTCCCCGAGCCTCCATCCATTGGCCTAGATAAAGTAAAGGAAGTAATTGAAGGGGATGTTCCAGTTAGTGATAAGGCTACTTAGAAGCCTCCTATCATTAGAAGGCCTCCTATATGCCACCACTGTGGTTTAAGTGGGCACATCCGACCCCAATGCTCCTTTCTCAAAGCTTAGAGATCAAAGGTCAAGAAAAAGGTGCCAAGACAAGCTACATTCAGCACTAAACCTCTGGCACAACATTAGGCTCCACGGCATCAGGCTCCCCAGTATAAAGCTCTATGGCATTAGGCTCCCCAACATTAAGCCCCACAGCATCAGGCTCCTCGGCATCAGTGGCATCAACAGCGATTTGTTCCTGCCAATCAGAATGGCAAACCCAAGAAAAACAAATCAAGTCACTACATGAATACGCCACAGAAGCTTAAGGATGATCAATTCTATATGGAGCTGCCTATATGGATACAGAGTATGATACAATGGATGGATTACCAGATGAAAGCCTGTCCACAACCACCACCAGGAAGGCAAACATGGGTCGGAAAGGATGACATTGTTCACCCCTTAAGGGGGAGTGGTCACACCTAGATGGTGAGGGTACACATGCTTAGGATTTGGTTCCTAATCCTAGAGCATCAAGTTTGATTGCATTGCACTGTTTTCTCTGACATATTTCTACTTGCTTTGCAATCTAGGAACCATTATTTTTCCCCCTATTTCTCTTGTTGTTCTTGAGAAAATACTACATGTACTATTTGGGAATGACAGAAAAAGCAAGTCGGGCGGCTGCTTTTCTGTATTGGTAATTTTGATCATTTCTCCTTGAGGATAGGTTTGATCTTGCCACATATGCTAGGTTTAGTTTTATTTCTTTACCTTTGAAGCTTGTTTTTGTTGTTTTTCATAATAATAATAATAAAATATATATTTGGGGGAGAAGATACAGATTTTATATTTTATTTTAAATAGCTTTGTAGATATTGTATGTATTTTTGCTTGATATCTCAGTTCATTGTGTATTGATTGACTACACTTAGATATGATTAAGAGTTTATGTCTGATATCTGCTAAGTTTTCTTGTGCATCTTAATGGTGGATAGTTACTTTTCTCATGCAATGATTTTGTGCATTATCCAAGGCTCCCCTAAGGTACAATTTTTTTTCTCTTTGACTTTTAGCTTCTGGAAACTCCTATAAGAGAGATTTTTTTTGCTACGATGGTCAAATTGACTAACTCGCTAGTTGAACCTAGGACCTAAAATTTTTGGCATTCTTTCTAGGTTGCAGCACCAAGTGATAAAAAGCATTCAAAAATCAATAAATATGGATAAGTAAAAAGATCAACTGCTTATTGTGTTATAAATCTGTTCTTAAACTTGTCCCTATAAAAACAGTCAATGACCAAATCATTGTGAAAATAGACGGTCGCTAAAGGACTAAGTAAAAGAAAAGTACTACATCTTAGGGGGAGTGTATCAAATGAGGGTGGCTAGGCCTTAGTTAAATAAGGTTTGATTTTTGACTGATCTATCATTAATTTTCTCTCTTATTTGGAAAATTCAGTTGCTTTAAGTCGTGTCAGTGAACTTCATACCTTATTGAGAAAGTCTTCACATACACAAGCATTACATGAGTTGAGTAGTCTATTTAAAATTTCTATCTGTAGGGAAATTTATGCTAATTGAACTCTTAACTCTCAAATTATGTCTTTGAATTTTTTGAAATGCTTTTTGACTGTTTTATCAGTTGATTATCCATGCGTATTCTGAAGCTATTTTTAGGGAAATATATTTTTTCTGCAAATTTTCTTCAAGTTTTAGATTTTCAATGCGTATTCTCTTGCGTCCGAACAAGTGCAGTTCAGACAGCCGGACGATCAAGTGACACGTCCAGACACGCGTGGTTTTGTAGAAGGATGACATGGCAGCTCGCGTCCGGACGGGTTAAGTGATGCATCCGGACGAGTACCCTACAGGTTTTAAATCGCATCTCTTTCTCTAGCTGCCGCATTGCCATTTCTTTCTCTCGTTTTCTCTTGCCTTTTGGTGCGTTTTTTGGTGCTTTTTCTCGTGCTTTCTCACGAATTCTCATCTTCTTTTGTTTTTTTGTGATCCTTCTCTCCATTTTCAAGTATTTTGCTTTATTTTTTGTATTCTTTTTGGTTCTTTTTAATTATTAGATGTTTAAGATATATTTTGGGATATTGTTGAGATAAAAATTGCTTGAGGATGATTATTGGCTACTGCTGAGATTGTGATATTTGTTCTATTATTTATTTGGACTGTTTTGGGATATTATTGTTTATTATTTTTTTTGGGAAAGTCCAAATTACTGCCGTTATAATGCTGAATTTTTTAAGGGGACTAATGACATTTATCTGGCATTATTTTTGGCAAACTTTTGGGTTATTTTTCCAGCACTATGTTTGTAGACAGTTCTTAGCGCAGGGTCCGACAGAGGACTGAAGAAGCTTGAGCTGCCTCCTTAGCAAAAGTAGAGAACAGGCAGGCTATTCCATAGAGGAATGTCCTTAGAGCAGATGTGATGGTAGCTCCTCTAGATTACATTGCTGAGATCATCCGCGACAATCATTGGGGATATCTTTACAACTGTGCATGCACAGTATATCCCAGGCTAGTGCGGGAGTTTTACGAGTACTTGGAAGTGATTTAGGATGAGGACCATGGGATCATTCTTCAGACTTCCGTTCAGGGCCACATACTTCAGATTGATCCTCAGGTCATCAGTGCCATCATTGATATTCCAGTCCTACTGGTTTCTGTCAGTCCTTTCACAGAGGACATGGAGCCCCTTACATTGAAGTAGCTCAGGGATTACTTTCATGCCCATCCACAGGGCCATGAGCGAGCTCATGCTTTTATCAAGATAGGTGCCTTTTCTCCCCTGCACCGATTGTTTGCAAAGATTGTTCTACACAATCTATGGCCCCCAGCTCGTAGGAGTGAGCTTGTTCTGAAGAGGGCTCAGTTTTTATATGCTCTCTGTATGAGGATGTCATTTTGCTTGTGTAAGCACATCCTCAATCTTATGCTAGAGATGAGGGATGAACACTCTATAAGGCTTCCTTTTGCTTGCTTGATCACCAAGCTTATTATTCAATCTAGGATAAATGTCTCTGCAGAGCTTGTGACGAGGATACAGGACTCCCTTGGCAGTCAGACTCTTATAAAGTCTAATGCCCAACTGCAGTTCGAAGGTCAAGGTGAAGCTTATCAGCCTCCTCCAACTCAGGATGATCAGCATGCAACAACTTCCTCCTCCCAGACTGCTCCTCCGCTTCCACTTTATGATGTTGGATATGCTCAGTTACTGGCTGCATTAAGTTCTTCGCAGGGAGATATCAGCTCACCAGCTCGATATCCAGGATTGTCTCAAGTACCATCATCCTGATGAGGATTGATTGTTTTTGTGGTGTTTTTGATTTATATAGAGACAGTTTTTTTTTTTTTTTGGATTATTGTAAAACTTTTATAATTCTGGATTTTATTTATATTCTGTTTACTCTTGTCCTGTTGAGACTTCAAGTGATTTTTTGTCCCAAAATGGCCAAAGAGGGAGTTTGTTAGTTTGTGATTGGCTGCATTCTGTTTGACAAAATCATTTGGGATCCCTATTTTATCAGGGATACTGTTTATTTTAGAGTCTTCGTTTCAAAATTGTGTTTCAAGAAGTTCAAAGAAGATTATGTGCAAATTCCAAGTCAAAGAAGTCGGATCCTAAGCATCCGTCTGAACGGCCTAGTATAACGTCTGGACGCTCATCAGTCAGCAACATCCGTCCGGACGATGTGGCAATACCGTCCGAATGCCCATCAGTGTCTAGAAGCTTCGAACTGTTCAAAGTTGCATCCGTCCGGACGTCTCAGCAACATGTCCGGATGCTCATCAGTATTCAACAAGAAATTGGATTTCCTTCTTAGACATAGATATGGGATGACAGTTGCATACGTTCGGACGTCAAGTCTACACCGTCCAGACGCTATCCTTGGTAAGGCAAGACGTGGAGAAGAATTGCAACAGTCCGGACGCTATGATAACACCGTCCGGACGTCAGTCTTTATTATGGAAATTACATGCAATAGAAGTGCAATCGTCCGAACTCTAGGGCAACACCATATGGACGCGGCCCTGATATGGTATTTCGTGAAGCGCGTTATGGAAAGCCAGTTGCACAGTTGTCCGTCCAGACGTTCTCAACTATCGTTCGGACGCCACCTAGAGAAATCCGTTTCAGACTCGATTTAGGTCTGCTGAGCTTATAAATATAGAGGCCTCTAGGCATGTATTATTTACAGAATTTGGTATTGAATTCTTTAGAGCTTAGAGAGTATATTTTAGGGAGATATTGTGCATTTATTGAAGTCTATCTTAAGTATGAACCCTAAGGTAAAGGAATCCAGAGAAGACCCCTAAATTAAAACCTTGTGCTCATGGTTGACTGGGTCATACTTGAATCCAAATCCAAATCACAATTCCAAAACGATGATTGTTTGAAATAGATGACTTATAATTTAACTGTGTGTGTGTGCAACGTGTAACAAAATAATATAAATGAAGAATTTAAATAACACAATTATTTTGTTAATGAAGTGGAAGCTCAATTAAGAGAAAAACCACTTCGGGGCAGCCAAACCCAGGAAATCCACTATCAGAAGACAAAGCTATAGTAACACTCACATACCCGATGCAGCAATCGTATCTAGCACTCTGACACATAGCCGAATGTGAATGGGGCCTCTGGGCCCAAGCAGAAGATAGACAGAAAAGTAAAAGCAGTTCAAAACAATTAGGTCGGAGTGTGGGCCATGCGCAACCCTAACAATTAACAAATACTCCTTCACTCCATCCTTATCATCACTACAACGCCGCCACCATTTCTCTCTTTGTTTGCAGTTTTTGCTTGCAATTCAATGATTAGAGAATTTGGTGGGGGATCATGGAAGTGAAAGCGTGTTTGAGACGCTATATTTAGTTTAAAATTAAAAAAAAAAAAAAAAAAAATTACATTTTAGCCCTTCAAACTACCAGTCGTTTTGGAAGTAGCCCCCAAACTACAAAAAAGTTTTAAAAAGACTATTTTTATCGAAATATGCCTATAAAATAATAAAATAATATATATATATATATATATATAAACGAAAAAAAAAATATAGGGGTGGCTTGGCCACCCCAAATCGGCTGGTCTAGGGGTGGCCGAACAACCCCCATGGCCCTTGGAGTTGGTTTAGCCACCCCCAAGGCCAAACCCTAGGATTTTTCTTTTTTGTTTTTGTTTTTTCTTTTTGGCCATTGGGGGTGGCCGAATCACCCCCAATGGCCATGGGAGTAGTTCAACTACCCCCAAACCAGCCTTTAGGGTGGCTCAGGCCTAGGGGTGGGCATGACCCGCAGGACCTGCCCCGCCCCGACCCTAGAAAGACCAGTTTTATTGTTTTTTCAGTGGATCCAGGTCAAAATATGGGGGATCCGTGTAGGTCGGGGCGGATTGCAGGTCTTGGTTGTAAAAAAAATCAGGGACCCGCCTCGGCCCTTGTAAGAAAAGCCTAGAAAAAAAAAACCCTACCTTTATGCTTACCTAACGCCGCATCACCCCCCCCCCCCCCCCTCGGCGCTCTTCATTTTTTTCGTTTCTTTCTTCCCTCTGGCATAATCTTTCTTCCTTAATTTCTTCAGTCTTATTTTCCTTCTGATCTTGTCACGTTGTTTGATTCTATTGCTTTTTCACTCAACAACATGAAATGTTATTGCATTTCTACAGGCTTCTTCCCATCTCTTCTTTGGGAAGAGATGTCGACCATGGAGATTGGAGAGCTTGATAGGCCTTGCCGAGCCGCCGGTCCTGTGGGGACATCATGAAGCTCCAGAGCAAGGTTGACGAGGAGATCGGGAACGGCGGGAAGATCGTCGACGACGCTCTTCAAGGCCGGTATGTGATTTGTTTGTGATTTCACTGATTTCCAGTGATTTGTTTGAATAAATTGAATATGATTTTCTTGTTTGGTTCTTGAGAAAATCTAGCTCTCAAACCGTCCTGCCCCGCATCACCTCGCCCCCGCATGACCCCGCACCACACAGATCCTGACTTTTTTGTGCGGTGCGCGGGTGCGATTTTCGCAACCCGCAAGGGTGCGGGGCGGAGGCAAATAGGGCGGAAATCCGCCCCGCCCTGTGCACACCCCTAGGCTCAGCAACCCCTTGGCCAAAATGGGGGTGGCCGGCCACCCCTATATCTTTTCTTTTCTTTTTTTTTGTTTCTTTTATTTTTTTTTTAAATTTAAAATTATTTATTATTTTTAATTGAAAAATGACACATGTCAGGGGTATTATAGGCATATTTCGACAAAATGTGTCTTTTTAAAACTTTTTTGTAGTTTGAGGGCCAGAGCCCAATGATTGGTAGTTTGAGAGCTACTTCTAAAACGGTTGTTAGTTTGTGGGCTAAAATGTAATTTTGCCTTATATATATATATATATCCCCAACAAACTCTCCAAACTTTAACTAAATTTTTACTAAAAAATCTATTTTTGTTATTTTAATTACTACTTTAAACAAACTTCTTATACCAAATTCTCTAAATATTTATCTATTTTAACTAAATATTAATTTTTTTTTTTATTAATTTTAAGCAACCACTCCTAACAAATGAGGAGAGAGGAAAAGTGAAAAGTAAAGTGAAAGAGGAGAAGAATTCTGAAAAATGATTGAAAATTTAAGAGGAATGCTAGAGTTCCTTTTAGTGTTCTTCTAATGTCCATCTGGAAGGACATAAATGTAATAAAAATATTTCATTTATGTCCTTATGAATGACATGTATACAATTTTTTCATTTTTTTTATTATATTTATGTAATTCCAGATGGACACTAGAAGAACACTAGAAGGAGTTTTAGGATTCATCAAAAATTAAATAGCTCATGGAATTTGTGAATCAAATTTGAAGTGAAATTCTAACAAGAGAAAATAAAAAAATTATAGAGAGTTTGACTTAATGAAATTAATTTTTGGGGTAATTACCTTTTCCCCCATGAACTACCAACTCGATCAAAATAGAGTATTCAACTACCAAAAACAACCATTTTCTCCCATTCCGTCAGTTAGAGGGGTTAAAAGAAACAGTCAACGGGTCATGTGCCGTTTTACATGGGGGCATGTTGAAAGATGGTGGTAGTTCATGGGGGGAAAAGAGGAAGAAAATGAGGGTAAAACGGCGTGTGACAGTCACGTGACCCGTTGACCGTTTGTTTTAACCCCTTTGACTGACGGAAGGGGGGAAAAGGGTTGTCTTTGGTAGTTGAATGCTCTATTTTGGTTGAGTTGGTAGTTTATGGGGGCATCGTGCATTTTTTGGTAGTTTATAGGAGAAAAATGTAATTACTCCTTAATTTTTTTAAGCTATTCACTAGAATTTAATAAAAACTTTAAAATGAATAGCTTATCGGAGATGCTACAAGAGTAGAAAGCCCACTTTGGTCGAAGTGGCATAAAAGTAGAAAAGACCACCTGGTCACCCCTTTTCCATGTGTTGTATATTGTTCAAAAAATAAATAAAAATAATAATAATCTGATGGAGCGGGTTGATGAGTCGAAGCTGATTCGGGTCAACCCGCCCAAACTTTCATACTCTGAGCCTCCGAGTCCGAGGGACTCGGAGGGAGCTAGTCATTTCACTTTCCCACCCTAAAACAACTCCAAAAATTTCCTCTTCTTCTTCTTCTCTCTTTCCGGGCAGTCTGTGGAGCACATTTTTCTTTCTTTAATTCCTAGGGTTTTTCATTTTTCTGTTTTCTTTTCCCTGGGATTTTTTGAAGCTCAACGGTTACAGCTTTATCCACTGGTATATTTAACTGTCAAAAAAAAGCAAACTTTTCACGCATCTCCATTTATACTGTCTTCTAACTCATCACGATTATACTTTTAACATGTTGGATTTTCGATTTTTTGTTTCCCTTGGTGAGAGTTGTGTTAGAAATAGCTTTCATAATATGGGAAGTACGATGTTGTTCATTTGAATGTTCCCATTATTTACATGTGTTCCATGTGTGTGTTTAGAACTGTCGCTGCAGTTTAATAAGTATTGTTGGGTGACTGCTAGGATTGAAAAGCTTTCTGGGGCTTGTTATAATTTCCATGGCTTGGTGGGAAGGTGTTGATGAAACTCGTCTTCTGATTGCATCTGGTAATGAACTCCCTGACCATTGGTCTCTTTAATTCTGCTACCTTTCCTTTGAAGAACATGTACTTTTTTTTTATTATTATTATTATGAATATAGGGTATGGTTCAGGATAACGTTTTTTGAAAGGGTTGCCATATAACTTGATGGTGTGCCAATACTGATTTCACACTGCCACGTCATTTCAATTTAATGACAGTATTAGAATAGTCTATTAAATAGCATTATTCTTCTGAAAAAGGTGGCAACAAGAGCTCTCAATATCATGAGATCTGATGGCTGATAAGACTGGAACTTTCAATCATTGACCATACTGCTTGAAATGACAATATGACTCATGACATTTTTAATTGATCTTGTTAGACATTTCAATAGTGTTTGCTTTTAGCTAACATGAACTGCTACTGACTTACTCAAAGCTGCCAATTCTCTTTCTCGCTGGTCTGGGGGTGGGGGCTAGTAGCTTCTGATTGATTCGCATTTGTGTTTACTGATTTGCTTGGCTTTTGGAGAACTATTTAGCGTATAAATTGGAAGAGAGGTCCTTCTTTTATTTACATTTCTAAGCATTTTAGTTAGGTACTTGAAAGATCACAAGCAAGGCAATCATAAACCGAAGGGTGATTTTGTAGTTTCTAGCTTTTTGATAAGGAATTTTTTGATCATTATATTCTTTTGCTAAGCACTTTAACTTCTTTGTCAATTTATGTTGTTATTACACGCTATCATTGATGCATCAATTTGAGTATTCTAATGTTTTTGGATATACCCTTCTAGATCCTGGGGCAACAGGAAATGGTGTTGGACAATTGCTATCGCTTCGCCATCCAAAAAAAGGTGATGTACAATATTATTCATTTTGTGTTGTTTTCTCTCCTCCACCCCCTTTTAGTTGTTTACTTTATCTTGTTAGGTGTTTTTTTTTTCGTCCTCTTCTTGAATTTAAAAATCTAGTTATGCAAAAGTCCTCCTTGATGAGTTGGGGTTTGTTTGTTGTTGAAAAGACAAGATAGATGGAAAACCAAACACTCTCTTTGGTTAGTTACATATTCCTGCTGACATCGCTTGCTGTCAAGTTTGGGCTATCTTTGTATTTATTTCTACATGAAATTTATTCACTAAAGTTAGAAGTGATTAACATCTCATGTATATACTAACAGCTTCGAACTGTTAATCTTTTCACTAATTTGGCAGGAAACACGACTTGCTATCTCTTTGTCAATGGGCTGCTTCAAGAACTTCATTGGTTTAAGCAATCTTATGGATCTTGGTTTGTGGGGGATTATGTTTGTGAAGGTAGATGCTAGTTTTGCATGGTTAGAGTTCAAAGTTTGGTTTTAAGAAATGTTAATCTTTAGAGCCAGTGCATTGGCTTTATCAAGTACATTTTGTGGCACAAAAACAATTGCTACCATTATATTTCTTTTGGGAGTCTACTATTATGCTTCATCATTTACTTTAAATAATTTCTTTTGTTTTTTGTTTTTTTGTTTTTTCCTTTCCTGGTGTTGTTGAAAGTGCCAGGTGCACTTAATTGCAAAGGTCTCATAGACCCTATGCACGAAATGCAAAGTGCAAGTGTGCGCCTGATTGAAGTAAAGCTCACGTTTTTTTGTACATGTCGAGTTATTTTTTTGTACTTTAGGTCTGCTAGATAGGTATACTACCATGCATGATCTTTTCTTGAATCCTAGATGACCAAAAGGCATATAGCTAAATTGTTAGATAATTAAAAGCACAATATTCAGGAGCGAGTAAAACCAAAAAAAAAAAAAAACCCATAAAGACAGGGCAGAGGGGAGATAACTTGGATTAAGACTATTACCTACTAGTTCTGTCATTATACTCTGGTTCTCTAATGCAGTTCATGAATATAGTGGCTTTTTCTGTTTTGTCCTGGATCACCTTGAAATGGCTGATGACTGTGTTTGATTTGGATCCTACTTGTTTGTTTGCATTTCCTGTAATGTCAACTAAGCATAACTCTTTATTTTCCCATACAGATGGCCGCCTATATACTGCAACTCCAGTTGATCCTGTTTTCATAATGCTGCCAATTTTTGAGGAAGCTAGAATGAAGGTATAATTATAGTTTATGGTGTTTAAATGCACTATTTGGATTAGCAATGCAAATCCTTTTCTCCTAATATTTCCATTTTAATTATTCATCCAATCATGATATACTATTTGCATATTCATTCAATCGTGATAAACCATTTGCATTGGAAAGGTTGAGCAAACAGTTTAAATTCTGTCTTCTATATCTCCCTGCTGTAACTATATATTCACCCTGTTTCACAGTGGAATATCCTTCTATAAGTAATTTTTTTCTTTTTCAATTCTGATGTGTGACAGTGTAACATCTTCTAGGCTTGGCAACGGCTATCAATGCCAACCTTCTGTTTTGATTATTTAGTTTTTTTATAAACCTTACTGGCAGTAATATTCCTTTGAAATGAATGCAGAAGGGGGATGATTCTGGGAAATTCAGGCAGTTAGATGAGATAATGTTCATTAATGGCTATCCTGGATATCAACATTTATTGTCTATTGCAGAGAATTCAATGCAAGTCGTTTGTGAAGTCAAAGGTGGCTGTCTACCTGCACCATTTTATTTATTTCATAAGTTACTTTCCCAATGCAAATTGTAGTTAGAGCTTGCTAGCATATATCAGCTTTAAATGTTTTTTATGTAATGATTAGATATTTCTTTTCTTTTTTTTTTCTTTTTTTTTTAGGGGGGGGGGGGGGGGGGGGGGGGGGGGTGTTTATTAGCATATACAGTTCTTATTTGCTAATACACATTACATGCCTGTTTGTGTTGCGGCTTGCAATTAGGTTGCTTGCTTGGACCACATTTTTATTATCACTCTTCATTTGGTACTTCACTGTTTGTGACATGCCATCAATGGACAAATTGAAATCTGACCATGCTATCCATTCTTGGAATGAGAAGAGATACCTGTCCTTAGTGATGAGATTTGAATATTCTTAA
The DNA here is from genome assembly GCF_958979055.1 of Alnus glutinosa. Lineage (NCBI taxonomy): Eukaryota > Viridiplantae > Streptophyta > Magnoliopsida > Fagales > Betulaceae > Alnus > Alnus glutinosa. The sequence continues at coordinate 9,604,271 of NC_084891.1, read as the reverse complement.
CCCTTGGGGAGCTTGAGGATCTAAGGATAGGTCCCAACCATGTTGATAGCATGTAATGTGTGGTGAACTCTTTCATATATTTGTATATGATTTTTTTTCCAAAATAATACTTCAAATACTGTTTTGTATTTTATCAAATGGGTATTGTTTGAAAAATGCTTACTCTCTCTCTCTCTCTCTCTCTCTCTCTCTAATTTCAGAAGTTGGATCATCAAAGTTTTTTAGACTTGATGATTCAAAGGTTCTAGCTTGGTTACACCACAAGGTATGTCCTCATCTGCTTGAACTTAATTTTGATCTATGCGGATGTATCAAATTGGAAGAGCCAATCTTCGTGTTTATGCTTAGTTAAGTGTTTTGGTAAGAAACCTCCTAAATGCTTTTAAGACATTTGATCAATAGAACTGACCTTTCTTTGATCCTTATAGACTATGACCGAAAGCAATTAAATATCTTGTATTCATTTTAGATTTTTTTCTTCCTTTAATAATGTTACCGGTATTTTTGTAATTGCAGATACGTGAGCTAAACCAGACACTTTGTGTACTTGACAAAAACTATGCCGCACAGCAAGAGACATGTATAATTATAATTCAAAAGTTTATAACCTTCTCATATCATGAATTTGCTAGCTAAATTCTGTAGGAATTAATGGAGTTTTCGTTACTATAGTTTATGTAGAAATGGGAAAAGGGTGGTGAACCTATTTTCTACTTGATAGCATAGACGTTGTAGCAAAGACAACGTTGGGCACGATTAATGGTTCATGTCAGTTAGTTAATTTTCTTTCCATACCAAATAATCTTATTGATAAACAGACCTTATGATGATTAGACTAGTTATTCAATCATTTGTCCATACAAGAAAAAAGGAGGAGGGAGGTGGTGGGTGTGGTTGAGGATAATACAAATATAATTAAAAAGGTTAAGGTTTGGGCAATGTTGAAATTGCTGGATTTGGGTTGGAAACTATAAAGCCAATCGGATTGTGTTGTTCTTGTGAACTGTTATGTGTGTGTTTGGGTGTTTTTCCTTCTCAGAACTGAGCAAATGCCATCAGTAATTTTGGTTTGCATGTCAACTCGTCAAGCTCATAGTCCAGTTTATCATGAAATCACAAAACTCTTCATTAATTCTCCTCTTTTACTAGTGCAGTAGCTGATGCAATTTCGATATTGGGGGAGTACGTGAAGGATGAGCCTTGGTTGAAGCTTCTGTGTGATCATCTGAAGTATTCCCTTATTTACTTTTTCCTATTTGACACATTGATACTCTATTATATCTTACTATGTGTTTTTTATGAATACACAAGTATTTCAATGAACCACAAGGGGTCAACGTCCACGGGCGAAAGCCCGAGACTTACCCGACCCGTATGAAGGGAGTGCTTTGCACAGTGTCCCGGATATCCAGTCAGGGCGAAGCTCTAGATGCACTGGTTATCAAAAAATATATTTCAATGACATACGTTTATGGTTAGAGTGAATTTCTTAGGATGCTTTAACCCATTCTTGGCTACCGAATGTGTTTGCAGGATAAACTTAATAGAGGCAACTAGAGAAGCACCAGAATTTGAGACCCTTTTAGCTGCTTCAGGAAGTAACCTAGGATCTCAGAGTGCCTTACAGGTATGAATTGTCAGAGCTAAGGCCGCTTTGCCATATAAATTTATGAGAACTTATTGGTTGCACAAATTTTATTTGTCTAGGGAGAACCTCACCTTATGATCTGCTAACTTCCTTGCTGCTTGTATGTCAATTGCATAAGACCACTGTTTGTAATACACTTCTGCAGGAAGGTGCCACCTAGCTCACCTGGTAAAGTCTCTTGGCATAGTGCCAGAGACTTTGTGATTGAATTCTACCTTCACAGGACTGCCCACACATGCTTTTGTTTTTGAGTAATCTGATTTTTTTTTTTTTCCAATTCATTCTGAATGGTCTTTATGCTGTGCACTATTTATCAGGGAAAAGGAAGTGACAAAAAGAGTGCAAAATCTGGAAAGCAAGCTAAAAAGGTGAAAGTGGAGACAGAATCAAGGAACATCAAAGAAATGTTTTCCAGGGCGTCAACAAGAAGGGGAAAGTGAACCACTGTAACAAAAACAGAGATATTAGCCATATTGCCTCTAGCCACATTTTCATGCATTGACATCAACTTCCATGCTCTGTCGTTGGTGCCAATATTTTGATCAATGTCTACTCTCACATTGTAAGAATACTTGAAGGTAAAACCCCGTGATTTGTAAGACCTAGTTTTGGCATACCTAAATGATAAGAAATTGTTAAATTAGCGTAATTATGGTGTTTCTTACATTCTTCTTCTTCCAAACTTAGCAAGTAAAAAAAAAAAAAAAAAATTACATCACTGAAAGAAAGAAAAAATTTAATAGGGGGTTATTTGTTAACATTTTTATTTTGAAAATGGAAAACAATTTCTCAAAACAAAAGACATAATATAAACTTAAACAGAGTTTTTGGGGCTTGTTTGTTAACCCTTTTTTTTTTTCCTACTCATTTCTACCCAAAAACAGCAAAACATTAACAAACAATTTCCTCATAAAACACACAAAAATCTCAAAACTCTTTTTACTTTAATGTTACATCAAAATATTTTTTTTAACCAAAACACAAAAAATACTTATTAAAAAGGGTTATCTAACTTTCTGGGATGCTTTCGTGACTAAACAAAAGATGTGTTGCTGGGATTATGCTGGAAAGAGTCTCTCTCTTGTTATGGAAGTCAGGAAAGTAGAAAACACATTTTCTTTAGATGTAGTTTTAGCTGCAGGATTTGGTTTAGTATCATGACTTAGTGTTCGTTTAAGAATGTTCCGTTGGATTTGGACAATATTGAAAGTTGGGGGGCTGCTGAGCTACAAGGTAAAGGGTTTAAGGCTAGCTTGGGAAGATTGTGTCTTGGTGCTACTGTTTACCATTTATGGAGACAGAGAAATGATTTGTTGCATTGTAACAAGCCGAGAACGGAAGAAGCAATTTTGAAGCAGATCAGGTGGGATGTTCGGTCTAGGATGATGGCTTAGGGCAGATTTAAGTATTCTGGAAAGAACTTAGAGATTATGCATCGATGGAATCTCCATTTGTAGTTGTTAGTCTGTCGTTGTGGATGGCTTTTAGCAGTTTGGGTGTTCTGTTCTGCAGAATCTTGGTGTGTTTGTGGATGTTTTAGGCTGTTTGGTTTGTTCTTTTTAGCCTGCTGTGTTGTAGTGTTGGTTGCTGGTTAGGCCTGTTTTGTGTGGCTTGTGTTGATGGTTGTAATCCTTGATGGATTGTGTTCCAGTTTTTACTGGAGTGATGTAATTGGTTTGTTGGTTTTATAAAAGATTTTATTCATCCAAAAAAAGAGAAAAAGAAAGGTTATCAAACACCACCTGATCACTCTTTAAGGGTCCCTATCATAAAATAAAAACCCTAATTATTTGTTTTTATCTTAAATGATATTGTCGCATGCAGATGTCCAATTAAAAATGAATAATCTAAGATTTCTTTTATCTTGTGCTCAGTTGGATTGCATTCGGAGGGTGTTGATAGTAAGTAGACCAACACCATGATTATGTAGAACTTTTATTTAATTCTAATCCCCAAAAACGGGTGCACCGATCGGGATAGCATTAACCAAAGGAAACACCATCTCTTTTATTTATTTATTTTTTTAATGAATAAATTTCTTTTTTTTTTTTTTTTAAAAAAAAAACAAACAAACAAAGAATACAACACACAATCTGCTAGAACCCAGATGCCAGCAAGGCACCTTGCAACAGCCAATATCAAAGTTCCAAAACAGACAACCAAATGAACAATACTAAACCAAACAACAGCAATTAAACCAAGAGTAATGTTTTATACGATTATCATATAGTTGAAATGATATGCCAGTGAAAATAATATATTTTTTTATTTTTTTATAAGTACTGAATTAATATCTAATTTTCAATGTCATATCATTAAGTTATATAAAAATTATATTACAGTCTATCAAATAGTATTACTTCCTAAAAAAACTACACTTGCAATTTGCAAAAACACATACCAGCAACAACTCTACAACTCAACAATATACAATCAACCCAAAAGAAACACTCTCATAATTCCATTTCTATGCAAGCTATTATGCTGTAAACACAAATTACAAATCTAATCTATATCTCCCATAATCTCTAATGTGATCTCTTTCTTACCTGTCAGCTCAAATTGGTAAACTGAAAAGGTTTGGCGTAGCACTGATTCAAGCGCCCATAATCTTGCAAACGCTTTTGCTCATCTTTTACAATTGTGTTGTTGTTTTTGTTAAATCATCACTTATCTCAAAAAGGATGGCTCAACCACCCCACCTTTTCTATTTATTTATTATTTTTTTACGCTCTACCCATGGCATTTTCGAAAGTTTTGGTCGAAAAAAGTATTTGTCACGCACTGACGCAAGTGGCTTGGTTTCCATCCAAAGAGACAAAAAATAGATAGATGGTATTTTTTGCCACCGTAAGCTACATTGGGGAGGTCGATTGTATTTTTTAATCATTGGACGCTAAAACGCAAATGGGTGGATACTTTGAGGGGGTAAAGTATATTTTCCCCTTAATTCTTTCATTAGTTTTTCTTTTCAAGCTCCGTTTGTTTTGACGTAGAATGTTTTTCATAATTTTTTGTATTTGGTGATACAAAAAATGATGGTCAAACCAAAAATGTTTTCGGTTTGACCATAAAAGCTTATTTAATCTTCGGAAAATGGTTTTCGTTTTTTAATATCGTAAACCATTTTTCGAGTTTGAATTTCTACTTCTCCCACGCACTCTCTCTCAGTTTATTCTCCGCCACCGCCGGTCTCTGCTAGAGGTCGTCGAATTTCGGCTAGAGTTTGCGCATGCAAAGTTCATTGGCTGCTGCACCGGTGGTCACCAGAATCCACAACTGAAGTTCCTTGGAAGTTGTCGGTTGTTTTTTGTTGCAACCGGCTATTGTCCGCCATCGCTATTTTTCGTACGAGCCAAATACCGAAAAATGTTTTCAGCTGAAATAATTTTCTTGAAAAAGGATTTATTCGAAAATATTTTCCAAAAAAAAATATTTTACGTCGAAATAAATGGAGCCTTAATTTATAATTGAGGAAAATATACTTTATTTTAACCCTCTCAACTAATTTCACATTTTTATTTACGCTTCCAAACTCTAAAAAGTGACATCATAGCTCCAATACTACTACGACACGTCAAATTAGATGTATTTTTCTCTTCAAAATACCCTTAAAGTTATTAAAAAAAAAAAAAAAAAACCTTTTGAACAAATTAAAATTAAAATTTTTCTTTTTTAAATTTAAAATACCAAAAGGGGTGGCCCTTTTCATATTAGCCCCTTAATTGTTTTTCAATTAGTCTTTTTTTTTTTTTTTTTTTTTTTTTTTTTTTTTTTTTTTAATATCTTCAAAGGTATTTTGGAAAGAAAAATACTAAAGTCATAGTTTAAAGGGCTAAAATATATTTTTCTTTTTCCTTATACTTTTTATATTTGGAATAAATTTTTTATTTTTTTTAAATGGTTAGGTAAGGAAAAATCTCTTATTTTTCTTTGGGCGAAGAAGAGTTTGTTTGTTCAGCGTTCAAATATATACCGGAAATCAATTAATGGCTACCAAATAAACCCAACATTTTTTTTTTTTTTAATTTTTGAATAAACCCAACATTTGAGGCATAAATCTACGCTAAAGTAATTCTACCTACCTTTTGTGCCCACGATTAAAATAAATTACACAACTCCTTTGACCTCTAAAAACCATACCCAAGACTCTCTACAACTACTCTTCCTATGAAGGAGGAGAACCAAGTGACCATTTGATTTTGACGCTTGCCATTTTTTATTTTATTTTATTTTTTAATTTTTTAATGCATGTAAATAAATTAAGCAACTAGAAGATATATAGCAGAAGATCGGTGCTAACCGTGTTATCAAAATATATATATATATATATATATATATATATATATATATATATATATATATATATATATATATATATATATATATATATATATATATATATATATATAATAATCATAGAACTTCGAGTGGTATTCTGGTGTCTATCCATAAGGACATAAATGTAATAAAAAAAAAATTAAAAAATTGCATTCATATCATCTAGAAGGACATAGATGTAATTTTTTTATTACATTTATGTCCTTCTAAATGGATACCAGAAGAACACTAAAATGAGCTCTGACATTCCTTTTATATATATATATATATATATATATATATAGGAAAATGTTAGATTTACAACACCAATACAACAACTGCACAACAACTTCTCACATGAGGGTGAACCCCAGTGCGTGGAGTTGTTGTGCAATTGTTGTGATGGTATAGTGTAAGAATCAAATCCTTATGACCCAAGTTTGATGAAGTCTTGTTCATGATTATTACGAATATAGAAAATATTGACTGAATGGACGACCAAACTTGGACGACACCTGAAAATGTTTGTAACGGACGGGAGAAGTTCGAGAAGGTCAAACAGACAAAACACCCAAGATCCCGAAAATGGCGAGCGGTCTCCCACGCAAGTGATCCATGCATCTGAATTAACAGGAAAGATTTGTGGAATGATTGGTTTGAAGAAGTCAAATTAGCTAAAAGAACCGATCGAGCTGCTAATTTAGGAAACAGATGAACAGAAAGGTGATCAGGTGCTTCATGTCGTGTGGCTACCAAGAAAATAAAACGTCGAAAGAAACAAGATCGAGACATATATCGAGAAGCTCAAACCTAGCTAGGCCTTCTTTGTCTCTCTTGGGTTTTTGGAGGGAGATAAAGGAGATCCATGAAAAGATCGATCAACAAATTAATTAGTTTGTTAATTAACATATAAATTAATTAATTAACAGCTTAATTAATTAATTTCCCTCTCTCTCTCTCTCTCTCTCTCTTGTACTGCAAGAAAGAGTTTTTCGATCATGTGGGCAAGAAATACTGCGGTGGAAAGAAGAGGAGGCGGCAACGGGCTGGTGGCAGTGGCAATAGACAGAGACAGAGGCAGCCAGCTCGCAATGAAATGGACTATTGAACATCTCCTCCAGAGGGGCCAGACCGTCTTTCTCATCCATGTCAACCTCAAATCACCCTCTGCTGCTCTTCATTCCCCAAGTGAGTATATATATATATATACACACATATCATTCTTTGGAAATCTTTTCCTTTTCTGGGTATTCGATCATTCTCGTGATCGAGAAATGATACTTACGCATACATTCTTCACACATTTCTGTACAACCAAATTTTAAATCCACGTAAATTTTTTTAATTTTTCAATGTATTTTTGGGGGCTGGGCATGCAGGAGTACTAAAACATGGGAATGGTGGTGAGACTAATGCACTGAGATGCGCAGAACCTGATCAACAAACCAAGGAATTGTTCCTTCCTTTTCGTTGTTTTTGTACACGTAAAGACGTAAGTTGGCTTCTCGATCTTTTGTCGATCGGATTAATTAGTACAAGTTGTGGAATAATATATAAGAAAATGTTGATACTTTTCTGAATATATATATATATATATATATTGTTTTTGACATGATCAGATCCATCCACAAGATATCGTACTAGAAGACACAGACGTGGCGAAAGCATTAACTGAATATGTTAGCCAATCATCTATTGAGAATCTGGTTGTTGGCGCCTCATCAAAAACTGGCTTTCTTAGGTATGTACGATCTATCAATATTTATGAAATTGCTCTTCTTTCCATACCTTTCTTTTATCTGGAGCTAGCTAGATAAACTTTTGATAAAATAAATAAATAAATAAAAGTGAAAGATGGATGAGAGTTTTTTGGGACTTTGGCTCGCCATGGGTGAGGAAATCATATGCTACATATATAGAGACTTGTGAGTTTGGTTGGCTAGGATGATTTGTGACTTTGGCAACGTACAGTTGCAGAATTCTTTCAAGCATAGAGACAAAGCGGCTTGATGCATAATGAAATGCTATTTTGTGTATTGTTATACGATTGCCATATAACTGAAATAATGTCGTAGTGAATATTGATGCATTTGAATAAAAAATGTTGATTTTTACTGTCACGTCATTTTAGTTGTATATATGACAATCGTATAACAGTCTACTAAATAACATTAGTGATCACTTTGATTTGCTAGGACTAGCTTGTGACTTAAATCTGCGTCCTATTCCTTATTAATACAATTATTTGTTACTCTTTTAATGCCTGGGATAAATAATCTTTGAGAGTCCAGGCCTGCTATATTCGATAAGATCGGTAATGCTATTCAGTAAACTGCTATAAGACACTGATTTTTTCTGTCACATGCATCATTTCAATCATATGACAGACTGACAGTCGTATGACAATCTAGTAAATAGCATTACTCATTAATCGGGTAAATATAGAATAGTATTTATGAAAAGTTGGTTACTTAACCCTAGCTGATACACCTTTATTCAGAAGATTCAAGACAACCGATATCCCAAGCTGTGTACTAAAAGGAGCACCAGATTTTAGCAATGTATACGTTATATCCAAAGGAAAGATTCAGTCGATGCGATCTGCCTCACGTCCGGCGCCACCCTTCTCTCCCTTACGTTCCCAACTTCAGAGTCATGGCAGCATCAAATCAGATACATCGGAGCCACAACTCAACCGGGATTCTACTACCAAAGGTTTATTTAACTACCTACCTATATATATACTCTTTTCTTCGAGATCTCTTTCTTTAATTATTTCCATCGATCGATCTCATTTACCCAATGTACGTAGTGCAGCCGAGAAGCCGTCATTTGAGGCGCAGGCAGTGCGTAGATCGCATGAAGAGACGGACAACATCATTAGGTGATCAACTGACGACACTATATATATATATATATATATATATATATATATATATATATTAATTAATATATGAGTAATACTATCCTCAAGGAGTCTATTAAATAGAAGAGAAATGATTCTTGAACATCTATTTATACATCTCTCTAAATAGAATTATTCTAAGAAAAATCAATGACTAGTTTTCATCCCAGTTGTAAGGCGTTAGTCGTGTATATATATATATATAGCAATCTCCTAAATAGCAATTACTCTTTCTCTTAATATATTTCTTTCTCATGTACGTAATTCTCATTGGCGGAAGCAGGTCCCCATTTACTGGTGGGAGAGGGTGGAATATTGGGAAATCGTACGGGGAAATCCATATGCCGGAACATGACATATCCTATATCAACCCGGGGAGGCATAGCGTTGACCGCATATTCTCGTCAGGTTACGACAGTCTAGATCATGGAGGCAGCCACACTCCCCCACGGATGTCACACTCAGAAATCGATAACCACAACTTTGAATCAACGCTTCATGCCTGGAGGTCACTCGATGCCACCTCTCCACCTCGTGAATTTTCATCAGTTACCTCTCATGACAGTGATAGCCTATCAAACTCACCGCACTCAATGGTAAGGACCCATCTTTTCTGTGCTTCATTAACAAGGAGATCGAATCCTATCCGGTTTAAATGAATGGGATCGGAGAAGATTCGGTTCTTTAAAAGTTGGGGGCAAAATTGAACTTTTAGGATAAGCGGCCGGTGATTTAACACGGCGTTGGAGTAGAGCTTCTGAGTTCGAACCATAACGGACTTCACCTATTAAGAAAAGTTTGAGCACAAGCATTATAAGGAGTGTTTGAATATAAATTAAATGGCTAACCATCTGTATGATTGTATGTGTGGAGTTGCATGCATGAATTAATACATGGGTGCAATGATATTATTAACACATGAAAAAAATGCGAGATGGATAATATATATTGTAATGAAAAATACAGGAAGAAGTGGAGGCTGAAATGAGGAGGCTAAAGCTGGAACTGAAGCAAACAATGGAAATGTACAGTACCGCGTGCAAAGAAGCACTCACAGCAAAACAAAAGGTACGCACGTAAGAGAAAATCCTTTGATGATAATTTCAAAGCAAAAGCTAGCTCTGATTATTAATTAATAGGGCATATGGGTGTACAAGTGGGTGGTTATTGACCACCTAATAATCGCTAACCGCTAATCTCATTATCGCATAATCGCTTTTGTAGGCGGTTGGAAAAAAATCGCTAACTGCATAGGGTGGAATGGTTAGCAGTTTTAGAAGTAGGTAGAGACAGTTAATAACTGCTAACCGCATACCCTTATATATAAAAAGTAATAATAATATACAAAAATGACATCATTGTGGTGCGTTTGATATAGGGTTTTCGTTTTGAGTTTTATGAAAATGATCTTTATTCATAATAATAATAATAATAATATTCTTGAGCTTTGTTATATTTTGAAGCCTTCTACTTAGTTAAATAATAATATTCTTTATTCGAATCATCTAAAATATGTCCTAGAAAGAGGTTAAAAGAAGGCTCAATCCTTTTACACTCACACATGTATACTCAACATGTATAACAGACAGTAGAGCTGCAGCGGTGGAAATGGGAAGAAGAGCGGAGGTTGGAAGAGGCGCGGTTGGCTGAGGAAGCGGCATTGGCCATTGCAGAAAAGGAGAAGGCAAAGTCGAGGGCTGCCATTGAGGCGGCCGAAGCAGCGAAGAGGATAGCAGAATTGGAAGCGCAAAAGAGAATTACAGCAGAATTGAGAGCATTGAAAGAGGGAGAAGAGAAGAGGAAGGCACTTGATGCTCTGGCACAGTCAGACGTTAGATATAGGAGGTACTCAATCGCGGAGATTGAAGCAGCTACTGAGTTTTTTGCAATTTCCCGTAAGATTGGAGAAGGGGGTTATGGACCAGTCTATAAGGGTCATCTTGACCATACACCTGTTGCAATTAAGGTTCTTCGTCCGGATGCTGCTCAAGGAAGGTCACAGTTTCAACAAGAGGTATATATGTTATCCTTATATATCTTATAATATAATTTAAATGATTAAATTTATCAATTCAATCAGCTTAAGCTTTTGGGATAAACAATATATATGACTTGCTAATGACCATTCACAGATTGAGATATTGAGCTGCATACGACATCCCAACATGGTTCTCCTCCTAGGAGCTTGCCCGGAATATGGCTGCTTGGTATACGAGTTCATGTCCAAGGGGAGCTTAGAGGATCGTCTCTTCTGCCGGGGGAACACTCCACCTCTTTCTTGGCAACATAGGTTTAAAATTGCAGCCGAAATAGGCACTGGCTTGCTGTTCCTCCACCAAACAAAGCCTGAGCCATTGGTGCACCGTGACCTAAAACCAGGCAACATCTTGCTTGACCGCAACTATGTCAGCAAGATTAGCGACGTTGGCTTGGCCAGGCTAGTACCGCCGACGGTGGCCGACAACGTAACGCAATATCGCATGACGTCAACGGCCGGCACATTCTGCTACATTGATCCAGAGTATCAACAAACAGGCATGCTTGGAGTGAAGTCTGATATATACTCCCTTGGAATCCTCTTTCTGCAAATGATAACAGCCAAGCCACCAATGGGGTTGACTCACCATGTTGAAAGGGCTATTGAAAAGGGGACTTTTGCTGAAATGCTGGATCCTGCCGTGTCGGATTGGCCGGTTGAAGATGCTATGTCCTTCGCCAAACTGTCGCTCCAATGCGCGGAGTTAAGACGGAAAGACAGGCCGGATCTTGGTAGGGATGTCTTGCCAGAACTTGAAAGATTGAGAGCATTTGCTGAAGAAACTATGCACCATAATTTCATGAATGGCAGTGCAAGCTCCTCACCCGGCCACAGCCAAGTTTCCTTGCAGCTAGTAAGTTTGACACTGCATAAACTCAACCTTCTTTTTACAAAAAGAGAAACTTCACTTATATCTCTAAAAATATAAGCAGTTTTTGCAATCATAATCTCTAAGTTTAAAAATTTACAATGTTGCTATCCCCCCCTCCAAAAAAAAGTGTTAAATTAAAAGGGGCTGAAACATAGGATATCGATCAACATTGTAAATTCTTAAACTTCGAAGTTATGATTACAAAACAGCTTATACTTGAAGGGTTGTAAGCGAAGTTTCCCGGTTCATAAACTTCAAAACTATAATGAAAGAATTCCTTAGCATTTGCAACATATTATTGACTTTATTGCAGGATGGGGATCTTCCACATGCACATTCTGGAGAGAGCTCCAGAACGCCATCAACCACTCTTTGATGATGTTCTTATCATCTTTGATTGAACTCAAAGCTGTCCAAAGGGATTGTAACAACAGGGGTGAATTGTAAATTTTGTAGGTAAATTGATGTTCATCTTTGATTCGCAAAAGCTGTATTCGCAGACTGCATCATCCATCCATCCATCCTGTACAGCGAATCAAGATGGTGTCGCAATTTTCCTCAGCATATATAGTAGCTTGTTGTATACTATGGTAACCGCTCTCTTTTTTAACAATCAAACACTTATTGTCCTCACTGATAAATTAGATAAGTTGTGCAGAGATAGTATATATATACCTCCAAAAGAAAAAGAAAAACAAATACATGTTCCACAACACATATATATACATAGCAAACAGGCACCAAAATCCCCTCAAGGAAGCTGCATCATCTCTTTGAGCAAATATGGATATGTACACACTTTGGCTTGGCGATTTTTGTGCCACAAAGTTTAACAATACATATATATATATATATATATATATACAGAGATACTTTCCTTTAAAGTTTTTCTATGTTAAATTTCGGATCATTACAATAGACGAGGGGATAGTGCAAGAGAAAATTTCGTCTCTTTCTCCGTTTGAGAGACCAAGCAAAGATTCAAACGACATTTTATGTTTTTGAAATATCTAATTAAGCGAAATTTTGAAGTCTCCAATCTTTTTTTTTTTTTTTTTTAAACAAGATTGGATTAAATATAAAAGAACAAGTACATAAACAAAGAAAGGGTGAGAGATCTACCCCAACAATCACCCCAATATAGTCGGAACAATATTCAGCCCGGCCCAATGACTTCTTGGCAAGTAGGCGAAGAAAGGAGCGGCTTAAAATGAAAGTTTTTAGGCAGTTTTAAGGATAGGCTGCATAAAGAAACTTCTACTAGTGTAGAGTGCGGTAAGAAAACTTGGTAGCCACAATAAGATTGGGCTGTGGTTGATTGGACTGAAGCCACTAAAGAATAACCCCACTTCAATATCCAGGGGGTGAGTTGCCCTGTTGTTGATGCTTAGGGGACACCAAATGAGGATATGGCAATCGTCAAAGGGAAAAAAGCTATGAAGAAGAAAAGGAGAGGGGAGAAGTCGGAGAGGATTTACAGGAGAGAGTTAAGAAATCGTTGCGTGAAACCAAAATGAATTACGGCATATGCAGCCTGCATACGCCAGGCTGGCACATGGGGTACACACATGGTGGAGAATAGCGGCGGGGGGTGATGTGGGGAGAGAGAGAGAGAGAGGAGAAGAAGGGGAGGGTGGTAAGGGGTGGGGTTCAGCCCGTTTGGGTGAGGGGAGAGAGTAAGGAGATATAGAACTCTTTCTTCCTCCACGAGCACTCACAGGGGACACAGATCGAGGCCTCTCACTTAGAGGAGAAAAAGCTCTCACACGTATGAAGAGAGGGAAAGAGCTTCTCTCTCTCTAAAAAAAAAAAAATAGTAATAGAAGCGGTAAAATTCTCTTGTTTTCTTCATGCTTGCCATTCAGCAAGCAATCTTGGAAGTAAAAAGTTTTTCACGTTCCTAATCCATAGTGGCCAAATGCCAAAAACTAATCTAATCAGTAAATTCCCATTTAATTCATTGGTCCAATCCGATATTAAATTTGATCAAGTCCTTGCAGCCACTCGATCTTATTCAAGAAGATTACTATTTCCAACAAACAATGTCGCAATCATAAACAGTTCATACCATTTTTCTCTACTGAAATACTTTTATTTCAGTCTGTCCTTCCTTCTAAGAAATGAAATACTTTTGACTCGCGATTGATTTTTCTCGACTGAAAAAAACATGATGTTTATGAACACATGCAAGAGAGTCCCACCTTTCCCAGATTTATGTACTTTTACCGATGATTTTAACTCATAACCAAATGTTGTTAACATTAAAAGCACCATCCATGCATCCATGTGTAATGACATGAACAAGGATACAAAATCCAAAAGAAGATCCCGTTACAAAGCCAAGCGTATAATCTATACCTTACATAATACAAGAGAAAAGAAAAAAAGAAAAAGAGAAAAAGAAAAATTCAAGTAATTGAAGAATGACTCGCATCTCCAGCAGAAAGCCCAAAGTTACGAAAAAGATACGTACTGACAACTGAGACGGCCATCAACGATAATACATGAGCTGTTGGGCGGATGAATTATTAGGATATCCATCATACATGGCTTGGGATCCCCCAGAGCTGGATCCCATGGAGGCAGCAACCAGGCCATGCTGCCCAGTCATCTGCATAAGAGCTTGACCTGAGAGGCCAGATGCAGCAGCCTGACTCAAGGCAAGTTGGCGCTGATAAGCCAACAACTCAGCTGAAGAATAGCCTTGGTTTATACTTGCATTTGGAAGGATTTGATATGGTTGGCTTGGCGGCGGTAACGGATTTGAAAGAGTCCCCACAGGAGTTGGCTTACTACCCCATGAGCACTGCACACATGGATTCAAAAATTATTACATATTTTCTACAACCATATATCAAGTAACACATATTTTCTCATGATGTCACTGTGGCAATGCCCCTCCTAAGTCTTTTTTCTTCTTATTTATTATTACTTTTTCTTCCTCTTTTTGGCAAGACTGAGGTGCCTACTTCCATGTATAAAAAACCCTCTGGAGCAGCTCAAGGATGTTGTTTACTTCCAAATATAACCATCAGCAAGTTCAAAATATAATATTTCTAATATCAACTCCTTTTTAATAGTTTTATTGCTTACCACATTTTGGCTGTTTTGTTGACTAACCATAAGACAAAAGATAGGATTTTTGTGTAACTCAAGATCAGTACTGTATTGCATTCATTGAGAATGCATGGAAATCAGACAGTGGTGCGTTTCATAACATGCCCTTGCACAGGGCTTGTTAGTTGTTAGTCCATTCCATTACAAGAGAATAGGGAATGCCTTAGGGTGAGTATCCGATCCATGATAATATTATTATATCTATGAGAATGAAGCTAAGAAGTGACTGTCAAAATAAAAAGACCCGGTAAAGGTTTTCTTACCTTCAAGGGTTTCCCGCGAATTATCCTACCATTAGCCATCTGAATGGCCGAGGCTGCTTCTTCATGAGTGTTGTATCTAACAAATCCAAATCCTTTATCCCTCTGGACACGCACTTCCTCTATAACCCCAGCCCCAAGAACATGAAACTGACAGTGGAGTTCAGGTTGAGTTACCTAAGCACACAACCAAAATTTCAGGGAGGAAATATACACTTTTAACACATATTTCTTGCACTGAACTATGAAGATTAAGCCATGGAACCATATTTTCAATTTAGAAATTAAAGAAAGGGAAACTAACCTTCGAAACTGACCAAAAAGATATATGAAAGTATGGTACAAAAAACATATTTCAAGACGACAAAGAAAAAATTAAAGAGAAGAAAATATATAGTTGTTGCAATGAATTGAAATGTCAAGAAAGAGTATGAGGGACCTCGTGATATGGATGGTGCATGAACTAAACTGTTGATGAAGATCTTGCACTTGAATGTGAATGTGTAACAGGTTCATCTAGACTTGTTTAGCACTATCCGAAGAAAAAAAAAAAAAAAAAAAAAAAAAAAAAAAAGAGGAAAGAAATGGCCAAAATCTAGCTTTTCTTGGAAAAGTATGATAGGTACACTATCCACCAGGAAAATGCTTTTGAAGGGCTCCCCAACCAATGGGGTAGGTTTGGAGCAAATTGGAACATGCACCGGGTGGGGTAAAAACCCAACATGGATTAGAGAAGGTATGGAATTGGTTCTTCTCAGCCTTGATTACATATAATAACTCCCTTGCACTGTGTCGAGGATAGGGATTCACAAAAGAGAGGCTCGGTATATATCTGGCCCTCACCATATGTTAATATTTTTAGAAGCAAAATACATCATTCTAGAAGAAAGGACAGCTGGTACAATATTCTAGAAATAGGGACACCTGCTCGTATCACTTTACAATATTATCCTTTCTAGTACGCTCTAACATTTCCAATCAAGCTGAAGCTTGTATATTATATAAGCCAAACTTGGAATAAATAAACTATAACTAATTACAACATGACTTTGTAAACACATCAACAAGTTAGCCTTCAAATTTCACGAATGACGTAGATATTTCCCCTCAAGGGAGCGAATCCAAAAACTGCAAGAATCAAACTGAAACTGCACTAAACCAACCAAAGAACAACATAAAACAGCTGAAACTCCACTGAACCAGCCAAAAAACAGTTAGCACCGGCTGCAACAGCACTGAACTGACAAAAACACTTTTGATCCGGCCAAATACGCACTGAACCGGCCAAAAAACAATCAAACTAGCTGCAAGAACACTAAACTGACCAAAAAAATGAAATAAACCAGCTGAAAACCAAAAAACCATTGGAACCAAGCGCAATGCTACAAAACCGAAAAACTGACCGAAAAAATCCTTGAATAGGCCAAAAAAAAAAACTGAATCAGCCAAAACACATTGAAATAGGTCGAAAAACACATGGAACCGGCCAAACACAACAAAAAGAACCGAAACGCTGCATGAACCAACTGAAATATGATAGACCCAGCCGAAACGATGCCTAAACTGACCGAAATACGACAGATCCGAATGAAACACCATCAGTACCGGTTGGAATTGGAAGAAACTCGCCAGGAACAATCAGTACAGGCAGAGAAAAAAAAAAAAAAAAAAAAACCTGCCTGGAATGGAATAAAACTGGTGAGAAAACTTTGCTGCCAACCGGAATGGGACTCCGCTCGGTCTCGAATACGGGTTCATCTGGTTGTAAACTAGGTTAATTCAATTTTATGAATGGACTGAGTTATGGATTTAGCCCTGGTTGAGTTGATCAGAGTTTACTTGGGCATAATTTGATGGACTGGACCTGAGCTTGAAAACTAAGCTGGAATAATCGTTGAACCAAGAATTAATTAAAGCAAACTACAGATAACCTTATCCTGGATAAAGACAACTTACACCTATACCAAACACCACCTTTCTCTTCCAAATCCACCGCAAATTCGTCAGCGACAACAGACGCTAACTGTTGTCAACCACCACAGATCAGTTTGCCGCTTCTCACACTACCGTTAGGCACAACCAAAAAACAAAACACTCCACCGGGAAACAACTGGAGACCACCATAATAGCGACCACGCATGGAAACACCACCACAAAACCGACCACCATGACATAGGGAACTTGACCAAATAACCAGACAGAATTTTCCAACCACCACACAGAGACACTGACCGCCCTGAATCAATCACCTACTAAGGGGAAATTACCACAATAACCCATAATGATTGACGACTACCACCGCATTGATGAGCTTGATGGCGACAGCATCTCAACTGTTATAGTGATGACCCCAGCATCAACCTCCAGCCATGGGTATTGGGCCTAAGCCTACAACACCAGGACTGTAGCAAACAGGAAGAAAGAAAACAAAGAAGAAAAAGACAAAACAAGAGGAGAAGACAGTAAAGAAGGCAAACAACACGACAAAAAAAAAAAAAAAAAATATTATTAAACTCCAAGAGATGGCTCTGACACCATATCAAGGATAGGGATTCACAAAAGAGAAGCTCAGAATACATTTAGCCCTCACCTTATGTTGATAGAACCAAAATGCATCATTCTAGAAGAAACAACAGCTGATACAATATTCCAGAAATAGGGACACCTGGTCCTTTCCCTCTACAATATTACCCTTTATAGCACCTTCCAACACATGGTTTAGTAATTTCCTAATGCCAATATAAATAGACATCTAAAGGCTTCCTTCGAAGACAACTCTTCTATGCCATTCCTCTCCCTCATATTCTAGGTTTCTTTTTCTTTTGTCAGTATTTGTTTTTAGGATCTTTAACCGAAAGATTAAATTGCAATATCCATGAGAGAGTTACTATGTCCTATTAGATCCCAACACTTCACCCGGATTAACTTCCAAATCATAATTGTTCTAGTAGATAACTAAAGAAAATAGATAGAAGGCCGATAGGAGAGAAAGAACTAAGTATAAACATCTCTAATAGGTTTACTAATTACTTAACTATTGGTGAATCTCTTTGCACATGTTGTCCGGAAAGAGGACTCAATGATTATTCGTTAGCAAAACGAAAGTAAATTTTGGAAGATAGGGATTCCATAAAAACTTCTTTCGAGCAATGGGCCAGACACGGTCATTTCTCAAGAACAATAGCTAAAACACTTGATGCTACCACTTGGATCTAAAACCTACATGCTGATGCTCACAATTTTGATAGCCATACTAGTGATTTGGGGGAGATCTCTCGAAAAGTATTTAGTGCCCATTGGCACTCTTCTAATTTTTCTTTTCCCTAAAAATTTTTAGAACTTCCTTGTGATATACACTTCTTTTCACCTTTCCAGATGCCAAACACACCTTTTGATTTTGGGCTTGAACGGTGAATGCAAAAAAACCAGAGGTATGAATCAGTTATTTGATGAGAAAATTTTGAAAAATGGGTGGGCAAAGCAAGGACTGGGGCTATCAATATTAGGCGGAGCAGAGTTGGTGAAAGAAAGTTCGCACAAATGCAAGTACACGTCAGGTATCGTGAGGGGTCTCACTTGGGTAGAGAAGGGCAGGAACGGGAAAAGAGGAACTGGCCCAGGCTGCCCCAATCCCTATTAACCACAGAATTTAATCTCATCTTACCAAAATAATATAGAAATTTCTCAAAACTAAACTATTTCCTAGAGGATCATTTGTGTGCCGAAAACTTCATATATATATATATATGTGTGTGTGTGTGTGTGTGTGTGTGTGTGTGTGTGTATACACACAGGCATGCATCTGTATTTGGAAAAAGAAGAATCTTTACAAGAAATTTCAAATTAGTTAGGGAACAGAGTACCAAGAAAACAATTCTGTCCAGGGGTTAATGAGCTATGTGCAAGAAAATACCAAAGTTCCGTGCATTTCTAAATTACCTCATGAGAGAGGTTTCCAACATAGACAGTAGTGTATGCTGGATTGTTTTCAGGGGCCTCCTCAGTGGTATTCTCCTGACCTCCATCTACAAAACAAAGAAAACAGAAGAAATAGCTGTCAGCATCCAGATCTTCCAAGCCAATTTTAGCATTGCCTATGTTTTAATTAGTGCACATAATTTGGAATACAGCAGGAAGTACGTTGAGTTTAAAGAGGCCACTTAATATATGAGCTTAGCTCCTCTGACACAAGTTAACATCAGTTATTACACTCCTAAAGTGCCCATGAAACTATTGAGCTGAGAAATTTCCAGAGATATATCAACGAGATGAAAAGGAGACCTCTTTCTCCACTCACACTTTGTTTTACCATTCATTGCATGCTGATGCCAAAGGTCCTTGCGCCAAATGGCTCTTCCCCCATAGGAAGGGAGGGGTATTCATTCCCAAGCAAGTGCATGAGTTGTATATTTAAGATTAAGTTTATTATTATTTTCAGTGGTTCAATATAAATATCTGGGGGTTGATGTGTTGTACTTCATTAAGTTTTAAAGCATTTTAAGTTGTCAATGTTAATGAACAAGCCCAAGCAAATCCTAATGCAAAGGTTTGGAGTCTGCTATGTGCATCACTTTCCAGTCTATCGTGGACTATCAACTATTTGTGATTTAAACAAGTAATAGCAAAATAAACCTAATGAAATCAGATTGTCACCCAACTAACAGACGGCAACTAGCTGGGACAACAGTTCACATCCTCCAAGTCATATAACTCTTGGTCAATGGTTATCTTTCAATTGTATGGGTACACTTGCCACTTTTTTCCATAAGAGCTAATCATAATTAAATTACTGATGTACCCCAGCTTTTGGCTATCGAGTGCTGGACAATATGTTGTGCTGTATGTTGTGATTCCACATTGCATGCATCTGCATATTCCAGTGAACATGGTGACCAGAACCTTGGTCAACATAGGCATTAAGGAGGCACCCTCTGTCCTAATTCGCCGGGACTCTACATAGTGGACTGAATCAAGTAGAAGGTTTCATGCTACCTGAAGATCCATTTGTAAGTACAACTGCATTTTGGTTGTCATTGATCTGCTTATCTTCATTAGCACCAGCACCTTTGGTTGCCCAGTTGCATCTTATTTGCCTATTTCCAAGCCATTTACCTGCAAGATGGTGGCAAAAACAGATCTCACATCCTCAAAAGGATTCAAAACCAGACAATTGAAGAAGATAAAACTAAGCAACGGAGGCCCACAAGATGCCTAACCAGTCAATTCATTGATAGCACTCTGTGCCTCCTGCAAAACAATTCCATAAGGCATTTTATCAGTTCATGGACTCTGAATGATTCTTTTTTGCTTTTTTGGGGGGTTGGGTTTTTTTCTTTTGGGGGGGGAGGGGGGTAAAATCTGGTCCGGATTTCTAATAAGCAATACCAGCTGATTACGGAAAGAAACAAATCCATATCCTTTTGAGCGGCCAGTTTTGTGATCCCACATGACCCTTGCATCACTGCAAATGACAGAAAAAAAAAAAAAAAAAAAAAAAAAAAAAAAAAAAAAAAAAAAAATTCATAAACCAAATATTCTCAACACACCACATAAATTTGAGTGGTTCACACCATGCTCAAAGGGGAATACAAAATTCAAGCAGCTTAATGATAATGCTTGTAATTTCCCCATCAACTATTGGTCAAGGATATGTTGCCAAAACATGAATCAGAGTTGCAGGAAATATAGAGCATGCCACTCTTTTCTGCTACATACTTGTGACAAATATGATACCCATATATATATATTAAAGGCAACGAGGAACTCACGAACAACTAGGATAGACGGAGAAGCACGCAAATAAAGTCGCATCAGTAACCTCTGGACTCAAATCACCAACAAATACATTGAAGTGTCCTGATGATTTTAAAAGCACATTAAAGAGAAATACATGAAATGTTTATATATGGCACTCAACAAGGAATGAAATCAAACTAACAGCTAAAGAATAGAAACCTAAAGTACCTGAAGTATCCTCCCGCTGGTTACTGGTATATGCCCAATTCACCTTAAGTGCCTGACCATAGCTGAAATTGTAATAAAGCAAGAAGAAAAAAGAAAAAGAAAATGAAAATGAAAATCCAATAGAAAAACAAAAGATCATTGAATAAAATAAAAGAGAAAGAAAACCATCTATGAACGTTAACACATCCAGATAAATGTCTGTTAGAATTCGCAGCACATGCACAAGAAAACCATTTACTGACAAGGGCATTGAACTCATTCAGGTGCGCTTGAAACAAGGAACTCTCTTTCATTCTCAGATTGTACAAGTTCCTCCTAAGATGAATCCAATTTGACATTGATTTTCCTTCATAAATATCACACAGCCATATGCCTTTAGCAATCTTTTCCTCAGCCATGTTGAAAATAACTAAATCCTCTAGTGCCAAAAACAGATTTGCCATAACCAACTTGTTTTGCTCAAAAACTTCATTGCTCATGTCTTCAAGCATTTTCTCCTTCCCTTCAATTGCAATAGCACAAAATTTATTTTGACTAAAACAATCTGCATCTTCAACTTCCACATAGCATAATTGGAATCGTTGAACAAAGGCACCTCGATTTTTTTAGAAATCAAACTAGCCATAAATTTTTTTTTTGATAAGTAGAGAATTTTATAAAAAGCGTAAAAGGCGTCCCTAAGCATACAGGAAGTATACAAAGAGGAAACCAAAACAGGAGAGAGAGAGAGGAGGAAAAACACTCGAAAAAAAACCCAAAAACAAGAGGAAACCCAAAGACCCCTACAAAACCAGCCCACAAAACTCAGAAACTAAAACATCACATCAGAGGCCTTCTTGCCTTGCCTCAACTAGAACCAAAACCCTTGGCATCATAATTAATTGTGCACTCTAGGTTCTTTACTTCACGACACCCTTTAAACTTAGGAGTGGAAACTGGAGCCTCTAGACGATGCTCCGCATCAAATAGAGCTATGAAGTCTAAAAAGTCATTCTCATTCCCCTTGTGTGAGACCCCCAAAGTTTGAAAATAGAAGCTAAGATCAATTGCTGCCCCGGGAGGACCACCTCCTCGCGAAGAATCATCAACAAAGGATGCCTCGGGAGACTCGCCCACTTTTGAAGGAGAAGGGGCTGTGCCCCTTGGGAGAAGAAAGCCATGCCAAAGAATAGGTTGACAACCCTCGTCTTGAGCAAGCGTAGACACTATTCCGTCCTTTGTTAGTTCTAACAAGGGCTTGGTAGCAACCCCAAATGACGGCAAGGAAGAAGCCTTGGGAACACCGAAAGACTCAAGAGCCTCCTCAAGCAAATGTTTATCCAATTTGCCAACCTTATTCTTCCAGGAGTATTTAAGCGCAGACTTGGATTCCAACGGGTAAATAGGTGCTCCAGACTCCGACATCACAAGGAGAGAATAACGCAACCTTTCACCAAGAGCTGCCGCTTTTGATAAGCAAACATCGGGTGCTGGACGAAACCCATCTAGAGCCAGAGAAGGAGCTAGCAAATCGCAATAAGCCTCAGACGAAGACGGCAACAGAGGACCCTCACCCAGAGCAGATCTCACCAAGGACGCCGAAGACAACTCAGTTGTAGAAAGCGTCAGGATGCAACCCACGGCTGACTGCTCCGGAGCAGCGGCAAACACCTCCACAAAAGCAGCCGGAGATGAGACCTTCAAAGAAGAAGTAGAGTGCACAACAGACATCGAGCACTCACCTGACGAATAGCCTAAAGCAATCGACGCCGGAGAAGCAATGGCACCCGCTGAAGCCGCCGGGCCTAAGGCCGAAACCGGACTCGCTCTCAAACCAACCCACAAAAAAAGCGTTGGAAGCCCGTACCTAATCAAAACCCGACATGGAAGACTTCTTAGACCTACAGCCCACTCTACTGGACCTATCCCTAAAACGCCTCCAGCCCAACCCAAAACCACTCTTCAGCAACCGACCCAACCCAAATCTACGCATTCTCCACTTCAGCCCAGCAGAGGAGTGCAAGCCCAAAAAAAGCCTATGCTCACAAGCCCAACCAAGCCACGATTCAAAAAGACCAGGAAGCTTCCTGAGAACCCCAAACTCCTCTAAGGCGTCACCATCACACTTCTTCGAGTATGCCAAACTGCCTCTATTGGACATGAAACCCTCTGAAGCGTCACCTTCACCCACTACAACCCTCTGCATGGAACATGCCAGACTGCGCCAACAAGAACCTCGAATCTTGGAGCCACCAACAAGAGGGTCATCACCTAGAGGATCAGAAGAAAAACACTCCATTGCATAGCAGTCCACCGCCTACCGAATCATCTCCTGCTCTCGACCCATCGGAATAAGCTTTTCCATCTCACACCAGACCACAGAATCCGATTGAACCTGAGGCCCGTCAACTACGACAGGAGCAGGCGAGCATATCACCTCAGCGAACGACAAAAATCCTGCGGCCTTACCCAATATCTTCCCCGTCGGAGCGCCACTAGAAGATGACGACACCATCGAGGAACCAAAAAAAACCAACACTTTGCTCAACTCCCTAGAAACACGACCCCACCCCCGCCCGTCACAGCCTTCAGGGATCACTACCATTCCTCTCCGGCCACCCACATCGTAAACTGCCACCTCCAAGAACCGGCCAGAGCTATTGCCACCTATCCGAACGATGGTCACCTTCGAACCCTCCCTAAAAAATTTCACGAACAACTCAGAACCACGATCTCGCAGCGCCTCTTCCACCATCAACAGCAACCAAGCTACGCAACGCTCACCCAGCAAAACCCACCCCGAGAACCCATTCCTCTTTTCCTTTCACCACAGAGAAGGTGAAAGATTTTGCCTCCACAAAGAATCGGTTCTCCATACCCAACCACACAGGACAACCCCCGAGGGGGTTTGCAGCAGCCATGCGGTGCTCACATGACTGAAAACCAAGAGACGCAAGCTGATCAGATCCAACCAACTCTATGGAGTGCAGAACCACTCTTTACTTAGCACTCCTAGACAAGTCAGAGAGAAAGAAAGGAGGAAGGGAGATATCTGAGGCTGAAGACTAACGGGACGCGCCTACACGTGCCACCACTGGGGAGAGGAGAGAGGAGAGAGCGTTTGTGGAATAGAGAAGATTTACCTTTAAGCCATAAAAATTGCGCACTTGAAGATCAAGATATTTTATCGTGCGAAAGAAAACAATACAACCTTAAGCTCTGATACCACTATTGGAATTTGCAGCACACACACAAGAAAAATATCAACAAAGATGAAAAAAGAAGAAAAAGCAAGAATCAAGACACAAGAATTAAATGTGGTTCAGCAAGATTGCCTACGTCCACAAGCAACCACAATTGTGTTTCTTCACTAATATCAAGGAGAAATAAGATGAACCTCTCTCCCTCTCTCTTCCTATAAAATCTATGTTTTGATAAGTAATTCAATCTCAGTATAAAGCGTAAATGGGCGCAACCCCGATACATAGGAAGCACAAGAACGACCCCCTATTAGGGAGAAAATGAACAAAAGTCCAAAAATTCAGAAAAACTATAAAAATGCAAACTATTGTACACTACTTTCCATGTATAAAGACACATGAACATAATGTTCTTAGCTCTACAACGAAATCTCTTGATCTTTAAAGCTTCTTGCGTTTCGATCCAAATGCACATTAAGCATAGAGGTATCCTCCAAACTTCTAAAATCTTACAGCTTCCCAACTGACCTCTCCAACGTGCCAACAAACTCTTAACCCTTCTAGGCATTACATATTCTACACAAAAAAGATGGAAAATCAAAACCCATAATTCTCTTGCCACTTCACAATGAAGAAGAGGATGATCTATGACACTCCTCTTGCACAACAAGACTAATCCACCACTATGACGTTTCTTTCTTAAGTTATCCAAAGTGAAGATCTTCCCTAGTGTCGTCATCCACACAAAGAACGCCACCCTCGAAGAAGCCTTAACTCCCCAAATACTCTTCCAACAAAATGGGGAACCAACAGGAATGGACAATGCATGATGAAAGGACCTTCCTTCAAACTTCCTCCTTTTGGCGGGGATCCCAACGAATTTTATCCCCACCAACTTGTCTCAATTTGATAAGAGTACAAAAGATCAAAGAAAGAAGTGACCAAGTCCACCTCCCAATCATGCATTGGTCTAGTAAAAGATATATTCCAGTGAAGATTTTCATTAAAGAACTGCATATGATCCGCTACCCATGCCTCATTACAACGTGCAATACTAAACAATTAAAAAAAAAAAAAAAAAAAACTCCCTTCAGGGGCTTGTCCTCACACCACAAATCATACCAAAACCTGATCTTAGACTCATCTCCCACCTCGTATCTAATAAAACTTGAAAAAACTCCGCACCTCCTCACATATTTCCACACTCTCACTCCATAGGGCCCCACTATAATTTGTGTATATAAGCCTATTGACATGGGCTTTATGTATTGGCAAAAATAATGCTCTCCTAAGGAATCGAGGATTCATAATAAAGAAAGAATAGGACTTTTAATCCTGAGAGGATACATAGTCCTACCAAAAAGGTATTAAGATTTCTAATCCTAAAACTACTAGGGTTCTAACAACATCAAACTATCAAACTTAAGGAAATATGCTGAATTAAAAACTAAAACTACTAAATTGGCAAGAGGAGCACTAAATGGAAAATTCCACTTCTACTTGTATGGACACTTCATATCATAATGTTTAAATTGCCAACTAATGAGAAATCTACACATTTAAATAGATTCTTGACAAAGGTTTGAAAAAATAAAAGTAAATCCTCTCCTCATAGTCAATGCCTAACATAATACACAGATCAAATTCGCCAAGGAAGGCACCATAATGACCACAGTTGATATAAAAGAAGTGAATGCTTACAGTTGGCGCCCATGCAAATTCATTATTGCAAGGGCTGCAGATGTCCGGTCATGGAAGTCCACAAAACCATATGATGACTGCAATGATAGAGAATCGAAGCATCAGACCAAAAACAAGAATGGGAATGCACAGTGCACCCACAATGAATAATATCAACAAAAGAATTCCAGCACATAATTGTGTTAATGCTATACCCACTGAACACAATTGCAAGATGCCCCCAACATGCCCAACCCCACCCCACACCCCCAAAAAAAAACCTACAATGTTTTTATTCAGGTGCAGGTCATTTTAAATAGGTAAGTTGCATGTTATATTTCTAAAAAGTCAGACCCAGTTACATGCTAGTCACAACAAGAATAAGCCTTAGTCACCACAACGATAAAATATTAGAGCCATTTACTTGCTAGTTATGACAAGACTGAACATACACTCTGATTATTGCAACAGCACACATGAAGATAAAGAATAAAGAGTACATGAAAAAGGTCACATTTTGCTGATCCCCTAGGTTTTGATAGTTGCTTAATAACTAAGAACTCATGTGGGTCTTTCTTGGGGGGAGGTGGGGGAGGAAGAAGAGTTTTACTTAAGGGCAACCAATTTTATTTCCTATTTCATCCTATTCAAGTTGGTTTAGAGCACCATAGTCTATTGAGGTGGCTCGTTTATTTGGAATGTACAGTTGGTCAAATTTTTAATTCGTTGAATATTTCAACTCCAGAAATGAACAGCACCAGTTTCAGGTACCATAAAGAAAGCAGGACCTGGAGTTGTCTGCCACCACACCCTCACTCTCAGATTTCAACAGAAATGGTCCAGGTTAAATATGTCCTCTTCTTTAGCTTAAAAGCTTGTAAAATACACTGTAAGAAGAGGATCAGAAACTGAGAGAATTTAACTTAACCTTCACGTTTTGAGAAATTTTTAAGAGAATAAATAGTTTTATATCAAATAACAGGAAGTTTTCACTGGCCGATGCATACAGTTGCCAAAAGATTGCATCATCAACTTAATCTAATTGCTCAGTACATGTCATGCTAGCAAGTATTTGATGTCTTTACTAAGGGTCTGTTTGGGTTTACGATTTTAAAAAGTGCGATGTGCAATTTGAAAATGTGATTTTTAAAAACGCAGTTAAGCGTTTGATAAAATTGCAGTTTGGCTTTTAAAATAACAGGTTATGCTTTAAAATTTTGCATTTTTAAAAAAGCACCCCCTTGTCTACGATTTGAAAAGGCAGCTTTCTGCGTTTTCAAATTGCGCTGTGTTTTTCAAATCGCAATTTTCAAAATACGCAATTTCTAAACGATTCATTTTCTGTGATTTGGTTTAAAATCGCACTTTTTGTCTACGAAATCAGAATTTCAAACGCACCCTAAATTGACAATCTTAATCGTAGAGTATCATGGAAAAGACATTTACACGAACAATCACTAACTGTTAAGAGTCCCACATTGCCAAGGTATGCCTTGGTTGTGAGCTTTATAAGCCTTGAGTAAACCTCTTCCCTTGAGGTGTCTTTTGAGAATGAGTAAGGCTCAAGTGACTTCAATATGGTATCAGAGCCAAAGGTCCTGAATTCGAACATTGACTTTGTCATTTACCTCAATTTCAATTAAATATTCTGCGTGTTGGGCCTCACCTATTAAACTATTAAAAGAAAGTCTGAGCCCACACGTGAAGGGGAGTGTTAAAGTACTGATTAAGTGATTAAATTTATCTCTTCCTATCAGCTTAAGCTTTTAGGATAAGTGGTAATTTAACATGGTATCAGAGCCACAAGCCCTTGAACAATATTGGGCCTTCCCTCTCAATGTTGAACACATGTTTGGCCAAAAGATGCCACATGTGAGGGGACGTGTTAAGAGTCCCACATGACGAAGGTATGCCTTAGTTGTAGGCTTTATAAGTCTTGAGCAAACCTCTTTCCTTGAGGTGCCTTTTGTGAATGAGTAAGGCTCAAATGACTTCAATACTGACAGCACATTTAAATAATCGAAAGGAACTAAAGAAATTAACTAACGTTAGTGGATGTTACAATAAAGCTAGTAGAATGACAAGATAACGATTAAGTGAGGATGCCAAAAAAACTCGAGTACTAAATCGAACCTTATCTTTTCTGATGAGCTTGCATCCTGCAAGAGGACCAGCAGTCTGAAAAACTTCAGCAAGAAGCTTCTCAGTGACATTGACATGAATATTTCCTACATAGCTGAAATCATTGAGGAATCAGATTGGTAATCATGAAAGATAAAAACAGCAAAATAACATCTTAGGTAAACTAGTATACATAATACCAACTCACACTTCTGACACAACAAATTTGAATTCTTAAAAAGCAACACAATAAAAAGGAATACCATCTAACAAGCAAATCCTGTCCATTGCATTTACAAGTTTTTAGTAATTCAATTCTATAGAAGTCCCATTAGGTGAAAAATGCTAACAAAAACTAAGACCATGAAACAGAGGAAGTCCTCAAGCTAAAAGAACGAATGAGAGGGAAGGGGGGGCGGGTGGGACAAAAAAAAAAAAAAACGGTTACATAGCACTCACACACTGCGGCATGAAGCTGAGTCAAAGCCAGGAGGCAGATTCCCACTTGGGATAGGCTCCATCTGCAAAATATAAAAGTAAAAGAGAAAATGAAAAAAATAAATCCTAGCAACTCCAAGCTCACGTCCTCGATAAAACCAAAAAATATCCCCAAGAAAATAGAACAAGCAGCTAACAGAACTCTAATAGCCCAGACCATAAATTTAGCAAAAAAATTAAAAAAAAAAAAAAACAAATCTGATACATGTAAATTTCTATTTTCATCAATAAAAATGAAGAAACTAAAACAAAATAAACCATTTTATTTATAGACGCAGAGGGTGGCACATATCCAACCATTAGGAAATCGCCTAAGAAGGAAAAAGGGAGAGTGATCAAGGACTACAATTCTGCTACTTTAAGCATACAGGGAAAAAACAGACAAAGAAGATTAGACATCACAACAGGTTCAAGAAGCAACCACATTATTTAAGTTGTTGATACCCTAATAATTATGTCAACCTGATGAATATGCAAAATAAACATATGAATTTGCACTCTGCACATATGTAATACTTCTGAGAGTAAAATGTTGAAAACAAACAAAATCCACAGGATTCTAGAAGTACATATGCAAATCCAAAGCACATTTAGTTTTTCTTCTTTGTAAAGTAAAATTACATACAATAAACAATTAAACGAAATATTCTACATAGCTTGCATGGAAGTGAGGTGTTAACAAGTTTATCTATAAATCACCACAAATTCGAATCAGAACACACTCTATAACGACCTAGGAAAAAACGCTAGCCATATCTGCTCTATCACCCCAAAATAACTAGTCAATTTAGAGCTTTCCTATAATCACTTATAAAGTTCAGTTTCACATAATAAATAAGCAATGTGAGACTTAGAATCTATAAGCATCTTTTATAAACCACTCACTCTCTATACGGGCTATTCATCTTCCCAATATAGAACCAGGGCGTTACAAACTCCCCTCCTTAAATTTCCGACGTCCTCGTCAATGGCACGTCATGCAATGCTAACAGTACCACATGGTGCATCACAACCTAGCTCTGATATCATTTGTAACAACCCAGGAAAAAGCCCTAGCCACACCTATGCCATCACCCTAAAATAACTAATCAATTTGAAGCATTCCTACAATCATTTATAAAGCCCAGCTTTACATAGTAAGCAATGTGGGATTTAACACCCATAAGCATCTCTTATAAACCACTTACTATATATGGACTACTCATCTTTCCAATATCGGACCAGGGTCTTACACACCACACTCCCCAAAAAAGAGCTTTTTTTTTTTTAAAGAGAAATATAAATACTATGGAAAAACATTTCTAAAAGAATATATAAACAAAAATTCCATGGACAAACCTTTCTAAAAGAATATACAAATAAATACCCCGTCTAAAACTTTATTCAAGGTGTGTTCAAACAATAAAATATCTGCACGAACCTCCTTTTTTTACTCATTATTTTTGTTTTATTTTCCTTTCCCCCCCCCCCCCCCCCCCCCTTCAGATTCATCCAATTTCAGTCGTGAAATGCCAGGTTTTCTTGATATTCTAAGTCGCATTACAAACAAGAATGCACTGTAATTGTCCATAAGAAAATGGCCGATTAATTCCGCAGGGTTCCCAATTCTAAAAGGAAATGAAAGTAACATTGAATTCGACATCAATAGCAGCATACGCAAAAAACCCAAAATGGCACGCACCCAAAATATACAATAAAATGCCACAGATATAGAACAGAAAGGAGATAAAATACGTACACACAATGATTGATATATACAAGAATAGAAGTACGCGAATGTATATACCTGAGACATGGCAGCGGCGAGGACACCGGGGTGATACATGTGAGGCTGCTGAAGAAGGGCTTGTTGCATCAGGGCTTGCTGTTGTTGTTGCTGAAGCTTCAGCCTCTGTTGCATATTCCTCTCTCTCTCTCGCTGTCTCTCTCCCTGTACATTTCGGTCCCAACAAACAATTAGTTAGATCGATAACAACTTTAAGACAGTAATCACTCTCTTTGTTTGGTTCCCCAAAAAACGCAGGAAAGTGTTCGACCAAGAATTACGATGCTCGGAATTTTACAATCTCTTTTCATTTCTATTGAGGGATTTAGAATGACCAGCCCTATTCTGAAAATACAAATTACATAAATCAGTGCGAGTCTAAGACAGGAAGAGAACCTGGGAAGCTGATTGATGAGAAATCTGCGCCTCTCTCTCTCTCTCTCTCTCTCTCTCTCTCTCTGCGTCGGACTTCAACGTTGTTCGGTTCTACCCGGGGCTCCGCGTTTCTGATTTCGGGTCTCGGAGCAACTTAAGAGCGGAGAACGACGATGCTGATTCTGTTCGGATAGTTTAAGGTTGTTTTTCCTTTGTTCTATTATCATTTTGTTTATAATTAAAACTCCATCGGTTTATTTTTTATTGGGTTAAACCATATAAAACAAAATAATTGGAAACTAATTTTCAAAAGAAACGATTGCTTGTAATTACAGTATTGATTTCAGAATTTAATGTATTTTGTAGTAACTGTTTTGAGAGATACTCTAATTTTTATTATAAGCAATTTTTACATCTAAATAATTTAAGAAGAAAAATATTATATTTGTCAAAAACAAATTAATTTTATTTTTTTCAAGACATAAAATAATTTTATCGTAATATACTAAAAGTCGTATTACTCTGAGCATTTTTCAAGTAAAAATTATGTAAGAAGGAAAATACCATATTTGTCAAATTAATCCTTTTTCAAAACATAAGATAATTTTATCATAATGACCTATTTGATTGCTTTTTCTGAAAAATGGTTTTTAAAATCGATTTTGGATGACGGGGAAAAGACAAAAAAAAAAAAAAAAAAAAAAAAAACCCCTCATTCTTGTTTGTATACAAAGTTTAAAAGTGTTACCATATAAAATTTCAGGATCAGGGAAAATATGCTATATTTAAGGGGGGAAATAAAATAGAAGTAAAAAAATCTATCACGGCTCCTGGATCAGGATTTGAAGATTTCCCCACATTGCAGATAAATGACAGTTGAATATTCTCAATCATCTCTATAACTAGTTGAAAAAACATCATGAGAAGAATTTTATTAAAGTCAAATGTGAATAAAATTTAACAAATCGCAGGCCTCATAACTTTTATAGCCATTAAAATAAGCATATACATTATTATCACAAATTGGCCTTACATAACTGAGAAATGGCACCAAAAAGATCTAAATTAAAAGACATAATCTACAACAAAATTGACTACTGTCGCGAATGTGTACGCCGCCGCTCTCGACGCGTGAAAGAATCTCCTGATGCCCGGAAATTGATGCTCTTCCTTTGATCAAGTTTTGTGATGAAAAGGGATAAGTTGCCACCATTTAGTATTTCATATATAGTAGTTAGTCTTCAAAGAACTTGCACTCTTCTACATGGCCTCAATGACTTCTTCAAGCTTCGGCTTGTTCTTAGGTCGGCCACATCGTTTTACATCTTTACCTGACAAGAGCTCCAATGCTTTCTCAAGGGTGATGTCTTTTGGCTTTAGATTCTGCAAACATTTCCGAACACAATCCATTATATTAAAAATGAAAATAAATTGGAATTAAAAGAAGAAGAAAAAAAAAAACTCACACATACTATGAAAGCATTGACCTCAAGTTTTCAGTTTCAAGCTCATAATAAGAAAACAAATAAATAAACAAACAAAAAGACACTGTAGGGAAAAAAAAAAAACCTCTGCACATGGTACGGTACCCCAGTTTTTGTCAAGCAAGCTACATATGGAAATTGAGCCTCTCTCATTTTACTCCGTGCAGTTGCAAAGAAAAACAAAGAAAGCAAAAGTATTCTTAATAGCCTCACCAAATTTTACTCACCAAAATAACTAAAAATCACTTTTTTCTATTCTGGTGAGCCACTTTATTAAAATTCTCCCAGCAGCCTCACCATTTTAACTAGTCAATATTCACTATTCCATTTAAATAATAATTTTTTCATATTTATTTATTTTTTTCTATATAATCTTTTTACAAAAAATCGTTCATATCCATGAAATAAGGACATTATCGTGTGAGAGATAGGAGAAGAAAATGAGAGAAAAAAGGAAAAAAGTGTGCTAATCATGTGAGAGAGAAAGGTGAAACAAAATTTGGTGAGTCGGTTGTTGAGCGAAAATGCCTCATCTAATTTGGTTAGTAATTTCAGTCATCAAATTTTTTTGGTTAAAATGGTGAGGCTGCTGGGAGTGGTTTTTTAGGATTTTCATCAAATTGGCTCACCAAAATAGCTAAAAAACTATTTTGGTGAGGCTACTAGGAATGCTCAGCAATTGACAAATTACATTGCAGGAAAACTTCACTTACTATTAAACATAGCTTGCAATTCCACTACGTCTGTACAACACTAACATTATGCTGCAAGCAAATTGTGCATTATACGGTGTTCAGACACATGAAAGATTCAACAAATTATTCCCCAACTTGGGTGCATTTGATATGGTCAGATTTCCTAGGGCTTATGTGGCAATACCGTAGCCCCCAAGCAGCCCCAAGCCGGCATGAATAAGGAGTATACTCTATATATTTACTTTCCCTAAATGTTTTAGCTAATAAGAAATGTATTTCCACTAGTTTAATTATTTCCTAGTTACTTTTCCTGCATGATGTAACGATAACTAGACCTAATGGTTATATTTTATGACCTAGCCGTCTTCTATACAAGTGTAAGCCCTAATGAATAAAGATCATGCTGAATTATAATCAAATCTAGGACTTTTATTGGTATCTTGGAGGTCATGGCTCCCTTGAATTAGCCATTGGACATCACGGCTCTCTCAAAGTAGCCCAATCCTTTTTTCCCTTGTTCTTATGTTGTTTAGTTTATATCAAGTAGTATCAGAGCGAGGTTGATTGTTTTCTACAACAATCTCCAATCCCCACCACCACCATGTCTTTCCAAAACTTTTTGGGTGGAGAGCAACAAGCGAAGCTAGAAAAGATGCGATTAGATTTCCTAGTGTGGAAAGATAAATCTAGCAAACAAATCGAAGGGCACATGAGAAGAATTAAAAGTTTTTCTCCACCACACACCTCTCTAGCAAGCCAATCCTTACCCATAACACCTACCTCACAGACCGCCACCGTCAAAAAAAAAAAAAGGAAGAAAAAAGCGGTTGAAGCAACAAAAATCCATCTCCACAGTCGACCGGCTGCAGATCAGCCCACCCCAGCCGCACATCCAGAAATCACCAAATCTAGGCTTCTAAATGCGCCGTTAACCACCACGCCGCTAAAAGCTTCTCACTGTCAAGTCTTCCGCCATCGCAAGCCACCCCACACTCAATAGTTACTGCAGTACAGCACAGCCCAGCCGTCACACTCTCAGAAATAAAAGAAAGAAGAGACGTGTTTTTCCTTGGTTCAGGAAGAGAAAGAAAGAAAACACAAGTCCTTGTGTTTGGAATTTTATCGCTGAATTGAAGAACATAACTGGAGAGTTCAACACATGTTCTGTTGGTACAAATTTTATGCCCCAGATAATCAATGTCAATGCTGGCGAGGACATCACAATAAAGCCTGATTCTTCTGGGGGGTACTTTAACGCATGGGGGTTGTTTGAGATACTTTCCTTGTCTGGATCTTTCATTCCTTGTCTGGGGGGTCAGGCGGGATGAGTGTCTCTTTTGCAAGCCCTGATGGTCGTGTTGTCGGGGGAGGAGTGGCTGGACTTCTTGTAGCTGCTAGTCTAGTGCAAGTTGTCGTCGGCAGTTTTTTACCTAGCAACCAACTTGAGCCGAAACTAGGGGTGTACAAGCGGTACGGTTATTAATCGAAAATAACCGATAACCACTAATAACCGCTAACCGGGAAAACCGGAAAACCGAAAATAACCGCAACCGGATAACCGGGTACCCAGTTGCGGTTACCAGTTATTACATTCTGAAAAACCAATTAATAACCGGGTAACCGCAACCGGTTTTTATTATTATAATATATATATATATATATATATATATATAAGAATAAGGCGAAGAGGAAGGTAGATAAGCGGAAATCTTATTTGCCGTACAGGGTTGGATTTTTCACTTATGTGAACAAGTTAAGCAGGAATGTGCATCCCTTCTAATTAAGCGCAACGCTAATTTTTATTAATTAATTTTTTGGGATTTGTTGGGGCTAATTTGTTGAATAATTAATTTATGTAAATATGAGCAGAGTAGAAGTATTCCTGTAGGGGTTTTTGAATTCTCAGCTCTGGATCTAGTATTTATGTTAACGTGAATATTTTCAATGTTAACAATTATAGTTGTAACTGTTAACCAGGTTAATATATTTCCAGTGTTAACAGTTCAGTGTTTACGCTAATTCGCTATTAAGCCCCCCTATTTTGGAGTTCCTCATATCCACCAGGACTACTTTGAATCCACTTGTTTTAGAACATCTTGCAACTTCTACAGCATCGTAGAATTCTAACGTAATTTTTATTTTTTGAATAGTTTCATAAAACCGGTTCTCCGGTTAACAACCGGGTTAAAATAACCGGATAACCAATGGTTGGTAAAAACCGCAACTGGTAGGCCAATTGCAGTTGCGGTTATTGAAATAGCAATAACCGGGAACCCTGGTTGCGGTCGCGGTTATGAGCTAATAACCGCTACCGCAACCGGTTGTACACCCCTAGCCGAAACCAAAGAAGCTGAAGAATGGGTCCGACAGACCAAGAAAGTTCTTGTCTCTCTATTTAGAAGGGGCTGAAAACATCAAGGGGGTACTGAAACAAAATGGGAAGGAGAAGGAAGAAGGGATGGAGCAAATGTTGGAAGAGCATGGCGTGATTTTCGCAAAACCCACGGAGCTGTCCCAACCACGCAACCACGATCACGCATGCATCCAATCTTCCAAATCAGCCTGCTGAAGAGGTACCTTGGCAGCAAGCACTCCACCTGTCCACATCTTCCGGAAGTGCTAGAAGACAGCAGAATAACTCCCTCACCACAAGCCGTATTGGAGGCTCGGATCAAGCACAAGAAACCCGAGTTGTTGATCCATTGGCAAGGCCTTTCACCGGCAAAAGCTACATGGGAAGAAGAATACATGATCAAGGCTCAATTTCCTGAGTTCTTCCTTGGGGACAAGGAAATTGTTAGGAGGGAGGGATGATACAGTCAAATTTCCTAAGGCTTACGTGGCAATACCGTAGCCCCCAAGCAGCCCCAAGCCGGTGTAAATAAGGAGTATAATCTCCATATTTACTTCCCCTAAATGTTTTAGCTAATAAGGAATGTATTTTCACTAGTTTAATTCTTTTCAAGTTAATTTTCCTGCATGATGTAACGACAATTAGACCTAATGGTTATGTCTTATGACCTAACCGTCTTCTATATAAGTGTAAACCCTAATGAATAAAGATCATGCTGAATTATAATCAAACCAAGAACCTTTGTTGGTATCTCTGAAGGTCATAACTCCCTCGAAGTAGCCATTGGAGATCACAGCTCTCTCGAAGTAGCCCAATCCTTTTTTCCCTTGTTCTTATGCTGTTTGGTTTACATCAGCATCCGTTCCTTCTTCCAGTACACGATGTCATCTGACCCTGTTGGTGGCTACATTGGCCCCGATACACCTAATATCTAGTCCAAATCATATTACAAAGTAGGCTCTTTCTATGCAACATGACCTCTGTCAATTTTCATTTCTTGATCCCTAGAATGATTTTTCTCTCAAAAGTCCATCTCTATAATAGTTTTACTTGTATATGTTATGCATGTATTACCTGCTATAACAAAATGTTTTCTTTCTAGATGACATCTATCTATCTGTTGCTGCTGCTTCTCATAACTTAGCCTGCATTAAAAGGATCTATGTTCGCAAATGTGGGCAAACAGGAGGAGAAGGGGGGAATGGGGCGCCCCCGTTGTTTCATAATCATTTGAGTATAACTCATACCAATCTGTCTAATTAGTTACAGAAAGGAGCAACGTGAAGGTGTCCTAATATTTTTAAAAATGGATTTCAAGGCACCAAATGCAGGCCAGTCACCAGAATATCAAGTTGAGAGAGAGTATTTTGAAAAACATGTCTAACTACTTCTAAAGAGTTTGTTTGGACCGTACATTTTGTTATTAAGGCTCATATGTCCTCTCATAAATTAACTAGGAAATTTATTGAATCCACACCATAGACATGTATATCAACCGGGAAGGCCCATAGTAAGCCATATGATGGACTCCTTTCTGCAACAAGTTCTATAACTTCTTTTTTTCTTTCGTTTTAGGTAATTTTCCGTGTATCTGGTCAACTAAAGAGTTCCATACACTGATATGACTGGGCTCTATTGCATATAGACAGCCATGTAGAGTTTACTACGTTACTAAGTAGAACAATGACATTCAAACACAAATAGACCAACCATATCTTAAGAAGATTTTAAATAAAGTGATGCAATTGTAAGATAAACAAAAATAGATTCAATAGATAATGCGTCACTTGTAAGTTAACTAAATTTTGCTCACTCTGTCAAGCTTTTAACCATCTGATTTCTATATTCTCCAGATCCAATACATAAACTTTTTTTCTCATCTTTACCAAGTTTGCCATATGCCTTAACATAATTTTACGCTGGGTATCATTTTTTCAATGCTAGATCCACCTTTCACATTTCAGATATATGCATTTGGTGTCTTTAGATCATGTCCTCTCCAATAACCATAACATAAACTAGTAACAATCCTTTAACTACATGGAGACAGAAGTTGAGAAGGAGATACTAAACTTTGTAAATATTTTTGGCTAATCTCTACCACATAACAGCAAAATGCTAAACAATATAAGTATACCTTGGGGACTGGAGCATTTGTGCGTCGATGTTTAATTGAAAATCCAAGCTTTGCAAGCTTTAATATCACTGGTTGGCCATCCTTGGGATGGTTTCCCTAAGAAGTTGAAACAAATTAGTCCAGCAATAAGAAATAAATGAAAAAAACTCAACTTAGAGAATGAAAAGCATACCAGCGGCAAAGGGTAGCGCAGTAACTCAAGAGCATCTTCAAGGGTAATAGAGTCCACGTTCTTTATCTGAAAAGAACAACTTTTAGCCTTTTCAAACTTTAAAGTTTATAAAACCCAGTTAAAAGTTTGGATTACGTGTACTGCACAGGGAAAACTGGGAAAAGAAAAAGGATAAAAGCAGTGGTACTGGATACCAAAAACAGCTACAATTAAGAAGACCATTAACATTCAGTTTTACCATGGTTGAAACCATTTAGTTAAAGTTGGGAGCTAAACAATAGATTCATAAAAAAGAATCTAGCGACAAAATCGGGCAAAGACAGCAAGGTCACTGAAGCAGGTGAAGCTGGCATTGAATCCTTACCTATGTGTATATATATATGCATATGACTTATGGAATTCTCCGGAACGTAAAGGGTTCTCAAAAGATGTAAAGACTACATGAATATGCGTAGAAGTGGAAAGAAAGGGGAGATGAAGATGAATAAAAGGAAAATTGTGGCTTTAAGAGGGAAAATTACTGGAACAACGGCAATGGACCACTAAAAAGTCGGATGTGGATGGACTAGGAAGGCAATGTCCATTAAACAGCATGCAAATAATCCCAGGAGGGAATGACAAGTTGCAATAACTGTATTCCCCCTAGTAATTATTCAGAATACAATAGCAAACAGAGACCAGCCATATAAAATAAATATGCATTCATTAACAAGATAAATGATATTTCAAATGACATGACTACAGAGGAACACAGGTGGTGACCACTGGCACAACTGAAGGGGATAATGATATTTGCTTTAAACAAAGATGCAATGATAACCTCTCTAGGGTCCATATCAACGCAAAATATTGTTAAAAACAAAGAAAAAGAAAAAGAAAAAGAAAAAAAAGGAATTTTGGTCCTGACATGTTGACAAAAGACAATGTTACATACATGGGAAGCAGAGGCTCTTTTTGGCAAGTATCCCTTCCTGTCTTCACCAAGCTGTACATAGATTCCATAAGGACCATTCTTCAAAAGAACCTGAAAGAAAGAACAATTTATAGTCAATTTAAATGAGAACCGAAACAATGCACCAAAACAAAATTAAACGTCCAATGATCACATTAAACAACTAATTCCAAGACCAATATTTAATGCAAACCTTTTCAGTGGACCCTGGATTAATGCCCAGCAGTTTTGGCTCCTCTACACTGCTATTGTTTTGAGGGCTGGCTTCTTCATCATCGTCACCATATAATGTCTTGGCAATATACCTACTCATAGCAACCAAATGAAAGATAGTTAATCAATAAGGAAACTTTGCAGTCACTACTAAGACACTCTTTAGCACTAGCATGGATTGCAGCTTAAGAGTATACATCAAGCAGAACCTTTATGCATAAAACACTGTGAACTTTCACCATGCTGTTTCACACTCACTTGCACTTTGGGTGTTGATCACATCCTATAAAATAGCCAGCACCAAACCTACTTACTTTGAAAATCAAAGTGCCCTCCATACAACTGAAACATGTCCAGATGAAGATTACAGTAAGACAATAACGGTTGAAGATATTAAAAACACATATCTGTAAGCAGATTATAAAACAAACTATTAAAGCATCATATTAGATTCAAGATGAACTGCAATAACAATAATTAACCATTACAACAAAAAATTTATGAAATCATATTAGTGAACTATAACATCAGCATGGAAACAATTTAAGTGTGGCATCCACGTATCAAGTTGTATAATCCTTTATTGTCTTTGGACCAACTGACATCTCCTCCCCCAACAAACAAAGGGTGGAGAGTGAGGTCACAGATTCAATCTGGCATGAGCATAAGTTGTATTTGCCTTAAAAAGACAATAAAGGACTACTCACGTCAGATAGAAGTCACTTCTCCATTCAATTACTGTACATTGCAATTTCCAATTACAACATAGAAAAGGAAGCATGCAGCCAGAAACATACCTTGGACATGTCCTGCTTTTATCGGGGAGAGAATCAAATAAGAAATCCCCAAATTTTTTCTCCAACATTTTCTCCACCTGCAAATATCATAGAACTTTAGTAATGGAAAGCTCCTGAACATTAGGCAAACTTATAATTATCATGGGGACAAAGCACTCATAGCCTTACTCCAAAGAAAGCAATTTGTACCTGATGAATATGGACACTAGTAGCACGGTCACAATATGAACTGAAACGTGTCCAATAATCTTTGAGAAGGCCTTTCCATTCAGTTAATCCAGCAGAAACGTTATCAAGCTGAAGCAAGAGTTAAAGAAATCAATAACCAAAAGAACAGGAAAAGTGATCATGGTAGAAAAGCTATTCAAGTCTGAATAAATTTATGTGATACAGGAGAAGGTATAAGGCAAGTACATCAAATAACTAATGATTATTACACATACATAATATCACTTTGTAAAGGAGGCTAGTATGTTGGAAAATTCATGTAGCAACATCAGCTAAACAACCAAACTAAAGAAGGTAATGACCAAAAATAATATATGCAACAAAAAGGTAAATTGAATTACCTCAGTCTCCATATCGGCAGTGAAACTGTAGTCTGTGACCTCAGAAAAATGGTGACAAAGAAATGCCGACACCTAGATATAATAAAACGAAAACAGATTAGTGACAAGGAGAGGAACCAAAAATCTTCCAATAATAATTCAAGAAGAAAGTAAATAAGAACTGTTGATCAAACAAAGAAACAAATCCAGAAGAGGTGCTACAAAAGAATAAAAAACAAGAGACTTTTTTTAATTTCTACTGGATATAAAGACTAATAATTGTCTTTCAATAATGACATATGAGATGCAATTATGCAAGTGTGAGAGGGACTACAAATAGTTTTCATGGCAGCAAGATAGCCAGAAGCACTTGGGAATATACATCATGTTCTTCAAGCCCCATTAAACTAACTAGGGATTGCAACAGTTTGGATTTTGCAGGGCACAAACTAGATCTCCCCCAATAGACAGGTGTGGTAAGTTATTGAACAGATCAGGAGCAGATGCCAGTTATTGGAAAAAAGTCCGAACATGAAGGGTTTAGGCCAAGAGCAGTTGGAAAGAAGTCACAATTTTTTTTTTTAATAAGTAATCAAAATATTATTAAAAGCGAATGGTGCAACCCGAGTGCACAAAAAGTATACATGAGAAATACCTAAGTAGAAGAAGAAGAAAGAATAAGGAATCATAAAAGTTAAGCAGAAAGGGAGCTTAAAACGCAGCTGTCCAAGTATACAAAGTACTAAAAATAAGAACATAAGCTCGGCCAACGTCCTCTCGCGGTCCTCGAAACATCTGCCATTGCGTTCCCTCTAGAGGCACCACAAACAACAAGAAAGAACCATCTTCCACACAACAACACTCTAAACGCTACCACCAGTCCACCAACAAGCACACAAATCAGCTACTCTTCTAGGTGCAACACAAGAAAGCCCAATACAACTGAAAAACACACTCCATAATGCACAAGCTACCTCACAATGGAGAAGATGGTCTACAGACTCCCCATCCCTCTTGCACATATAACACCAATCAACCACAATGACATGTCTCTTCTTAGGGCCGCCGACCAAGCAAAAAAGGTCGCTCTCAATGGAACCTTGGTCCGCCCAATATTCTTCTAAGAAAAAGCAATGCCACCATTACAAACAAGGACATTGTAGAAGGAGCTAACAACAAACAACCCTTTTCCAGAAGGAGTCCACCATAGCCTGTCTTCACCTCCCCCATCTTACTCTAACTGAATACAACAAATTGAAAAAACGAGGTAAAGACATCCACCTCCCAACCATGAGCCACTCTAGCAAAGCTTATGTTCTACTGATTGGAACCACCAGAAAGCTCCAAGTGAGCCACTACGAAAGCATCCTTAATGCAAGCAATACCAAATAAATATGGGAAAGCTTCTCCACACCACAGATCATGCAAGAAATTAACCTTGGCGCCATATCCCACCTCAAATATGGTGTGACTTGCAAAAGACCCCCAAGTGATTCATTTGAACACCACCCACCCCACGAATTGCCAAATTTAAAGTCAACCACGACTCTCCACCACGCCTCTCTCTCATGCACATAACACCAAAACCATTTCCTAAAGAGGGCACGATTAACATCAACAAGTTTTGAACCCCCAACCTTCCCTCAATGATCAAAGAACAAACCTTGGACCAACTTACCAAGTGGAATTTGAACTTTTATACTATAACCCCACCCCCCCCCCCACCCCCAAAAAAAAAAAATAAAAAAATAAGAAATTTCGATAAAGCTTTTCTATGCAATTAGCAACATTCGCAAGGAGATGAAAGAGAGACAAGAAATACGTTGGCAAATTAGAAAGTGTGCTCTTAATGATGGTAACCCTACCATCCTTAGACAACTACATCACTTTCCAACTAGCCAACCAACGATCTATCTTTTTTCTTTTCTTTTTTTTTTTGATAAGTAAGAAAGATTTATTATTAAAAAAGTGTAAGTCGCCCCTAAGTACACAGGAGCAGCCCACAAAAAGAAAATCAAACCTAGCCTTGACCCCTCCTCCTTCCCACCTTTCTTCTCCGCCGAAGACGAGGAACTACTCCCGCAACCCACCGTAGCAGAGAGGAAATCTGAAGCCTTCCTAAGCTCATCGGAAAATTTGTGCCAACCCCACCCTCCATGACCCTCAGGGATCAAAAGAATCCCTCTCCAATAGCCCATCCCAAAAGCTGCCGCCTCTAGAAATCGGCCATCTTTGTTCCCACCTCTACGAACGATCATAACCTTCGACCCTTTATCTCCAGGGAAACCCAAAAGAACCCCCATCGTCGACGCTAGCCAAGCGAAGCACTGGTTGCTCAGGATGGCCTCGTCAAAGAAGCCTTTCCTCTTTTCTTCCACTCGCAGCACCGACGGGTTAGAAGAAGCTCGATTTCTCTGCATGAGGAGCGGCAGGCTCTGCTCGGGGGTCAAATTTTCGTTTGAATTTGCGTACGTGGAGCAAGTTGTTCGTCAGATTCAACTTAGTTATGGGCCGGGTTGTTGGGAAGCTTTTGGGCCGATCTGCTGGTCCGATCTGGGCCTCAAAAGAAAAGGATTTCATTTGGGCCGGTTCTTGCCGAAACCCAAACACTTTGAAACACATAAGACGGAAGCCACTATGGTTACGGGTCCTGTGTCGGATCCTGTAGCGGGTCTTGATTCTATGAAGTGCTCTCAACATCCGACGGTTGCCCTTGGGAGTTCTCATCGGCCTTAGATGACTTTGGCGGCAGATTCTAGGGTGGTTCTGGGTTTGTCAACTTTCGGGGGTGGGTCAAGTTATCTGCATCTTGATCCAGCGGTTGATTCCGTCAAGCAGTTTGCTTTCTCCCGCTTCGTCTTTCCCCCCTTGCCGACACCGAAGATGCTGACTTCGGTGTCTCTAGATGCTCCTCCGGCTCTGGTGAGTTCAACTGTTGGTTTTGGTTCTTCCGGTTCTCCTACCCCTTTGCCAAGCAACTCAGGTGGTGTTGGCTTGACCCTTCAACTCAAACCTGAGGGGTCTTCTCAACCTATCTTCGCTCCTCCTTCCTCAGGGGCGGCTAAGTTGGGTGAGAAGCTTCATTCTTCTCTTCCCGTATTACCATTA
The DNA here is from genome assembly GCF_958979055.1 of Alnus glutinosa. Lineage (NCBI taxonomy): Eukaryota > Viridiplantae > Streptophyta > Magnoliopsida > Fagales > Betulaceae > Alnus > Alnus glutinosa. Next base: position 9,561,071 of record NC_084891.1, on the reverse strand, counting down.
CCTAAGCCTTTTCAGAAATACTACCGAAAGGCTAGGGAAGGTCGTTCAGTGCAGTTGAATGAGGATTTTTTAGCAAAATCACTAGCAACAATAAGGACACCTGTCAATTTTACAGCTAAGGAAGCAGTTGCAGCGCCTCCAGTGAAGATTTCTGCAGGAATGACAAATTATGTGAAGAAGGGTTTCCTTCGAAAGGGGTTTCTCAACCCATGCCCGGCTTTGATAGTCTCTACTCCTCATTCCTCACTTGTAGAGTCGGTCGTGGCGTCTTCGTCTCAGGAGGTCAAGGATGATGGGGTGATAGGGCTTTCCTCCCCCTTGAGTGGTCGCGTTAGTCCTCTCCTTGAAGAGGGCAATGAAGTCAGGGTGAATGGTTTGTCCCAATCTCAGAAGTAGCCAATAGGGTTTGATCTATCTAGGGAGGTAGTTGTGTGGGAGCAGGATGGCAAGATTTGGGATGGGGAGGCTGGTGATTCCACATACCCTTTTAGTGTTCTTCCTCCCAACATGGCTTTGGATTGGGAGATGGATAGTGTTGAGGGTGAGGATCCATCCTTGGCAATTATGAATGCTTTTGAATAACCCCATCCCAAATATACTTGGCCTTATAGGAGGCCCCCAACAGAAGACCAAGCAACTTCAAAGGGAAAGAAGAAACACCACAGCTCAGAATGCCTGCCAACCCATCCACATTACCCATTCGAACCAATTCCAACTTAGCAAAATTTATCTTCAAATCAAAGACAACTTCAAAGCATAAAAATAAAACACGCAGAAAGCGAAAATGATCAAGCTTGGCCCAACAAAAAACAAAGTATTATCCCCAAACAACAGATGTGAGATGTCAACCACACAAGAGTGCCTAGACCCCATAGAAAATCCTAAGAGAAGGCCCCATTAACAATGGCAGAAAGCATTCTACTTAAAGCTTCCATCACAATAACAAAGAGAAATGGTGACAAAGGATCACCATATCTCAAACCACGGGAGCTACTAAAGAAACCGGATGGACTACCATTTACCAAAATGGAAAAACGCATAGAAGAAATACAACGCTATCCAAGAGCATCATTTCTCCTTGAAATCAAACCTCCTCAATAAGTAAGATATCCCAAATGACATGATCATATGCCTTCTCAATGTCTAGTTTGCAAAGTACCCCTAACTCAGCAGATCTAATTCTTCAATCCAGACATTCATTTGCAATGAAAATAGAATCAAGGATTTGCCTTCCTTGAACAAAAGCATTCTAAGATTTCAAAATAATCTTCCCCACAATCCTTCTCAACCTTTTGGCAAGAACTTAGGAAATAATCTTTTGGTTGGGTCGCTTCTTGCCGAAAATCAAAACCAAAGCATCGTTTCAGACAAAAACTTCTAAGGATGCGGGTCCGGTGTCGACGATCGTTCTGGGGTGCTCTCTTCGGCCGGAGATGACATCGCCAACAGACTCTAGGTTGATTTCGAGTTTGTCTTCTTCTGGGGATGGGCCTAGCTGTCGGAAACTTGTTCCAGCTGGAGATGTGGGTATGGGTCTGACGGAGATTCAGCCAAAGATTTCGTCAGGGACAGAATCTAGGGTGGCTCTGGGGCTATCATCTTCTGAGAGTGTGTCGAGCCATCTGCCTCTCGATCCAGCGGCTGAATCCGTCACGTTGCCTTCCCCTTACGCTTTTCTCCCCTTGCCGGCTCCGGAGTTGCTGCCTCCAGTGACCCTAGATGTCCCTCAGGCTCCGGCAAGGTCTACAGTGGGTTCTGGCTCCTACGATGCTTCTGTCCTTCTGTCTAGCAACTCAATTGGTGTTGGTGCTGGGTTGATTCAACCTTTCTACCCTTTTCCTTCTCTCTCAAGGGCGTCTGAGTTGGGTGAGAAGATTCGTTCTTCTCTCCCCACGCTACAGTCTACTAAACCTTTCCAAAGATACTACCTGAAGGCCAAGGATCTCAGGGAAGGTCACTCAGTGAAGTGGAATGAGGGGCTGTTAGCAGATTCCCTAGTAGCTTCGAAGACGCCTATCTGTTTTGCTAAAAAGGAAGTAGCTGCAATGCCTCCGGTGAAAAATTATGCGGGTTCTACGAAGAAGGGTTTCCTTCAAAAGGGGTTCCTCAACCCTCGCCCAGCTGCGATAGCCCCTACCGCGTCTCGGGAGGTCAAGGATGTTGGGATGATAGGGCTTCACTCCCCCCCAGGATGTCGCATCATTCCTTCATCCATAGATGGCAATGGTTTTTCTCAATCTCAGGAATGGTCTGTCGGGTTTGATCTTAATGGGGAGATAGTTGTTTGGGAGAAGGATGATGATTTTTGGGATGGGTTGCCCTTAGACTAGAAGTGTGTTGTTCTTTGAAGCTGTCTCAGGTTTAAAGATTAATTTGGCTAAGTCTGTTTTGGTTCCTGTGGGTTGTGTGGATAATGTGGACGGTTTGGCTGGCATCTTGGATTGTGGAGTTTCCTCTTTACCTTTAAAGTATCTTGGCCTTCCGTTGGGGGCCTCTTTTAAGGCAAAGCCCATTTCGGATGGTGTTGGAAAGATTGAGAGGCAGTTGACTAACTAGAAGTGAATGTATCTGTCAAAGGGTTGTAGGGTTACCCTTATAAAGAGCACTCTTTTCAATCTTCCCAAATAGTTTTTATCCCTTTTCCCCATTCCTGCCACTGTGGCTAATCGTATAGAGAAGCTTATCGAGATTTCTTATGGGGTGGATTAGGTGAAGAGTTCAAATATCACCTAGTTAGTTGGTTCAAGATTTGCTCCCCAATTTCTGAAGGTGGCTTGGGCATTCGGAATTTGAGAATTTTCAACAAGACTCTTTTAGGGAAGTTGTGGCGTTATTTGCACGAGAGAGAGGCTTGGTGGAAATGCAAAGTATGGTACTGCTTGGGCTGGGTGGAGTTCCTTAGACCCTCCTAGGTATCATGAAGTGGGGCTTTGGAAGAGCATAAGGAAGGGGTGGAGTTTGTTTTGTAGTCATACTAGACTTTTTTGGGGAAATGGGTCCAGGATCAGATTTTGGGATGATGTATGGTGTGGAGAGATGCCCCTCAAGGAAGCTTTCCCAGTTTTGTATGGCATAGCTTGTGACAAGGATGCGCTCGTTGCAACTCACTTGGTTTCGGAGAGTGGTTCCTTTCAGTGGGATGTTAGCTTTATTCGAGCGGCCCACGACTGGGAGGTGGATGCCTTGGCTTCCTTCTTCACCTTGTTGTATTCCATGAGAGTGGGACGTGAAGGGTAAGACCAGCTTTGATGGTCTCCTTCTCACGAAGAGAACTTTGATGTTAGATCTTTCTATAAGGTCCTTGCTTGCAAAGAGGTAGTTCATTTCCCCTGGAAAAGTATTTAGCGGACCAAGGTTCCCTTGAAAGTAGCTTTTTTCGCTTGGTCAGTGGTGCTAGAGAAGATCCTTACATTGGATAATCTTAGAAAGTGTCATTGTGATTGATAGATGTTGTTTGTGTAAAATGAATGGGGAGTCTGTGGATCACCTTCTTCTCCATTGTGAGATTGCACACGCTCTATGGAATGCTATCTTTAGTCGCTTCAGTCTGTCTTTGGTTATGCCTCTTCGAGTGGTAGATTTATTCACTTGTTGGTGGACAGGTGGTCGCTTTTGGAGTGCTATTGTGTGGGAGATGGTTTCTTCTTGCCTTTTGTGGTGCTTGTAGAGAGAACAAAATGATAGACATTTTAAGGACAAAGAAAGGACAATTGAGGAGCTCATTACCTTTTTCTTTTTTTCTTTCTTCTCTTGGACTGTTGCGTTACTAACTCCATTAGTGATTAGCTTTAATGATTTCCTTGTTCTTTTTTCTTTTCTTTCTTAGTCGCTTCTCTTGTATACCCGATATGTACTTGACTGCGCTTTGCGTTTTTTAATGATATTTCTCTTACTTATAAAAAAAAACCTCTTGCTCCTCAAACGGGCTCTCTAACCCCAAGGCTTCCCCCGCATCCATGGAGTCAAAAACAAGGCCATCTAGCTTAGGCCAACAGCTGAACTATTCTGAAAACAACCTATCACAGTATTGCACAACATGTCCCCTAATAATAGATTGGTCAAAAGAGACTGGGCCATCCACTGCCAGCACTTCAATGGCGTTGTTTCTCCTATTTGAGTTGGGCACCTGAGGAAAGAACTTTGTGCATTTGTCACCCTCTTTTAGCCAAAAAGCCCTTGAATTTTGCCTCCAACTAATCTCCCCCATTAATAAAGCGTTTTCCAATTCACTGATAACCAAGATTTTCCTCAACTTCTCTTCATCGACTAAAGCTCTCACTTCCTCCAACCCATCCAGAACATGCAACTCCTCCATAAGAGATTTTTTATGAGACTCCACATTGCCAAACACCTCTTCATTCCAAATTTTTAAATCAACTTTCAAGGCCTTCAGCTTCCTAGCCAAAATGAAGCAAGGAGAGCCTTGAAAGTAATAAGATTACCACCGCCTAACCATGTCCACAAAGCCTTCCGTCTTAAGCCACACATTCTCAAACTCAAAAGATTTTTTTGCCTCCCTGAATACACTGCAATTAAGGAGAATGGGGAAGTGGTTTGAGAACAATCTATGAAACCTTTTCTAAAAAAAAAATAACGGGTAACTTGACTTCCCATTCCGGAGAAACAAGAAACCTATCAATTCTTGACCAAGAGGGAGAGTCACTGTTATTAGACTACGTAAAAGTCCCCCCTACAAGGAAAAGATCCATGAGACCCAACTCAAAAATACAATCAGAAAACTCCATCACATCAGGGCTAAAGCGAGCTTCGCTCAATCTTTCACTAGGAAAGCAGATAATATTGAAATCTCCCCCAATGCAACACGACAAGTTCTACCAACTAAGCAAACCAGCTAACTCCTCCCATAATAACCTTCTATCACAATCATTATTAGGCCCATAAACCCCTGCAAAAGCCCAAGAGAAACCATCTTCGACTCTTCTAAAGGAGCAAGCTACAATATTCTCCCCAACACACTCTTCAATCTTCTCCACCACCCTTTTATCCCACATAACCAAAATGCCACCAAAAGCCTCTCTAGAAGGTGAGTAGCACCAATCCATATGCTGATAGCCCCACAAGCTACGCAGAACACTGCTGGAAATGAACTCCAATTTAGACTCATGTAAACAAATAATATCCGCCTTCCACTGTCTAAGAAGATTTCTGACTCTGAGACACTTGTCACCCTCGTTCAACCCTCTTACATTCTAAGATAACTGGGGCTTCATAAAAAACCACTAGCAACCCTCCCCTTCACTCTACCACGCCTAGCACTGCCACTATTCGCATCATCATTTATTGAGCAAACTAACTTCCTTAATTATTTGTTGCCTTTTTTCCCAAAACTGGACCATGAGACTGACGCCTGATCTGAATGGCTAGCTTCAATGGCCATAAACAAGGTCACCAGCTCCTCTTCAAAACCCTCACACAAAAGCCCCACAATATGGCAGATTTTTTCCACTGTCTGCATCACCTAGTCTGAAGGCAAAGACCCTGCTGCTCTCTTAATAGAAACTGCTGGAAAGCATCTCAACGGAGTAGGCTCCTCCTCAGAGAACAAATCCACATCCAGACAAGGCCAACCACCCACTTCACCCCCCATCAGAAAAATCAGAGCCCATATCCATCCCTACACATGCATTGCCCCTCTAAAACTCCCCTTTGGAAAGAGGAGATAAACGAAGAAACTAACTGGCAATGCCCCAAAAAAAATCAAGCCTACTCAACAAGGCAAACTCACAGGCCTGCAAACAAATTCACTAGACTTCACACCAAAGAGACCAGGGAGAATGAGTACCAGCTCAACCACATCACCAATGAAACATGAGGCGAAAGGAGGGTGGGAAGTGTTACACGACCAAAGAATTGATGGATCCTCCATGGACAAAGAGAAACCTACAAGTTCAAAACCTGCAACAACCCCTGGAGAAAGCTGTGCACCACCCACATCAACCTTGACGACTATTGGCAAGTTTACCATCAACTGTAAGCTGCGAACAGCTTGCAGAGCCGCGTTGCCGGCAGGCACTAGTGCACCAGCAACAATACTAGCAGGGGCTCGTGGTAGATCCACCAGCGAGCCACTAGCTTGGGCAGCACTAAAAGGACCCATATCCGAGCTAATACAATCCATATCCACAACCGGGTCAAAACCTGTGAGAGGGGATTCCCCACCCTGAGCTATCCTGAACCATTTACAATTAGGCTTCATAAGAAACATGTGTTTCACTAAAGGTACCTTATTTCTCTTAACCAAAGAAAGAGCTTTGTTTTTAGGATTAGGGCCTTCAGGAGGAGTTAACAATGCAAATTGGGCCTTTTCCCTTGTCACTTTGCGCATGATAGAACATAGAAATTATGGAAGCTAAAACCGTGCTCTTTACCGAGCATTCATTGATCATATATAGAGTTTGATTACAAAGTTTAAGTTAAATACTAACTCTAGTCTAGCAACCGGTTTCTACCTCTAAATACATTCAAACTATAACACTTGAAATCTTTATCTAGTTATGATACTATTGCATTAGGACTCTATAACATGTCTCGGCTTTTGGATAGAAGTAGAGGACTTCTTAGTAGAGTCCCGGTTGGACACCTCCACAGATTGAGCCGCACAAGACTCCTGCTGGGACTTTGAGTCTTGTGCGAGAGGTGTTCTAATACCCTCCCGCAAGTTCAACGGGGGAGATCGCACGTTGAGCTTGAAACAGAATTGTTGAAACTTGGCCGAAACAAGAGGTTTTGTAAGGACATCGGCAAGCTGATCTGAGCTAGGAACAAACCGAACCACCAAGGACTTATCAGCAACGCGATCTCGGACAAAGTGGAAATCAATTTCCACATGCTTGGTACGCGCATGGAATACCGGATTAACGGACATGTAGGTGGCACCAATATTATCACACCAAAGAGTTGGAGGAGAGGAGGTCCGAACACCAAGTTCTTGAAGGAGTGCCTGGATCCATAAGAGTTCAGCTGTAGTGTTTGCAACAGCCTAATACTCTGCTTATGTATAGGACCGAGAGATAGTGGGTTGTTTGCGGGAGCTCCAAGATACCAAATTTGAACCAAGAAAAACACAATATGCACCGGTGGAATGACGATCGTCTGGACATCCAGCCCAATCAGCATCCGAGTAAGCTTGAAGAACATTGGAAGATGAGCGATGAAGAAGGAGCCCATGAGACAGTGTATACTGCAAGTATCTGAGAATTCTTTTAACGGCCTGCCAATGTGGTTTAAGTGGTCGATGCATGAATTGGCACACGCGGTTTACAGCAAAGCTTAAGTCTGGTCTTGTGAGAGATAGATATTGTAGGGAGCCGACTGTACTGCGATAGAGAGACGGATCTTCCATTGGATCCCCTGAAAAGGTAGAGAGGACGGACAAGGAAGCCATTGGAAAAGTACTAGGCTTTGCTTCATGCATGTTTGTCTTCTTTAAAAGATCCATAATATAGCGATGTTGAGAGAGAAGAAGACCTGAGTGTAGTTTGTGAACTTCAACACCAAGAAAATAATGTAAATCACCCAAATCTTTAACAGCAAATTCAGCATTAAGGAGGTGAAGTAAATCCGGGATGGCAGCTGGATCCGAAGCTGTGATGATGATATCATCAACGTAAATAAGCAGAAATACGGTGACTGACTGTGTTTTGTAGAGAAAAAGAGATGAGTCGGCCTTGGACCCGACAAAACCAAGTTGGATGAGCTTGGTACTTAACCTGGAAAACCAGGCTCTAGGCGCCTGTTTGAGGCCATATATAGCCTTGTGAAGCTTGCACACATGATGAGGAAAGTTAGGATTAGTAAATCCCGGTGGCTGAACCATATGAACATCCTCGGACAAAAGACCATGAAGAAAAGCATTTTGTATATCAATCTGTTTCATTGACCATCCAGCAGAATATGCAAGGGAAAGCACTGTTCGGATTGTAGTGGGCTTAACAACTGGACTATAAGTTTCTCCATAGTCCACACCTGCTTGTTGATGGAATCCTTTGGCTACCAGCCGAGCTTTGTGTCTCTCAATGGAACCATCGGCTTTTCTTTTCAGTTTGAACACCCATTTGCATCCTACTGGATTTTGGGAGCCGTGTGGAGGTACAAGGGACCATGTCTGGTTATGGAGAAGAGCATTAAACTCAAGTTGCATTGCATTTCTCCATTCTGGAATACTCACAGCATTTGAGAAACATGTCGGTTCCTAAGTGGCTGAGGCATGCTGTGTTAATAAACCCCGAGGAGCAGGATATCAGACAGTGCCATCAGTGAGCTGTCTTGGCTGAACTATACTGTTCATGGACCTAGTATGCATGGGATGTACTCAGGCAGGAGGAGTTTCCTCATAGGAACTGGAACAAGAGCCGTGTGGTTCTGCAGAATTGGAAGAGGAATTGGAAGAAGAAGGTGGCGGTGCAGGAGGTTGTGGTGAAGATGGAGCGGGTGGAGGTAAAAGAATAGGAGGGAAAATAGGAGCTTGAACAGGAGTGGAATTAGGGGGAGTTGCAGAACCTTGAGAAGCATAAGGAAAACGGGATTCATGGAAGATGACATCCCGAGAGATGTACACTCGGCCAGATTCTATGTGAAGGCATTTATAGCCTTTGTGATGTTGACTGTATCCAAGAAAAACGCATTCTTTGGAGCGTTGGGAGAATTTATGAGTGTTGTAAGGCCTGAGATTTGGAAAACACGCGCACCCAAAAACTTTAAGAAACTTGTAATCAGGAACTTGATGAAATAATTTTTCAAAGGGGGACTGATCATCGAGCAATGGAGTTGGCATTCGGTTGATGAGATAACAGAAGGTAAGGCAAGCATCTTCCCAGAATTTTTGAGGGAGAGAACTCTCGGCCAGTAGGGCTAGAGTGGTGTCAATTAAGTGTCTATGCTTGCGTTCGGCACACCCTTGCTGTTGGTGTGTATGAGGGCAAGAAATACGATGCGTTATGCCTTGAGATTGAAAATAAGAGTGAAGATTACGATATTCACCCCCCCAGTCCGATTGCACACTGATTATTTTTGTGTTTAAGAGCCGTTCAACCATAACTTGGAACTTAAGGAAGACAGACATGACATTTGATTTGGCTTGTAGAGGAAAAACCCAAGTAAAACGACTAAAGGCATCAATGAATGACACATAAAACCGACTTCCGTTTATTGATAATGTTGGAGAAGGTCCCCATACATCGGAGTAAATTAATTGTAAAGGACTACAAATTGAAGCACTAGAAGAACTAAATGGCTGCTGATGACCCTTGGCTTGTGCACATGCAGAGCAAGGGGAGGAAGCCTTATTTGAAGAAACTGGAAGGTTGAACTGAGAAAGAACATGCTGAACTGTGCGAAAGGCAGGATGACCCAAGCGCTTGTGCCATGAAGCTGTAGAGGTGCATTCACCGACAAAGGCTTGTTTTATTGACGAAGAACTGGTTGACGGAAGAAGGGGATAGAGACCATCTTTAGTTGGCCCTTGGTGGAGGATGGCCTTGGTTTGAATGTCCTTAATCAAGAAATAAGATGAGTGAAATTCAAAAAATACAGAGTTGTCAAAAGCAAATTTCTGAACTGAAAGAAGTTTTTAGAGATGGATGGAACACGAAGGAGTTGGTTAATGATAAATTTACGCCGAGAAACGATGAATGATGCAGAACCAATATGAGAAATAGGCAAACCTGTTCCATCCCCTACTTGGATCTGATCCTGGCCGTGATATTCCTCACGAGATAAGTTGAGGTGCTGTAGCTCGTTAGTGACATGATGTGTAGCACCGGTGTCCGGATACCAAACATCCTCTGCTGGTAGGGCTGGTGTGGAGTAGTAGGCCTGTGGAGAAGGAGGAGGTTGCTGATCTGGAATAGACTCTTGTCGATGGTAGCAACGAAAGGCAGTATGGCCAATTTTCCCGCAAATTTGGCAGGTAGGACGGGAACCGGTAGCAGCATCAGGAGAAAAATAGGAGCCACGGCCACGATTGTTAGGAAAATAGCCACGACCACGGTTGAAGGGTCGTCCTCCACGGCCACGGTAGCCCCTGCCTCGAGGTGGGAAGGAGTGATTTGTAAAATTTGCCGCAGCCGGAGGAAGATCAAGGGCAGAGGTCTACTGGTCCAGGCGCATCTCGTGAGCCAGTAGATGACCATAAAGTTCATCTATGGATAAGGGATCAACCCTGGTGGTGACAGAGGTCACAAATGGGTCATATTCGGAGCCAAGACCCTTGAGGAGAAAAGAGACGCTCTCAAAGTCATTGAGAGGTTGTCCGGCGGCAACGAGAGTGTCACTAAGAGTCTTGATGGTTTGGAAGTATTCTGTAATGGAGCTGCTACCTTTCTTTACTGTGGCAAGCTGAAAATACATTTGCATGACTCTAGCACGGGCTTGAGATGCAAACATGGAAAGCAGAGTGGACCAGAGAGCTGCCGAGGAGACGCTGCCAACTGCATGAACCACGTAGGGTTCGGTTAATGTGGATATAAGGATGTTGAGTATCATCTGATCACGCTGGTTCCACGCAAGAAATTCTGGGTTGACAATTGTGGCAGGCGCTCCAGCATCAGTTGAAGGATTCGGAATCGTTTGAGGCGGAGGCTGAGATGAGCCGTCAAGAAAGCCGTAGGCGTCCTGTCCTTTGATGTAGGCGAGAGTCTGTGTTTTCCACGCCATAAAGTTTCCTTTGGAGAGTTTGATATGAAGATTCAGATTCATGTTGGGTATGGTAAAGACAACCAGTTGCGGTTGGGGAGGTGGGAGATGAGGTTGAGTGGCTATGGAAGCCACCGAACTAGCAGAAGCACTGGATTCGGAATCAGAATGAGCCATAGCTCAAGACGTGTGTCTTTGAGATGGCTCTGATACCATGATAGAACATAGAAATTATGGAAGCTGAAACCGTGCTCTTTACCAAGCATTCATTGATCATATATAGAGTTTGATTACAGAGTTTAAGTTAAATACTAACTCTAGTCTAGCAACCGGTTTCTACCTCTAAATACATTCAAACTATAACACTTGAAATCTTTATCTAGTTATGATACTATTGCATTAGGACTCTATAACATGTCTCAGCTTTTGGATAGAAGTAGAGGACTTCTTAGTAGAGTCCCGGTTGGACACCTCCACAGATTGAGCCGCACAAGACTCCTGCTGGGACTTTGAGTCTTATACGAGAGGTGTTCTAATAGCGCATCCTTCAGCCCAAAAGAACCCAAGCCCTCATCCACTAAAACAAGCACCCGGTCCAACTCCCCTTGCAAAAACACCATCTGACTTTCTCATGGATTTCAGTTTCCCACCAATACACGCCACACCTTATTACTCGCAGCAGCATGAACATAGTGACAAGACGAGTCCGCACCACCTCGAGTAGGACATGTCTAATCCCTCCTCAAACCATTCGCCATAGAACAACTCAGCAGCTTCCCCATCCCGCCTAGCACCTTCGCAAAGGACGAGCTACTGCCGCCTAATGTTGGAGTCAAAGAAGAGCCATCCAATGTAGTTGCCTTGCGCATAGAAGCCGATGAAGAGTCACCCACTCCGGTGGCTTGCATTCCACCACTGGGTTGCCGAGAGCTCCCACCACTCAAAGCCACCACCTTTTCCAATTCTGCCACGAAAATTCTCCATTCTCTCCCTTCTAGTCCCTCCAACACAAAATGGAGCCTCTACGACCACCACCCCCGTACACCTCCACCACCAAAGTGACCATACTTCTTAGATCTTCTTTGGGCTATAAGAGCTTTACTCCCCTCCCTAGTTGACTTGAAGAATTCATTTGCCTCTGCCTTTTGTACCAATTCCTCCACTGTAGAGGACAACCAAGCCACACTCACCTTACCCAGCAACACTACACAAGAAAACCCTCAGCTACTTTAGACCAACCGAAGCAAAGACCCCCCTTCTACTACCGATAACTCAGGTTTTGGACTCAACAAAGAACCAACTCAAAAACCCCATCGTAAGATCAAACACAAAAAAAAAAAAAGCTAACGACGCACCTACAAATCTCCATATACACACTTAAAAGAAGTAACAAGTAGCGCTAAACAATAGCAAGAAGAAGTAGATCGAAGCTATTTTTGTTCTGCTATTGTTAAGATCTCCTTGTTTGGCAACATTCAAGCAAGTGCAACCCTAACCCAAACAGAGAACTATCCCTCACCCAACCAGTTGTCCTCTCTTAAGTGAATGATCCTTATAATTTATCTCAACAATTCAATTGGACCAGGCCAACAAAGCTTCAAGTTACTTATCAAAAAAAAAAAAAAACCAAAGCTTCAAGTTTTTCATGAGAGGAATCAGATTTCCCTGTTTGCTGACAAGGACAGATTCCATTCTTTAGGCAGCACCTTGTCTTTTCAGGGGAAACTACTTCTAAAGGAATGTTGTTAGTAATTTTCTGAAACTCCAAACCCCAAAAACTTCTTTCCTCTCTTTTTTTTAATCTGTACCTGAAGTGGGGAGTTTAAGTCTGAAAAAACCAGAAGATCACTTTCATCCCATATAAGTTACTTTGTAAGATTCTTTTTAGCAATCTCATAAACTAGGGTTTACAACTATTCCAGTTTGCAAAAGAAAAGGAAATATAAAATCAAGGAATCTCGAAATTTGAATATTTAGAATCTTGAGATTTGCAAATACCATGACTAGAAAATTATAATGATAAGAACAGTCTCAAGAGAAATTTTTTGGATAGGTAGGTATGAACTGACATCAGACCCGCATCTATGACACCACTGACAAACTCAAATCTTTGAGATATAGTATTTCCCAATTCAACCTTTCATATAATCAGAAATGTATCCCCTGTAAAATTAGTCTTTGCAGCCAAATGACACTAGTATTAGACAGTTCTAGTGATAGAAAGCTAAGGTTTAGCATTTTAATCTCCATCAGATGGTTGAAAGAATAACATAATAAAGGTATTCAGTGACAAGTCCAGAACATACCATGCGACCACGAAATTCTGGATGCAATACACGACTTTTCACGGTCACATAGTTTCTATCCTGTGTCGTAGATAAATCAGAAGTAGAAATGTTGTAAGTCAGAAAAAACCAAAAAAAAAAAAAAAAGAGAGAGAGAATACGAATGAGACTGGTAAGCTTTCCACAAACTGCAGACAACAAGCACATGTACATAAATTTGCAGTGTATTACAAAAATTTCACCAGTTAATGAAACCATAACACGATAAATACTAGAAATATATTCAATATTCAATAGCTTTGCACTACATTTTGAAAGAACAGATCCTCTCTTGTACTTGCAAATGACCCTTTCACTCACAAAATGGTGAGGAAGTGAAAAGTGGAGCAAATAAAGATTCCCTGCCTGAATATTAACCTTCAAGTAAAATAATCCTATGCAGTATTTCATAAGCATATTTTGTCAAGTGACAAATTCAAATGATGCATTTTTAGTTAATAGAAAAAAAAAAAAAAAAAGGAATTTAGTGAAGAATGAAAAGAAAATATAAAGGTCAGGAGGCCCTTCGAAAGTAGTGTCACGCACTAGAGCCCAAAATAGAAGAGCACAACAAAGGTACGCAACCCAAGAACATATGCAAAAACCTACTGATTTGACACCTAAACTACTTACCTTTAAAACTGACAATTTGCACGAAACTACTTACCTTTAAAACTTTCAGGGTGCTCGCATATGTTGAAGGTCTTCCAATCCCAAGCTCCTCTAGCTTCTTAACCTATAAATTTCAAGATAGCAAAGATGAAAGCCAACCAAGAACACAGAAGTCCAGAAGTAATTTAAGCCCCCCCCCCCCCCCCCCCACAAAAAAAAAAACCAAAAACACCTTGGTACTTCGACACACACATAAAAAGAGCTGTGTGTATCAGTGGGCCAGTTTGCACTCATGCCACTAAATCATCACAATTCATAAGTACACCTTTTGGCAGAGTAAATCAGCAAGGAAAACCCTTTGAATTTGGTTTCCTATGCCTGCTGCCAACACTAAGGAAAACCCCTTGGATTTGATTTCTTCTCTTAAAAGAGATAGATATGGTTTATACAGCATGATTACTTGATTTCCTGACATTATCATAATATGTTGTATGATTGGTTGAGTGTGTTGCATTGCACTGTAGAGGCCAAACAACAAGATTAGGTTGCTGCAGAAAAATTCTGTAGCACTGCAATCACCAAGAATGGTTGTAGGGCCTTTTTCCAAAAAGATGTTTTGCAATAAAATGACCATAGAATAAACCCTCTTTGAGTTGTCTTTCTAATCATCCAAACCATATGATCATTGGACACACGTAAAGCTTATAGCTGAGTAATCTCCGCTAAAACGTTGCTGAAATTATAGCACACACACAAGCACATCAGTTGAACCTTGAGGCCTTAAAGCCTATCTTTTTGGCCATAGGGCCTTTTTCCAAAAAGATGTTTTGCAATAAAATGACCATAGAATAAACCCTCTTTGAGTTGTCTTTCTAATCGTCCAAACCATGTGATCATTGGACACACGTAAAGCTTATAGCTGAGTAATCTCTGCTAACATGTTGCTGGAATTATAGCGCACACACAAACACATTAGTTGAACCTTGAGGCTTTAAAGCCTATCTTTTTGGCCAGAGACCAGGCCTGTTTAGGACCTTAAGGCAACTTAAAAACCCTATAACGACTAGATGTAAGTGGTGTTGGGACCTACACTCTAAAGACCACAAGAATAAGTTCACATTGCATGATCCATGTGTAGAAAATTGAACATACATGCATAGTGTGATCGTTCAAGAAAAAAAAAAAAGGAACTTGAAATACAAAGCAAGTGTCCTGAAAGGGAGAAATCAGATCTGTCACTTAGTGTGGGAAGTAATATTTAGGAGGATCAAACAATTGAAACGAGTAAATGATATACAAAAGTGTTAACAGATAATAATTGTTCGTGAATGTTTGCTTAGGTTGTTAAGTGAAGTGTGTTGAATTCTTGAAGCTAAGGAACGAGGTAAGCAGATATGATCGTACCTTTTCTTTCTTCAAAATGCCAATGCAATGTTTTCTTAAAATTGTTTTCAAGGTATACAATATAATTTTAACCTTTTATTTGGTAGCCCCTTTTATGCATCCAATACTGTGTTTGATAAAGGGTTTTAAATCTAAACAATTTTATACACATGCTTCTGCTATGTAATGAAGATGTTATAAATATGTTATGATGCTTGATGAAAGTAAATGAAAATAAAGAAATGAAAGAAAAAAAGGAAAACAATTTTATGAATGCATGAAAAGGTTTTAAATTGTTTTCTTGGCCATGTGAAATGATGTGCGATGGTACCAGAGCTAATGAGTGGAGGCAACCATCTTGTATGGTCTGTTGGGAATGGCTCACTCAAGTGCACCATCGTTTATCAAGCAACGATGTCCATATCCTAGATGTGGCTCCACCTGTGGCCACGAGTGAGAAGCCGGAATTCTTGCGATCGCCAACCCTTACACACAGGATGTAATTGTGTGTTGGCCATTCAAGAGATCAAAGGAAAAAGAATATTTGCAATATGTGTAAATGTTTTACTTGTACTTTTTGGATGTTCTGAAAAGGAAAATTGTTTCCAACTATATTTATTGTATGATGTATCTTTTTACTGAGTATTCAACTCAACATTTGTTTTTATGTTTTAAAACAACCTAGATGATGTCGTGGATGGTTCTACAGGCCAGGAAAACTAAAGTCAGAAGCCTTCTCCTACAAGAGGATTTGAATAAGTGCACGTAGCACATTAGTTTGTTTTTGTTCCAACATGATTTCTATGTTAAGACTAAGGATGTGGAGGTTAATTTTTAATGGGATGAGCTTTAATAACAGTAGTATGATGGTTCAAGTTTTTAATTGTTATGAGACATTTGCTTGGCTTTGATTTTTCAGTTTATGGAATTCTTATATCCTATTTGAGTGTGTGTAATATCGTCTTCCTATATGAAGGGGGTGTTCATTCATAGAGTGAAAAATATATATATATATTGCAAAAAAATACTACTGCTATAAATAATGGTGCTGATAATGTACCAATGTTCCCTCAGAGTAGCGTGCTGGAGGCTGGGTATAGTGCTGCTTGAGTTCCACTTTACCAAGATGCAATGGATCTCCTCGCTACAAAACAAATAAGTTAATAAAGCACACCCCAGAGAACATGTATATAAAAATACTAACATCAGAATAAATTCAAGAGACTTTGATAAAAAACCATAGAAAAGTCGAACAATGGCCTGGTGATGCAACAAAATCTGTGGCATGCCTCATTAACAGCCATAAAATGTTTAATTACAAGAAAATTCTTTTCCTATAGAGTTCCAATCCCATCCGAGCAGTTAGGAGGGGTTTGGAAGGTGAGGAATGGAAAATTAAAAAAGAGAAGGATGCTTTATTTCACGTAAACAAGAAATATCATACATGAGAATAACTACCTTCAATAAATTAAGAATCCCAAAAGCCTCATTGCGATCATCCCATTTATTTACTTCACTCCGGATTGCTTTAGTTTCCATGTCCTACAATAACAGAATAGACAAAGTGCCAACTTAAAAATGAAGCATTACACAAATCACATGCAAGTCAACCAAATAAGACAGAAAGGTGCTGCAACTTCCAGATTGAGAAGAAGAAAAGCCAGCTAAAAGAGACAAGATAGCAATAAAAAGTTAAAATCGATCTCTTATTATACAGATTAATCAGGATTAACCAATAAAAACTCATGCAAACATATATACCCTCAAACATGTCAAAGTCCCAATCAAAGGCATACACTACTGGAAAAGATAGGGAAAGAAACTATTGTCACAATAGCAAAATTTAAAATAACAACTTAAGAACAATGAGCACAATCAATCGGGCACAATCAGTCTTGAATTGCTAAAGTATTTCCAATTGTATGAGTTACACATAATTATATCAAATGTAGGGCTGTAAATGAACAAAGCTACTCGTGAACTCGCTCGGGCTCAGCTCGGTTAAGTTTAGCTCACGCTCGGCCCAATTATTAAATGGGCTATTCGTGAACATAAAACTAAACTCGATTATTAAACGATACATACTTGTTTAAAACTCAGCCCGACTCAATTAATATTCATGATCAAGCTCGTATAAGACTCGAATCACTTGTTAGGCTTGACTCATATATTTATTAATATTTACATATGTATTAATAAAAATAGCTTATATATTATATTACTGATCAAGTAACAATAATCAATTATATATATTATAAATATCTAAGCATAAATTAAATAACAATAACTTTTTTTTTTTATAAGTAATGTCAATTCATTAATAAAGTGCAGAAAGGTGCAACCTAGTACATAGAAAGTATACAAAAAAGAGAACCCCTAATAGGAATGAACATAAAATAAATTTAAAAAATCTGCATAAGTAAAAACACTCAAGTTATGATGAGCTGTTATCCAAATATATAACGTGTTAAGCAAACATTTCCGTAGTTCCAACATCGATGTCTCTAAATCTTCAAAGTGTCGCGCATTCTACTCCCGCCAAAGACACCACATTAAACACATCGGAACTAACTAACAAACTTCCTTAGCTGGACCATACCCAAACGAAGCGCCCCAGCTAGTCAACAATTCCAACACCTTTCGTGGTATAACCCACTCTACCCCAAATAAAGTATGACTGTAACTTCATAGATCGCAAGCAACTTCGCAATGAAGTAGCAGATGTTCAATGGACTCCCCACACTTTTTACAAATATAGCACCACTCAATCACCACGACATTCCTCTTTCGCAATTTTTGTCCTTGCTCAAAAATTGAAGGCTTTAAAGGTTGATCTCAAATCTTGGAACAAACAGGTGTTTGGAAATGTGGAATCCCTTAAATTGGCTCGTCTTGAAGAATTGCGTGCGCTTGACAATCTTGAGGAAGTGAGAGGCTTAGACTCTGAGGATCTTTTGAGGAGAAACTCGATTGCTAGTGATCTGGAAAGAACTATTCTCTTAGAAGAAATCAGCTGCAGACAAAAATCCAGAGTTCTTTGGCTTAAAGCGATCGATAAATGCACTAAGTTCTTTCATCAGACTAACTCGAATAGAAGATCCAACTCCATAGAATCCTTGTCTGTTAATGGCTCAGTCACTTCTGATCATCATGCCATCAGAGACCACATTGTTCAATTCTATGAGTCTCTTTTTCTGAGCAATACAACTGGAGGCCCAAGTTGGATAGTATTGCTTTCAACTCCTTATCCTTGGAGGAGGCCGCTCAATTGGAGCTTCCTTTTGAGGAAAGGAAGGTCCTAGAGGTGGTAAAATCTATGGACCGAGACAAGGCTCTTGGTCCTGATGGCTACCCCTTAGCTTTTTTTCAAAACTGCTGGGATGTGTTCAAAGCTGATATCATGGGGGTCTTCACAGATTTTCATGCTCATAGCAAATTTGCTCATAGCAAATTTGTGAAAAGCCTCAACGCCTCTTTCATTGCATTAATCCCCAAATCCCCTGGGGCAACCGATCTTGCAAACTTTCGGCCTACCAGCCTGGTGAATGGTATTTACAAGATCATTGCTAAAGTTCTCGCTAATAGAATGAGCCGTATTTTGGAGAAGATTATTTCAGTGCCTCAGAACGCTTTGTCAAAGGTAGACATATTTTGGATTCGGTCCTCATAGCCAGTGAATGCTTGGATGGCCGTATCAAGTCTGGTATCCCAGGGGTTCTTTGCAAACTGGATATTACGAAGGCTTTCGACCACGTCAATTGGAAGTTCTTATTGTACATGCTGAAAAGATGCGGCTTTGGGGATAAATGGGTCTCTTGGATTTCTCATTGCATATCTTCGGCGCGCCACTCTGTTTTGGTCAATGGCTCATCGGCTGACTACTTCAATAGTTATAGAGGGCTGAGACAGGGTGATCCTCTTTCTCCCCTCCTGTTTATAGTTGTCATGGAGGCTTTGAGCAAAATGCTCTCTAGTGTTGTTGATTGTGGTCGCCTCTCAGGCTTTTTGGTTGGTTCTAGGCCTGTCGTGATCAACATTTCTCACTTGTTGTTTGCAGATGACATCTTGGTCTTCAGTGAGGCTAATCCTGACCATCTTCGCTATCTACGTGTTCTCCTAGTTTGTTTTGAAGCTGTCTTTGATTTAAAGGTCAATTTGGCTAAATCTCTCTTTGTCCCTATTGGCAATGTGGACAATGTTGCCGAGTTGGCTTCTATCTTGGGTTGCGGGACCGCCTTACTACCCTTGAAGTATCTTGGCATGCCGCTTGGGGCGCGCCACAAGGCTACATCTACTTGGGATGATATCGTGGTTAATATGGAGCGTCGTTTGGCTAGTTGGCAAAGGTTGTATTTGTCCAAAGGTGCCAGGGTTACCCTCATCAACAGTACACTCTCCAACCTCCCTAAGTATTTCTTGTCTCTCTTCTCCATTCCTACTCGTGTGGCCAACCGTTTTGAGAAGCTTCAAAGAGACTTTATTTGGGGAGGGATAGGTGAAAAATTCAAATATCACTTGGTCAGACGGGACAAGGTTTGCTCTCCGATCTCTGATGGAGGGTTGAGTATCAGAAACTTGAGGACTTTCAATCGAGCCCCCCTAGGCAAATGGCAATAGCGTTATGGGTCTGAGCGAGATGCTTGGTGGAGAGTCGTGGTGGACTCTAAATATGGCAACCTTAGGGGTGGTTGGTGCTCTCTCGAGCCAACAGGTGCCTTTGGGGTGGGGGTATGGAAAAACATCAAGAAAGGCTGAATTTCGTTTTCTCGTTTCACTAGATTTGTCGTGGGGGATGGCTCCAAGATCAGTTTTTGGAATGATTTGTGGTGTGGAGACACAACCCTCAAAGAAGCTTTTCCAGCTTTATTTGGCATTGCTTGTCTTAAGGACGCCGTTGTGGCGAATAATCTGGAGCTGTTGGGTGACTCACTCCAATGGAATGTGAGCTTCATCAGGGAGGCTCATGACTGGGAGGTGGATGTCTTTGCTTCTTTCTTTCAATTGCTTCACTCAATCAAAGTGAACCGAGACAATGAATACAGTTTGTGGTGGGTCCCCTCCAAAAAGGAGTTTTCAAAGTCAAGACCTTCTTTTACTCCTTAACTAGTGCTAGTAGCAGTCGCTTCCCCTGAAAAAGTGTTTGGCGTACTCAAGCTCCTCCTAGGGCTGCTTTCTTTGTATAGATTGCAACACTCGATAAGATACTCACCCAGGACAACCTTAGAAAACGACATGTTATCGTGATCAATCGGTGCCGCATGTGTAAGAAGACCGAGGAAACTGTGGATCATCTTCTTCTCCACTGCGACGTGGCTTCTGTATTGTGGAATTCTCTCTTTAGCCGTTTCAGGATGTCTTGGGTTATGCCTAGACGAGTTATTGACTTGCTTGCATGTTGGTGGTCATCTGGTAGATCAAGGAGTACTGCTGTTTGGAAAATGGCGCCCATTTGTATCTTTTGGTGCTTATGGTGAGAAAGAAACAATAGGAGTTTTGAAGACTTGGAAAGATCCTCGGATGAGATCCTTTCTTTGCTCTATCACTCTTGTTGGACTTCGGCTTATGTCCATCCTTTGTATATTTCATTTTCTGACTTTCTCACTCGCTTTTCTATTTCTAGATAGGTGTTTCCCGGTATACTGCCAGTGTACTAAGGGGCGCCTTACGCTTTTTCTATAAAATTGATTTCTTACCTATCAAAAAAAAAAAAATTACGTAAAGTTGTTGTCCATACAAAGAAAGCTACCATCGTCAAAGCCTTAACACACTAAATACTCTTCCAAGAAAATCAAGGGCTATCTTTTCTATTTAACACTTCATAAATGGACTCCCCACTCTTTTTACACATACAGCACCACTCAATCACCACGACATTCCTCTTTCGCAAATTGTCATGCATCAAAATTTTACCTAAAGTTGTTATCCATACAAAGAAAGCTACCATTGTCATAGCCTTAACACGCTAGATACTCTTCCAAAGAAATCAAGGGTCATCTTTTCTATTTAACACTTCATAAATGGACTTCACTTCAAATAAACCCCTTTTGGAGAGTTTCCAAACTAACCTATCATCCTCTCGATGTCGAACCGAAATAGAATAAAGACAAGCGAAGAAAGAAAGTACCATCTCCATCTCTCAATCCTGGACTGGACACATAAAAATGACATTCCATTGAGTAACAATAGTTAATATATATTAAGTAAAAATAATTAATTGGTTATATACACACACACACAGAGTATAAGCATATAAGTAAATGATATAAGTACATTCAATAATTTATGTTATATGTCATATAAGTATATGCTTTTTTTTATAAGTAAGAGAAATATCATTAAAAATGCAAAGCGCAGTCAAGTACATAGGGAGTATACAAGAGAAGCGTCTAAGACAAAGAAGAAAAAAGAATAGGGAATCATGAAAGCTAATCTCTAAAAGAGATAGGAACGCAACAGTCCAAGAGAACAAAGAATATAAAAGAAAGTTCTGAGCTCCTCAATTGTCCTTTGTCCTCGAAGTTTCTATCATTTCGTTCCCTCCACAAACACCGTAAAAGGCAAGAATGAACCATCTTTAACACAACAACACTCCGAGAGCGACCACCCGCCCACCAATAAGTGAATCAATCTATTACCTGAAGAGACATGACCCAAGACAAACTGAAGTGGCTGAAGATGACATTCCATAAGGCACGAGCAAAAGAAGTATATGCTATAATGCTATATGTTATATTTTATAAGTATGATTAAGTATATGTTATACCATATGATCTAATGTGTATTTTCTTTGTATTTGCTTGCTCACAAGTACCCCACACCAATAAAATAAAAGCAAACACACACCCCTCACAAGAATAGTTGACTTGTCTGGTTGTCCCACATGGAAAAAGCAAGGAGAATTCCTTACCTAAGTAATCTATAGGGATGCAAGCCTCTCTTATTGAGCCAAGGCTCCGGTTGTCCCATATGGAAAGAACAAGGAGAATTCCTTGCCCAAGTAATCTAAAGGGGTTCCGTTCTCTAGAGGATGGCTTTGGAGAGGCGTTTCTTCATGGAGGCCGAAACTTTCCTCTTCTTGGTGGAGAAAGGCAAGTCTGAGCTGAGAACGGAGGAGAGAAGGAAAGGCTTCTTAGGGATTGTGCTACTGGGTTTGCAGTGTACTACTTGGGTTGTCGCAGCGATGAAGGAGGCTTTGCGATCTCAAGGGGTCAAGGATTTCATCAAATCTTTCTAGGAAGATTCGAAGGCTTCGATTGTTCGGAAAGGCTGTAATAAGGATGGCCGCTTCTTGGAGCCAGTGGTCTATGCAGTGGGTGGCCAAAGAGGGTTCATCTTGGTCCCGGAGGGACGAGGAGGGTGGGACTGGAAAAGAGTGGTTGATGAGTTGAGCAAGGTGATGGTTTTCCTAGAAACCACGTATGGGTCTTCTCTCGTTGGTGTGTTGTCTCCGGTGGAGATGAAGGATGGAAATGAGGTTTTGGGTTTGAAGGTCTCCCCCCCCCCCCCCCCCCCAAGCTCGGGTGGGGCTTGGCCCTTTGTGGGTGGTGCTCTACCGTCGTTCGTGGGGGTGGTGAGGTCAAAGGGCCCTGTCAAGTTATGGGTTCTGCTGGTTGAGAGGCGTGACCTTGATCTTCTCCCGGCAGTGAGACCAGCAGCCTCGGAGGAGGTGAGATTGGCCCTGGACTGCTCTATAATGGTAACCTCTGGGTAAGGACTTGCTACTGAAACTGCAGGGCAAGGAACATCCACCACGTTTTCTCTCTGCTCAAGGCACACCAAAATCAGTGAGGAAGATTTTGCCTCGTTTGAATTTGAGTACGTGGAGGAACCTTCTAGTGAGGATGATGGGTCGGGTTGTTAGGTCGTTGATGGGTCGTTCGGTTGCTTTCGATTTGGGTCTAAAACCCACTTTCTGTTTTAAAGGTTTCCGTCTAGGTTGGGTAATGACAAAGCTCAAATCTAACAAGCGAACTAAGGTTACAGGTCAAGGGCTCCCTTTGGATCCTGAAGCAGGTTTTGAGCTCTCTTTGGGTCCTAGGTCTACATCAGGTCTTCAACGGCCAGAGGTGACGACAGCAGTTGACATGGGTGGGGGGTTGTCTGCTCCGACCAGCTCTAAGATGTCTAGAGGTGCTGAAGATACTCCTGCGAGGCCGCTGTCCTTTCCTCCTGAAGGTGCCAGCTCTTGCTTGAACACATCGTTGGCCGCTGATCTCTCTTCGATTGTTTTCGAGGGATTTGCATAATGAGCGGTAGAAGTTGCGCATACTCTTCTGTTGCCGGCAGGGTCTAGGCCAGATTCTTTTGCTCCGGAATCTTCTATGTACACCTCCTCTCCCGTGCAAGCCTTTGTGTTTCTAGGTATGTCGTTGTCGGCGATCTCTAGTCTTGTTTCGACGTTTTCTGGGTCCCCTTCTGCGATAGCCTCCTCTGCCTCTACTCTGCCTCCAGAAGCAGTGAGTGTCCCCTTTGGGTGCTCATTGCTCGAATTTAGATTCTAAGGGGTTTTTTGAAGGGTTTTCTACGGCACTCAACTTCTCGAAAGTTGGGTCAGATTCCTTCAGTGCATCTTCTTTGGGGGCGGCTGCGTTGGGAGAAAGGCTCCGCTTTTCTCTTCAAGTAATGTCAGTGTGGGGCTCCCATCTACTCATCTGAGTCCAAATCAGTGCTAAGATATCACTAGAGATCAAAGGTAGGCAGAGGTGCTCAAATGGATGCTTCTCTGTTTGACGAGGTTGTAACAGCTCTCATGTTCCGGCGACACCGTCTTTGGGTGCTTCTTCTCAAGCTTTGGGTGGGATCGTGGTCTAGTCCTCACCGAAGCCAGGTGGGGGAGTGGTCGGTAAGTCTCCTTCGTCTAGCTTTCTTTGGCGAGGATTCCTTCTCCCAAGTGTTCCCTCCCCTTTGGGTGGTTGCGCCTCTCCAATTGCTAAAAAGGGTGTGAATTTCAGGTTAGTTGGCTTGATCCAATCTTAGAAGTGGCTGGTAGGTTTTGGCCCATCTAGGGAGATTGTAGTGTGGGATCAGGGCAATGAGGTTTGGGTCGAGAAGGATGGAGACTCCCCTTACCCCTTGGGTGTCTACCCCCCTGACATAGCCTTAGATTGGGTGTCGGATGGTGTTGAAGATGAAAATCTGTCTGTCGCGATTTTGGATGCCATTGAAGAGGATTTCCATCAAGTTGAAAAGGGTGTGCGTCTTAAGATCAAAGGGAGGAGAGAGGTATTGAATCTGAAAAGCTCCATTAACTACGGCGGTGCAAGCGTGCCCTCTAGGTGAAGAAAATAAAAGGCTCAAGTGTTGTAACGTTGAGTGCTCATTGTGGGTTTCAGGTTTAGAGGCTGAGGTCCTTGTGGGTTTGTTTGGGTTTCTTTTTGTGGGCTGGTTTGGTTGTTCCTGTGTGATGCAAGTGTGTCCTCTAGTCAGAGGAAAGGAAAGGCTCACGTGTTGTAGCTGTAAGTGCTCCTTGTGGGTTTCGAGTTTAAGGGGTCAGGTCCTTGTGGGTTTGTTTGGGTTTCTTTTTGTGAGCTAGATTGGTTGTTCCTGTGTATACTCCATGTGTACTTAGGGGTGCCTTACGTTTTTTTAATAAAACATTTCTTACTAATCAAAAATAAAAAGGGATGCAAGCCTCTCCTTTTAAACCAAGCCATGTGTGTCATCACACATGCCAACAACAGTAACTTTGAGTTTTAATTACAAAGTTGTCCTCAATTTGATTGTTTGGAAGTTAAAAGTTTTTACTAATGTTATTTAATTCAAGTTGTCTCATCTGATGGTTGGGAAGATGAGTTGCTTAAGTTAAATATTTTTTTTAAAAAAAAAATCTATAAATTCTTAATTAGCCGAGTCGAGAGAGCCGAGTTTCGAGTACTCAGCTTGCCTAGCAGGCGAGCTTGAGCTTGCACAAGGAATTCTCCTTGGCGAGCCAAGCCAAGCTCAAGTTTTAATACTCGTCACGAGCTCGAGCTCGTGAAAATTTAAAATGAGCCGAGCTTGGACAGGCACTACTCACCCAAGCTTGGCTCGTTGATAGCCCTAAAATGGGAGTGTGACATGGCAGCAGAACTCAACACAGATGGACTCCAACAGAAGGACTCAAAAGTAAAGAATCCATCGTTAGGACCAATAGAGAAACACGGTGGCAGCGGAAGAATAGCCTTCAAACCTAGGCCAACTGGATCTGAGTAGGAACTGGAATATTGCAGGACATTATCTGTTAGAGAGTCCCTCATAATCTTCAAACAAATCCTTTCCTTTTTCGTTTCAGGATGAGCTCCTTTGAGTTATAATCAAACATGAAACATCGCTTCAATTTTACATTTTTTTGTCAATCAGCACTCACAGACACTTGTGCTCACATATATATGTAGTATTCATTTGTGTCCAGCAGCCTAAGTCATGCAGAAACAAATCTCAATTCTAGGATTTCATCATCCTGAATTCACCTACTAGGAAAACATGAAAACATAAAAAAGAGATTACTCCAGACAATTAATGCAACATTCAATACTAGATGCATCATATGAATTTCTGCACAAACAAGAGTTACAACCTTAATTGATAAACTTCAGAATATAAAGTGTAGCCGGTCATTCTCCTTATTCCTTACTTCCTTCTGTTTCTTCTTCTTCTTAAGGTTAGAAATGTTATGAAAAGAAATATTAATTTCATAATATAGACGGCAATACAAAATGGACAAATCTTATATGGTCCATTCACAAAACAAAGTGAAAAAAGAATAAAAAGGTTCAACACAAGTACTATGAACCACTAATGTGCAACTATCAAAAAGTAACAAAAAATGGCAAATCGCTTTAATGTAATCAACTAGTAGGTCATAATATGATGGATTATATCAATACACATTTACATCATTGTAGGAATACTACCATGCAGACAGTCCTCAAGATGGTACTATAGTCCATACCTCAAACACTGCTTGATATCCAAGAAAATCAACTCTTGAGGATGCAGATCGCAAAATAATGGACTCATCAGCATTCCCAACCTCTACTTGCATCTGGTTTGATTAAAAGAGAAATGTTAGGCAATAGATGATTGTAACTGTATTGATAAATACTATTAGAAAAGGAGAAAACAAGTCATAATTGAAAACAAATAAAACCAGTCAGAGATAATGCAATACAAGAAAATCTATCTTAACTCACTTTAATGAGGGAAAGAATGTGTATACTTTAAAAAGAAATCTACATTCTAACCTGCTCTATGGTAGCAGGTTCCATTTGGCATGCCACTGTCCGAGACCAAATAAGAGTGTATAACTTCAAGGAATCTTCATCAAGTACTCCAACAAGCATTGCTGAAAGCCAATGAGAGAAAATTCTATAGTTAATTGGCTGTAGAAGTCCATCAGAAGGTAATGTTAAAAACATTAAATTTGCATTATAAAATTGAGATTAAAAACCAAAAAGATAAAGTTATCATAAAGCCTGAAAATCTATTTATTACATGGTAACCTCCGAATATCAGTGGGTCTAATTGCTTCATGAGCCTCTTGAGCATTCTTCACCTTCTTAAAATATTTCCGTGCACTTCCTGATACAAACTTTTGTCCATACCTACACAAAGTACGTTTTTTATATTAAATGAAGGAAAAACAAGAGTTTCACTGCATAAGGAAAAACAATTTCAGCATAAAATAGCTAAAAGAGGAAAAGGGAAGAGCAGTTCAAGCCAATATTAATGAGATGACATTTTTGTGCCTTGATAAAAATGAAATTGTAATTATTTCCACAACAGTTTATTTCTTCCCAACAACAAGCAACATTTAACTGCACTGCCACCATGTACCATCAAATTTTTTTTTTTTTTTTATAGGTAAGCAAAAAATATCATTAAAAAGCGTAAGGCGCCCCTAAGCATACAGAAAGTAGACACAAAGACCACCAATACAGAATAAGCAAAAAGAACAAAGAAAGCACCCGCAGAAACCCAAAAAACAAAAGAAACACCAAGAAACCCACAACAGAAGCCCTACACCCGCAGAAACGCCCTGCATTACGTCACAAGAGCCCTCTTGCCTTTACCCAGGCTAGAAAAATCTCCCATAGAATCAAAGTTTATCGAGCACTCTAATTTTTTTAGCTCACTTCTCCCTTTCGGCTTAGAAGCAGAAACTGAAACCTCTTGACGCTGTCCCTCTTAAAGTAAAATCAAGAACTCCAATAACCTCACCTCATCACCCCCACAAGAGATCCCCATAGTATGATAACACACCTTCACATCATGCACAGCCTTGGGGTAACCTAGAACCCTCACCTCACCCTTCTCTCCAACACCAGCCCCGTCCCGTCCAGAACACCCCCCTTTGAAGATCCACCCACCTCTGAAGACGTACCTGGCAGCAGCGAGCTCGCTGGAACAGTCTCTGTCAGCAACGGAGAGTTAACCACAGGCAAACAACCAGGCGGGGCACTAAAGCCCAGCATATGCTCACCCACAACCACAGGCAAACATTCATGTACCATCATTAGCAAGCCTGGCTTTTCAATGATTGTAAACCAGCATGACCTTTCAATAATAGTTAACATTTTCCACCAGTTCCAGACCATGACAAAATGTAATTTTGTAAGCCGTAAACGTGTAAAACATCCAGATTAACGACAACAATCAATAGAATAGTATAATTGTCACTATTATAGAACAAGTAAGTACTTTCGTTCGCACATGTGCATCATCAAGCCTATGCAGCTCATAAACTAAAATGAAAAAATCCCAAAAAGAAAAAGGCGTAAATGGGGGCAACTATATAAGTCACCTTTCAGCGACCATTGAGCGTATGTCCCTAACAGCTTCATCAGACAACTGACAGAGAAAATAAAAGCCATTTTGTTAGATATCACAAAAGGGTCATCTTCACAACAGAATTTAACAATATTGGCCAAACATGGAGCTCTATTGAGCACATGCAACCATATAAAAAGTAAATGCGATAGCGCATCAAGTCGACACAACCATATTAAGAAATTAATATCAATTAAAATATTATATAGAATAATATAGCATTCAGAATCAATGAGGCAATAGATGTAAAGCCATTTGTCATATCTACATCACTAGTCAAAGTCGAGACTTTCTTCTACTATCAGAAGTAAATGATTTTGCAATTTCATTTTAGAACAATTAGTCAATCACTTAAAAATAGTGAAGTCCACATACTTTCATAGGCAAAAAAAGAAAAAGAATCAATTGTCTCATATACATTTTCTAAAGTAGGTTCACATAGACCCCCTCCTCAACCATCTAAATTTACAACACACACTAGCATCAATAGATTTGAGATTTTCAAATTACCTTTGTTTTGTAGAAAAGAAAAGAAAAGGACACTATAATATAAACAGGACGGCAAGCAGTTCTTAAAAGAACTAGCAGAGATATTCCAAGGAAAAAGAGAAGGCGCAACAAGCACCATCTAAGGAAAATTCAAGGTGGATAGAGATGGCCTCCAAAAAGTTTTGCTGTCTTTCCTGCTTTTTTCGCCATGAAATTTGCCTTGCGGCTCCAATCCATAAAGCCAAAACCAAAGTCACATTCCACAAATCCTTAAGAAAGTTGATAATAATACTAGTTATAAATTAAAACCTCTTTCTGACTCACACTATGGCAGTAGATGTCAACTTGCATTGAAAAAAAAAAAAAAACATTTTACTACCACAAAATATATATATATATATATATATATAGGGATGCAGTTACAGAAGCTTCACATCAAAAATCAAAAATCAAAATCAAAATTAACAAAGATTTGTGAATTCAACCACCAATAGGCATTGGGAAGTTATGAAACACTAAATTAAGTAACCAGGCACTACACACAAACATCCATGCAGCCAAAGCGATACCTACGTGTAGTCCATCTGTTCTGGTGTATGTTATTAGACCTGCTGCCTTACCATCAGATAATTGAACCCCCTCATAAAGTTTCTGTGCAAGCTGCATTCATATGATAAAGTAAGTCAGAGGTTCAGTAATATGCCTTCTCATGAAATATTGTTACTTATCGCCAACAGATGTGAACACTCAAAGCAATATTGTCCTCCTATGTTCACTACTATTCTTCAAATTTAGCTACTAGCTTAACCATACTACCTTATAGTAACTTATTGACTTGTAACTATAAGCTTTAAACTGCTTGCTTTATCTTTTTGTTTTACTAATACTTTACCACATTACTTGGCATAAAATAAGGGTTCTAGTGGAACAGAACAAACTATGTTAAAAGCCTTGAAACCAGAGCATCTTAATTCCTATATAATTGATTTAAAATGTTAGAAGTAAGAATCCACAGCTAATCATGTCCTCCATTAGCTCACTGCTCTTGAAGTAGCATTTCAAACGAAGGTTTATCCTAGCATTCCTATGAGTTGCTTTAAACGCTATGTAACCGATTCGATTATGGAAGCACAAAATAACCATTAGTTTAGTTGGCACATACTCGTTCTATACTCCTATGGATGGGAGTTTATGAAGAAATATAAGGTAGTCCACTTTAATCCATTATGCATTAATGCAATATTTTCTTAACATGTTCACCTCTGTAACCTTATCATATGGAAATTAGATTATATTCCAGTATAAAAATTAAAAGAATAAAAACAAAAAAAAAAAAATATTATAAGTAAGAAACCAATCTCATTAAAAAATGCGTAAGGCGACCCTTAGTACACTAGGAGTCTACAAAGGATACACCTAACTAGGAAGAGAAGCGAGCGAGAAAGTAGCAAAATTAAAAGACAATGGAACAAAAATAATTAGTAATCCAAGTAAAATAATTTGAAAAATATAATAGTGAAGATTTTATATACGAATATGTAAAATGGAAATGCAAAAGATAGAAATTAATTTTTCCAGACCTTCATTATATATGATGCAGTAAACTGCAATTTGTTTGCAGCATCCTGCTGAAGTGTGGATGTTATAAATGGGGTAGGAGGGTTTTTCCGCATTTTGTTTCTTTTAGAGCTGACCACTTGAAATTTTGCAGAATTAATCTTCTCTTCAATATCATTTGCCTCTGTAAAAGAACTGATTGATAACTGATTTAACTTTTTGAAATCATAATGGCTCAAGTGTGCTGGGAAAGAAAAGCCATTCACTAAAGAACCAGGTCCATTTTTGTTCATCTGCACCTCAATACTCCAATACTCCTGAGGTTTAAATTCATCAATTTCCATTTCCCTGTCACATATAAGAGAGAGTGCAGCAGACTGGACCCGCCCAGCTGACTGGCAACCAGGTAGCTTCCTCCATAATAACGGTGAAATGTTAAATCCAATCAAATAATCGAGAGCACGCCGTGCAAGATAAGCATGAACCAAGTTTGCATCAATTTCTCTTGGAGATTGAAGAGCACTTTTAATGGATGCTTCGGTTATTTCATGAAAGACAACCCTTGCTATGCCAATATCTTCACGTAAAGAATCCTGTTGTTGCAACATCTCAATGATGTGCCAGGCAATAGCCTCTCCTTCACGGTCGGGATCTGATGCAAGGATAAGATTCTCTGCTCTGAGGAACAAGGCAGCAAAGAATAAGAAAATTCAGAAACAGAAAAATGAGACTATGGGATATACACACACACACACAGAGAAAGAGCCAAAATAAAAGGCACCTATTACTAGCACAATATATCACCATCACCAATGATTACGAAAATTACCACCAAAAACACCTCTCCACAAATTTAAGAATTAAAACTTAATGTGATGTATAACAATAGATAAATATTCCAATGTATTTCTATAGCCTCATAAACACTTGTTGCTCTAGGTTAGTTTGAAGTGATTAAAGGGGATAGTGAAACCATACCCGCTTAGAGCAACCTTGATGCTCTTCAGATGAGTCCAGGCAGTAGATGGAACCTCCCACACCATGCTAAAGTCATCATCAGGTCGCACAGATCCTGATCTTGCAGCCAAGTCTCTTACATGACCATAGCTAGGCAAGACTTCATACATATCACCAAGGTAGCCCTGAATAATCTTAGCCTTTGTAACTGACTCCACCACCACAACAGACTTCCCACTGGGCGGATATAGCTGTTTCAGCATCCTTTGCCCCTGATGCGTCACTTTGTCTATATGTTGTGGATTCTGTTGCTTTGGTGACTCATTAGCTGCTTTGAAAGATTTCCCCTTTCTACCAGGGTTCCCACTTTTCTTATTGGACTGGGGTTTTCTTGAAGCAGAACCATCAAGAACTTCCACACGTGTGTTCCCAACTGAATTCTTCTGAAAAATGCTAGAGTTAATTAAAATATTGCAATAAAATGAAGGACTTAACCTTGATGGTTCTACAAATTAGTAGTTCCTAACCTCTGAAGCCTGTGAGGACTCCTTGCCTTTTTTGCTAGCACTGGACCTCTTTCCCTGAAAAGAACCTTCAGGCCCTTTGGCTACAACAGCTTCTTCTGAAGCTCCACAGGCAGATTGCCGTATCTTGCTTTTCTTGCTTCCTGACTGCTGCTTCTGTTGTCTATGAACTTTAGAGTTTTGATTATCATTTTTAACAGGAGAAGTTGAAATTGATGATCCCAGCTTCACATCATCCTTCCCATCTCCAGCAAGTTGTTCCCTATTCGTCACCGTGTCAACATCTTTAGACGCTGAAAAATCAGAATTTGCGGCTCTGTTCTTGCTGTGAGCAGCCAATGCTTTTGCCTTATTGGATACTAAAAACCTCCTAGCAAAACTTCCGTAACTAGCTGAACTCCTGATACCACGGTTTAGAGAACCATAAATTACAGTATTTGCAGGTGCCGTATCGTTAAGGGACCCAAATCTTAAGTGGGCAGCCCGCCGAGAACCATCAAGAGGGCTACTCAAAATATGAGAATCTTTTCCGGCCTTCGCATGGTTAGCCGAGATCATGAAAGATACGTTGACTTTATTAAATTTAAGCTGAGAACATTTTCTGTATCTATTGCCATTACCAATGCCAAATGGAGAACAATGTAAATGCACACTTGGGTTCTCCTGAAGTCCCCTGTACTGCAACTGTAACACAAACCACGCAGCAATCACTATTTTCAGCTAATCAGATATAGATGGTCATGAACATAACGGCATTGCATTTATACATAAAAATTAGTGAAAAGCTGTACATAAATTCAAGCAGCCTATGGTTTCCGATAAGCGATACTAGAAACTTGACAAAACTAGAGAAAATTTGCAAAACTACTTCTCTTCATTTCAACCATTTTTTCTGAAAAATAAAATTAAAACGAATAAATATTGAATTCCATATCCTTCTTACTTTTCCTCTTTTAAAATATTCGTTATATACAATCAAATAGAAACATAATCCTTTACTATCCAGGCTTTTCTTTTTCATGTTCTTTTTTCTCTCTCAGTTTCTCAGAAGCCAAATGGAATGGTAATAGAGAGAGCGAAAGGAGAGAGAGAGTGACCTTGGACATGAAGGAGTTGAGCCGAAGAGATGAAGAAGATAAAGGTTTTGAGGAAATGGAGCAAGAGAAAGTATTCGCGCTGCTGAGCAATAGCGAGCTCCTTCGTAGCTGAATCATCGCCAATTACGCTTTCATTCGCTTGCCATCATCGCTCTGCTATTCGCGTTGCTTTTGCTTCGCTTGTGAGTGTGAGAGAACGAGAGAGAAACAGAGAGACTGGAATAGGGCGAGGGATTTTGGATGAGGGTTTATGGCCGAGGGTTTTGGGCTGTGCTTAATGTGGGGCAGAAAGTAATTTTCTATGCTTAATGCGATATCAAATTTTTTAATCAATTACTTCTATATTTTTTTCCGATTAATCCAATATTTGTAATTTTCTATTATGTCCGAATAATTAACAAAGACCAATAAATAAAATAAAATTGAGACCTCCTAAGTTTAATGTTGGGGATGCCATGATCAAATTGTTTGAGAATAATTTTAGATTTACACGAGGCATGCAATCATAGAAATTTTTAATTGTTGAAATCATTAATTTGAATAATAAAATAAGGTAACTCTTTCTTTTCTTTTCTTTTCTTTTTTTTTTTTTTTTTTGAGTAAAATAAGGTAACTCTTAATCATGGATCAAATTGCTCCTAATGTTTCACAACAACTCTACTTGTTTGAAGACTTAGAACATGTTTGGTACACGAAATAGTCATTTCTTTAAAAATATGAATAGTTATTATTTGGAACATAAGAAGTTATAATTTAATGATCATGCATATTCTTTTGTTTGTTAACAACTTATGTGCTCTCACTCTAATTGAACAAAATTTATAAAAATACAAAAGATTTAAAAAACTAAAAATTCTATGGGTGACCGGCCACCCCTTGGAGTGGTCGCCACCCATAAAATTCATTTAGAATTTCTTTTTTAATCTAGGTTTTGAAAAAAAAATATAAATAATGTGGTTGTTTTGAAAAACGCAATATATTTCTCAAGGAATAGCTATTCCTCTTTATTTGGGGAAAAGTAATGCTAAAGACCACGACCTCGTTTGGTTTGTTGAATGAGTATTCCATTCGGAAAGATAATAGTTATTGCTGGATGTACAGCTCCTGTACACTAGTATTTCTTTTCTGACACCTCCATCACACTTGCCGATGTGACTATGCCCATGTAACTCCTCATTCCCATAAGAAGACAATATTATGCATTGCTCATTCGAAAACATAATGATATAAGAATTCCATTAAAAAAAAAAAAAACAACTCGTAATAATTTAAACTTAAGTCATTGTATTATCATCATTACACCTCATGTTATAAAAACTTATCATTTAAACCCTTAGTCTTAAAATAGAAAGTATGTTGGAAAACGACAAACTAATGTGATATGAGCGCCTATTCAATTCATCTTCTATGTGAGGGCTTCCTTCTTTAGTTTCCTTGACCTGTAGAACCATTCACAACATCATATAGATTGTTTTAAAACACAGAAACAAAGAGTGAATCAAATACTAGGTACAACATACAGTAAATAATGTTGGAAAAATATTTAAGTTTCAAATCATCAAAAATACAAATAAAACATTCATCATCATACACCTTCTATTTTCCTTAAACTCTTGGGTGGCCGACACATAATTACACCATGTATGAAGGGTTGGTGATCACTAAGATCCTGGCTCCATTCTTGTGGCCATAGGTGGAGCCGTGTCTATGATATGGATATCACTCAATAACTATGGTGCAGTCGAATGAGCCGTTCCTGTCGAACAATACAAGATGGTTGCCCCCACCCATTAGCTCCGATACCATACATCATTTCATCTGGCTAAGAAAACATTTTAAACATTTCATGCATTCATACACTTACTTAGTTTTCTTTCCTTTATTTCTTTTAAGTTACTTTTCATCAGGCATCATAACATATTTATAATATATACCTAACGTAGCGGAAGCATGCACATAAAGTCATTTGCATTTAAACTATTTTTCAACATTTAGTTCATGATGCATTAAAGGGCCGCAAAATGAAGGCCAACATTATATCATATACCTTTATAACAATTTTAAGAAAACGTGACATTGACATTTTGAAGAAAACAAATGTATGGTCATATCTATTTACCTCGCTCTTTAGCTTCAAAAGTTCAACACCCTTCACTTAGCAACCTAAGCAAACATTCACAACAACTATTATTGTTAACGCTCTCGTATACCATTCATTCTTTTTCATTGTTTTCTTCTCATAAACATTACTTTCCAAACTAAGGGACATATATGATTTCTCATTTTTAAGACACTTATTTCATATTTCAAGTTCAGTTCTTTTCTTTGAATGATCATACTACACATGTATACCTAATTTGCTACACATGGATTATGCAATGTGAGTTTATTTCTTGTGGTCTTTAGAGCATAGGTCCCAACACCACTTACCTCTAAAAATTTATAGGGTTCTTAGGTCACCATAATGTTCACTAGACAGATCTTGTATTGGGCAAAAAAGATGGGGTTTTAAGGCCTCATGGTTCGAGTAGTGTGTGTGTGTGCTGTAATTCCAGGGACGTGTCAACCAAGATTACTTCGCTGTAAACCCTACAAGTGTCCAATGATCGCGTGTTTGGACCATTAGAAAGACAACTCAAAGAGGGTCTATTATAGGGTTAAATTATTGCAAAATATCTTTATGAAAAATTCCTTACAACCACCTTTATTGATTATCTTTATGAAAAATTCCCTACAACCACCTTTATTGATGACTGCAATGCTACAGAATTTTCTTAAACACCCTAATCTTAATGTTTGGCCTCTACAATGCAATGCAATGCAACACACTTAATCACCCATACAACATATTATGCTAATGTCAAAAACTTATGAAAT
Organism: Alnus glutinosa; assembly: GCF_958979055.1. Taxonomy (NCBI): domain Eukaryota; kingdom Viridiplantae; phylum Streptophyta; class Magnoliopsida; order Fagales; family Betulaceae; genus Alnus; species Alnus glutinosa. The sequence goes on along the minus strand of NC_084891.1, from coordinate 9,525,791 downwards.
CAAGCAATCATGTTGTACAAACTATATTTGATGTGGTCTTTTGTTTATTAAAATATACCAATAATAGAAAACCACTCGCAATAGAATAAATCCTTATAGAATAAGGCTATAGGGAGGATGTCGAACCTCAAAGACTGTGTAGAAATTGCTATCTGTAACGCCCCGCTTTTACAAAAAGCGTAAGTGAAAATTTTTGAATTTTCACAAGACATTACTAACTTATCAGAGGTAATTATTGGCAACGGAATAAATGTAATATCGATTGGGAATAGAATGACACCTCAGAGCTACTACTGAAATACCTCAAAATATAATAAGTCAGTCAGCATAACTATACAAATAGTAATATCAGTCATGCCTCACAGGGCTAGGTAATCATACAGGCCAAATATCTACATATACTGGAGAAATTATAAGTACTGTCTTAAGTTATGCTAATGAACTACAACAGGGTAGTCCCAAAATATAGGCTATCCAGCCTTACAAAAAACTGAACTAGGAACCGTCTATGTGTCGGGATAGTCCTGATAATCTTCTTCTTCTTCATAGCCTGAACCATTACAAATACCATACAAAGAGAAGAAAACAACATAAATACTAAAGTGAGTCCGCTGTTTCCAATAATAATATGAGTGCTGATTTATTTAATTAATGCAACATAATGCAATGGCCATATAATCACATGTATATACAAAATATAATCTATGATCGCGAATCATAGACATAAAATGAACATAAACGTAATCATAAAGCAATGACAGTTTTAAGTGTAGAGTTTTAGGTATTTCCCTTTTTCCACTACTCTGTTGGCCTTGGCACGGTTAGCGTGTTATTTGAAACCTTGGTTTCCTCACTTAACTTTTAATTATAATCTTTGGGAGCCTTGGCTCCTAGAAACCTTGGTTTCCCTGGTGACCTTGGTACACCAGTTTTTGTATTTATTATTCTTTTCAGGTATCTCCTCATTCACTGAAAACTTTAGAACTCATGTGAAGCCTCGCATACCCACCGTGGATCTTGATCCAACAGCTTGTTATTAGACAGATTATTATAAATAATAAAATATACAAAACCACATGCGCAAACAAGTAAATAAAGTAGTAAGCATATATTATAGGAAAAGCTAACCAGCTTCGTCCTCAGTAAGTATAGAGATACTTACTAGTTTCTGCTTCAAAAGTCTTTCTCTATAACTGCATAATTTCAATCATGTAGTAATACTAAATTAGTGAAAAGAGGCTACAAATATGTTTACTATACTTATCCTTAAAGTATTATTTTAATCGTTGTCCTAATATTTCCGTTTTGGTTTTCTTAATCAAGATATTGAATGCCATCTTAGATTATTGAATAATGAAACTAAGACATCTTCTTTTATTAGCCATTCATTCCAACTAGTATGTTGTTATATAACTCCCATTCATACCCATATGAGGCCAAAATAATACTTCTACACACACACAACATTAGCTATATACCCATTTACACTCACTTACTAAGTTTATACTTAATATTCTCATTCATGCAGGGAGTTCCAGCATACAACACACACACACACCATTCACTTCACACATTCCTTTTTATTAATCAACACACCTATGTTTCAGCAGCTCATCCCCACACAAAATATTAAAGCAAAGCTACTATCTTGCTTGCTTAAAACTTCATGAGTGTAATTCTTTCAAGAGGAGAAACTACCCATGATCCTATGGAACACATACTGAATTTTAGAGAGTAAAAAGGAAGATTTAATTACCAAAATTCGCACCAACAGATTGGATAAAAGGAAGGGGTCTAACTCCAAAACAGAGTGCTTGAAATGAGTTGGAAGTTGCTGGTTTTTGAGCTAAAGTCAGAGAAAGATTTCAGATGTTGGTTTTCTGCTGTATTGTTGAGAAACAAGAGGAGATTTAAGGCTTCATTTCTGGCTCATAAGTGCTGGTTTTCATAGAAGAGTTAGAGAGAGTTTCCATGGAAGATCCAGCATCAAAACAGTGAAGGGAAGGAAGGCTTACGTGAGTGGTATGGGGAGGGCTTTAGCTGGTTTTTGATGTCCCATGCATGCTATATATTATAACTTCGAATGGCTGAGATCAAGCCAGCACAATTTCTTCCAATGGTCGGATCTTTGACAGCAAGAGAGAGAGAGATCCATGCAAGATCATGTAATATCTAATATTAGATTTTTTTTTTTTTTTTCCATATCTAGTGTCATAATTAGATTGTACTACCATATCTAGTTCAATTTCAACCAAACTAAGCTAACTTAGGCCAACTAAATAAGTTTCAATCATTTGGAGCCGTCCATAAGCAATGGGTTCAAAATCAAAGGTAGAAAATCACTTCTCTACTGTTTACTTGTAAGCTGCGTCGCACTGGATAAAGTCGCTCGATCCAAAATTAGTCGATCGATCGACATCGACCCATAATTGCTCGATCGACCAGAAAGTCGCTCGATCGATTTCAACTTTACTGATCTATTTCTATACATGCATAAATACATAATTTTATTAGACTATTAGCAATTCTTAAGCCTTGTACTTATGCACATATCTTAATAACTTAAGTAGGGTGTCTTTCCCGGGTATTACACTATTAAGTTTTTCAAGATTAAATATAACTTAATTAAAAAAAGCTTGATTTTTGTTTTCTAAAAATAAATACATAAAAGTAAAAGACATAATTGTAAAGAGAGTAGTGATGAGAGAAAGAATAGGGGATTGATTTCACCACTCACCACATAACAATGGTCAATCATAAATTAACAAGGAAAATTCATACTATGCATAATATAGGGCTCGTCTCATTCAAGTAGTCAGGAAATTACCTCTAAAGAATAAGTATAATCCATCTTCGGTTGGCACGAACCGTCCACTTAACCACTACCCGTCTTCCTTAGGTATGGATTAACTACGTCTTTAATATGATACGCACAATCAATGAAATAGTATAACTCATTTTCAGTTAGTACGAACTGTCTACCTAGATTACACTACACTACACTAGGGTGTAGTACAATCCGTCTTCCTTAGGCATAGCCTATCTAACCCTCTTTATCATATATCAATTAAAACCATTGTATAACAATCATTCACATAATCACAGAAAATATGAAGGATTGAGTTCAATCAATATAAAAGACTCTATAAGATAAGATAAGAAATTCATAATGATTGAATATAAATATTAAGATCAATTCTCACAGTTATACAACCATCATGCATATAGAAAATCTCAAATTAAAATACAATTAAACCATTATTACTTGGAAAGGGCTACATTAACACCCTACGAATTTAGCCGCTCATCGTGATGCTGGGATAGTCTCCTGCCATGATCTTTTCATCTTCAACTTGTTAAGCCTCCAAGAAGAATTTTCTGTCTAAAGCTAAACACACCTTCTCTTGAAGCTTAGGGATCTATTTATAGAGATTAGGAGAGGCCTAAAAGCCCTAGGAATCTAAGAAAAATTGAAACTTAGTCTCTTAATCCAAGTAGGAGATTGAAAATTCAATCCAAGTAGGAAAATGATTCCAAATTCGTTCAGATCTGTAGTCTTTTATTGCGGGGAGATTTTTGCATAGTCTGAATTAGGAAACAGCTATTTCTGACATATTTGTTTCATTTTTATTAGCTTTCCAATACCATCAATTTCATTGCAATCTGAGATCTGAGCAGAACATTATGATCCAAACACTGAGACGTATGCAGAATCCAAATTTAAATCCAATCCGATTTTGATTCTTATTAAAGAAATTTCGATTTAATCATTCCCTTGATTTGATCAAACTTAATCACATCATATAGGTCTTCTATTATGATTGGCTAAGCTTAACTATATCTTCTAAGTCTTTTCAAAATGTGCTTTAAGTTCAAAATCAATGGAATTAATTGCATATTTATTTAAAACCTGAAAACAATAAAACAATACAAAATTAAACAAATAGTAATGCTAAGGAATTAACATATGCAAGTGAAGGAGCATGAATGTGCAACATTCGACCCTTATCAATATTCATGTTGTTTAAGAGAATAAATCATATCCAACATGTTTCCTTTCGTACTGACAGAATACATAGGAAGCTTAAACGTCAACTTTAATTCAGTTATTAATGCAATAATGTTGTACACTTATTTTTCATAAACTCTCACGTTGGTATGATTTAACATGTTGTTATAAAGCTACTTTGAGCATTGTTAAAAGGGAGAATGGTATGGGTTTGAGCTTTGAGTTTTTCATGCATTCTGGTACCCCTCGAACGTTCGCTGCATTTGACCAAACATTCAACCTTTGCTGGTCGAACAATCGACCTTGACACCGAATGTTCATTTCCCATAAAGGGTTCATTAAAGTTTTATTGATAGGTTAGAGTACCTAGGTTATATTTAGAATTTTTATGTGCATGGGTTAGAACTCTCGTTGTATTATGTTAATGTTAGGGTATGTGTGACGTCCCACATCATCTAGGTATGTGAATGAAAATGTGCTTATATATGTATATTTGCACCATTCTTGACAAAACGCGTTTGAAAGCCGTGATGACCATGAACCTATCAGAACTCTATAGTTAAGCATGTTTATGCGATAACAGTACCAGGATGGGTGGCCTTTTGAGAAGTCTGGTTCAAGGGAGCCAAAAGCGAACAATATTATGTCTTTGGGGTAAGGTCGTTACAAATGGTTTCAGAATCATTGCCCAATTTGAGACGGGGGGAGCCTTACAAGCCCATAAGGGTCACCATCGAGCACTCGTTGGAATGCCAAGTGATGTGGCATTTTGTTTACCAAAATATATCAATAATTATAATAATTACCACTCACAATAGGATGAATCCTTGTAGGATAAGGCTATAGAGAGGGTATTGAACCTTAAGGACTGCAATGGTATTGTTATCAAGCTTTTCTAGATTAAATATAACTTAATTTAAAAGAAGTTTGATTTGATTTTGTTTATAACTAAGTTAAATACATAAACTTAAAGACATAAAAATAAAGATTAGAGTAATGAGAGAAAGAATAAAGGGTTGATTTCACCACTCGTCGCATAACAATGGTCAATTATAAATTAACAAGCAAAATTCATACTATGCATAATATAGGGCTCATCTCACTCGAGTAGTCAATAAATTATCTCTAAAGAATAAATATAATCCATCTTTGGTTGGCACGGACCGTTCACCTAACCACTAAGATGCGGTACGACCTGTCTTCCTTAGGTATGGATTAGCTACGTCTTTAATAAGATACACACAATCAATGGAAAAGTATAACCCATCTTCAGTTGGTACGAACTGTCTACCTAAATTACACTACACTGGGGTGTAGTACAATCCGTCTTCCTTAGGCATAGCTTATCTAACCCTATTGATCATATATCAATTAAACCAGTGTATAACAATCATTCACATAATCATAGAAAATATGAAGGATTGAATTCAATCAATATAAAAGAAATTCTAAGACAAGATAAGAAATTCATAATGATTTAATATAAACATTAAGATCAATTCTCGTAGTTATACAACCATCATGCATATAGAAAATCTCAAATTAAAATACAATTAAACCATTGTCACTTAGAAAGGGTTACATCAACACCCTATTACAAATTTAGCCGCTCATCGTAGTGCTGGGATGACCTCCTGCCATGTTCTTCTCCTCTTTAATTTGTCAAGCCTCCAAAAAGAATTTTTTGTCTAAAGCTAAGCACAAGCACACCTTCTTTTGAAGCTTAGAGGTCTATTTATAAAGACTAAGAGAGGCCTAAAAGCTCTAGAAATTCAAGAAAAATTGGAATTTAGTCTCTTAGTCCAAGTAAGAGATTGAAACTTCAATCTAAGTAGGAAAATGATTCCAAATTCGTCTAGATTTGCGGTCTTTTATTGCAGGGTGATTTTGGCATACATCCAAATTAGAAAAAAATCTATTTCTAACATATTTGTTGTATTGTTTATTAGCTTTCCAACGCTAGGGCTGGCAATTTTGACACAACCTGACAACTCAACATGAACACGACACAAAATTAGCGGTTTGGGTTAACCTTAAATAAAACACCAAAAAAAAAACCCTAACACTTCTTTTCTTTTTCCTTCAGCGCCAGCGTCGTCCCCTCTTCTTCTTCCTCCCGTTGGACCCGCTCGATGCTCTCTCTCTGCTCTCCACTCGCTACCGACTTCACAGCCGCTAGCCGTTCTCCCCGCTCGACATCGCAGCCGCCAGCCGCTCGCCGCTCTCTCTCTCTTCCGCCGATGTTGCATCCGGTACCACCGGTATGTTAAATTGTTAATCTTTGTTTATTACTTTATTTGTGTGTTTACATATATATTGAAAATTCAAAATGTATATGGAGGTAACTCTTGGGAGGCAAGCGGAGAATTGAAATTATTAGAGGCATGCGCTTGCTCCCTGCCAGAACACGAGAGGATGAGGTTATTTTGAAATCTAAGTTGTACATGGAAATCTCTCTGTAATCTAAGTTGTGCGTGGAAACCTCTCTCTATCCCTGTGCATATCTGGTGCTGGGTTGAGTGTCTCAAGGCTATGTTAAAATATTGTTAGATCATTTTATTTGAAGTAAGCACACATGGTCAACAAGCTTACAGTTCTATGTATTAATTTTCCCTTGGAACCGATGACCTGTGGAAGTAGTGTTATGTGTTGTTCTTTGAGGCTCTGCATGAATATGAAAACAGGATGATGGTGGCTACAAATTCTACAATTTGTTGTTGAAAGTTATTCCTGCTGGCATCGCCCCTTTTTTTTTTTAATCCATTTAATTGTATCTCTTTAGGTGAGACATATTTGTGTAATCCTTGCCTTGTATTTCAAGTTAAATGTCTAATTACAAGGCCCCCTCCCAAAAAAAAAAAAAATCGCTTTTAAGCTAAACAGGTTTCACGGGTCCTGTCGGGTGACCTATGAAATTGTCGTGTCGTGTTTGAGTCTAGCTTAAAAGGGTCGCGGGTCTCCACGGGTCGACCCACAGACCCGTTTTGCTAGCCCTATCCAACGCCTCCAATTTCATTGCAATCAAATATTTGAGCTAAAAGGTATGATAAAAACACTAAGACGTGTGCAGAATCCAAATTTGAATCCAATCCGATTTTGACTCTTAGTGGAGAAATTATGATTTAATCATTCCCTTAATTTGATTAAAGTTAAGCACATCATATAAGTCTTCTATTATGATTGGTTAAGCTTACCAATATCTTCTAGGTCTTCTCAAATAAAGATACAATCAATGGAATTAATTGTATCTTTATTTAAAACCTGAAAACAATAAAACAACACAAAATCAAACAAATAACAATGCTAAGGAATTAAAACACGTAAGTTAAGGAGTTTGAATATGCAACATTCGACGCTTATTACTAAGAATGAGGTGATCCCATGAGGCTCGCTAGTTGGGACGCTAGATCCCAAAAGAGGATGATTGTGACGTCCCACATCGCCTGAGTATGAAAATGAGGATGTGCTTATATGTATACCCTTCTTGACTGTAACGCCCTAGTGAAATTAACTAACTGTTAGTTAATTATATGGTTCGTCTCCTAGTCTTATTCTTCCTAAAATAAGACCACATGGATTTTATCCTCTTCGAAGAAAGTCTATAGTGGAAGACTTTTACTTAAAATAAAATATAGCAATCTAAAATCTGTAATCACAATAAGAATAGCTAGAGTAAAACTAAACCATCATAACATAGATAGCCAAATCTCTCAAAGTACGGTCAAAAGACCAATCATCAAATATAGTACAGATCTAGAGCCCAAAGATCTTAGAATCATAACAACATTAAAAGTCAAGTCCTACACTTAAAAAGATAAAGTATACATATGGTATCTATCATATCTCGATGGGATTCACTATCTCCTCTCCACATCCCAGCCAACCAAATGGGATATAGCCCCTTAAAGATGATCATGAGCACTCCTTCCAACAAGACCATATTTCACTTCGAGGTCGTCATCAATAAAACTATCTATACAAAAAAATACATAATTCACAAGTGGAAAGATACAAGCATAAATCCACAACTTAGTGAGTAAAAATACGCATGATGCACATATTATCATTGGGTGAACTCAGTTTAAGATGTAAGGCACATGCATTAGAATATCATTATTTTCATTTCATAAAATGGTCATGTATGTTGTATAGATCTAGTACATGCTTATAACAAGAATCATGTCATATTTCAATTCCATATGGTCTACCTAAGATATTAGCCCCTACCCAGTAGGGTTGACACTATATATATATAACATGTTTTTCTATGCATTAAAATATTACTGTACCGGAATTATGGCTCATAAATTCTTTAAAAAAAAATTATCATTTTATTTGGCTTAATAACAGGGGCAACAAATGCCATTTTATGAAAACCCACGTTTATAATTCCAAAAGTATTAAATGTCACCTAGGGCTCATTGTATGACCGGTCTTGTAATATTTATTTACTAAATCATAGGCTTACGCAATTATTTCTCTTTCACCTTGAAACACCTCGATATTTTGCAGATTAGCAGGTTGCGTGGTGATAGAGTGAGAAATTCGTTAGGATGAAGATGCCAAGCGGATGACTCATACTGTCTGGTTGGAGTAAATAGAATTTAACTGTTATAGTAATGTTTGTTTGAAGACTCTAGGTCTATGATCAATGATACATGATTATGCCTTGTGGATTTATTGATAAAAGTCTTAGATGATGATTTCTACTTCCACATGCCTTTTTAATGTTATAGGTTTATGGGTAATTCCACTTGTTAGTTACCAGTTAATTGAACTGCGAGAATCGCCAGTAACTCTACAAGTTAAGTAAATACAATTACCTAATTTTGGGTCGTTACAGTAGTGTTGTTGAAGATCCCAACATATCTTGGTATTGCTAGGGGAACTATGTATAAGGAACGATGCGCCTCCTTAAGAATGATATCTATGATCTCTAAGTATATGGTACACAGAATCTGCCTCGAAATTATAGAACACCATCTTCTGCTATATTAAAATCCGACTTCTTTCCTGCACGTACCTCATCCACGATCTTAATTAGGCTCAAATCCTCAACCTTAAGAACTTTGATTTGGTCTAACAATGTCAATTTCACAACCAAACTACTGAAGCAGGATTGCGTGTTGCCAACCATCTCGATTTTGAATTTTTCCATGTCTAGAAGAATCTTCTTCTTAGCCATGAGCATTGTAGCCATAGTCCCTGAGGATGACATCTCTTGTGGTCGGTGTAGATCTCACAATGCTCCCAATAAAGGTAGTGCCTCCAAATTTTCATTGATAATGAGAATGATCATGTTTGACAAATTTTAGTTTTTCTATTTTAAGTTCTTAAATATCATGCTTATTGGCTTTATATATTTTACGTAGCATTTTCATCGAATAACTCAAACTTTTCTTAAAAAATTTGTAAATTGTCTATTATTTTATAAACATAAGCACTTTTTGTAGGTATCTAGTTTGTAAAAATCCACGCATGATGCAGATTATATGCTAGTATATATATAATAGGGGAATCACTAAGAAGAATGCATAATATTGTGCAAATGGCTTTCCATTTTAAACAAGTGTCACTCTTTATTCAGAAGCGCTTGATTAAATGACTTAAGCCTAGAGAAGTGTGCTTTTAAACCGTCAAACCACCAATAATTGTTTCGAAACAAGGGCAACAGGCACAAGGACCAGTCTCCTCATGTGCCCATGACCACCCTTTGATCTTGAATTGCCTCTTCTTTCTTTTCATCTCAATCTCTCTATATATCTCTGCCATTAAAATACAATAAAAAAAATTGCAGGAGAGAAGCACATCCACAGGGAAGCAAATTGCTTCAAAAAGCTTCTATGCATAGAAGAACACGAGGATAAAAAAAAAAAAAAAAGGTTTTAACGTTATGGAAGAGCTAGATATAGACTATATAATGACAATTAAATACTTAAAAGCCAAATTAAGTGTGTTTTGGGATTCGAATATATCATCAAAATTTTTAGCCTCTCAAATTTTTCAGTCTCTTCATGTGCCCATGATCACTAACACTAGAGTTATATTAATCTTAATTTTTTTTATATATAAAATTATCTTTATAATTTATCCTGTTTGTAAATATTGAATATATGTTATTTCTTTTAATTCTCTTGGAAATAATTTGCAATACGTGTAGAGGTATTTTCATTCTTCTTAAATGTTTATTTAGTTTCTTCACTTTGTTTTGTAGCATTAGTTTCTTAATGATGTGAGTTCCCTATTTTCTCAATATATTTAATGGGTTTGCTTTCTACATAAATATATAAGTACATAAATTGATGTAACGACTCACCTTCAACGACACAATATTGTCTGCTTTTGGATCTCTAGGACCAGACTTCCTAGAAGGTCACCCATATTGGTACTACTCTCATAGAAACACGCTTAACTACAGAGTTCTGATAGGTTCATGACTATCACAGCTAGGGGTGGGCACGGGGCGGGCCGGGCCGGGCCGGGTTTTGGCCATTTTGGCACTCGGACCCGCACATGTGGGTTTTGAAAAACCCTACCCGTGTCCCGACTACTGTTCACTATAGCCGTCGGATTGCGAGTTGGGTGGGGCGGGTCAAGTATTTAGGGTTACTGAACCAAACAAAGAAGCTTGTTACTGAACCAAACAAAGAAGAAACCTCAATGACTGAGACTCGAACGTGTGCGCCAACTGGGAGTTAACTGATGCATCGGCATTAGAGGAACTATAGCGACACGGGATGGAACCAGGTGCTGGTGTGTGATGGGTTCTGAATCGGCGGTTGGGGTGGCCGTTGTGAGGTGGTTGCTAGGCAGAACTGTGATGGTGGCTATGAGCGTCCTGGAGGTGGTTGACGATGCGTTTGGAAGATGGGATACGATAATTTTTGGATCTACAGCTATCATGGGCTGCTTAAGGCTGATGAGGGAACCATGGCGGCACTAATGAAGAAAGAAGGGACTTGGGGGTTTGCATTTCGTAGGCGAAATCCAAGCCCACACATGTTCTTGATGCAACAGAAACGTGTGTCATACATCAACTAAACGCACCATCTGGGCGTGCGTGATTTATCAAACCAAACACACCGTCTGAACTAGTGGCTAAGGCCATCTCCAGCAGAAGCTCTATTTTAACCAAAAAGTCATATTTGACTTTTTTTGCTTTTTTTTCTTCTCCAACAGAATGGTTACTTTAACCATTTTTCTAAACACATGAACAATAAATAGCCAACATTGACTATTCACTGTTCATCTGTTTAGAATTTTTTTATTAATTTTTTCTCTCCCTCTCTCTTTCTCCGATCCCTCTTCTGTTGCAACCTACCCTCCTTCACCGACTGTTTCCCCCAAATCACAGTCTTGGAACCGGTCTCCCTTTCCATCCTCTTCACCGACCCTTTCCTCCAAATCACAATCTTGGAACCAGTCTCCCTCTCCATCCTCTTCACCAACCCTTTCCCCCAAATCACAATCCTGGAACCGGTCTCCCTCTCCATCCTCTTTTGGGTATTCCCTCTCGGCCCAATAATCAAACCGATGAAATTATAACTTGGGTACTCGTTCATCGGTATGTAAAGCTTCTTCTGTAGCTTCGGCGGCCGATAATCTGCCGGTGGCTTGAAAGCCGAGGGATCGAGCCCCTTCTGCTCTATCGTCTAGAGGTAACCCGGACGATAACATCCGACTAATCTCTAAAAGCCTACTATTCAAAGCTTGGATTACGGGATCGAATTCAATACCTCCGGTGAGTTCCTTCATGAAATCGGGGAGCTGAAGTGGCAGAGACGTTGGCAGCTTCGGCTCGTCATCGGCCCACCGCGACTTCCTCTTCCGCGCTCCGCTGCCCGAATCGTCACCGTTTTGAGTATTGTTGGCGTTGTCTGTGTTGGAGTCCAGTTGGGGGTCCCATCGGCTGTGGCGGCGGGTTGGGGTTGGGGTTGGGGAGATGGGTCGGGGTTGGGGGTTGGGGGAGACAGGAGAGTGAGAGGGAGAAGTGAAAAAAAAATGAAAAATAAAGAAAAAGATTAAAAAAACAATATTTTAAGAAAATGAAAAGTGGAATAAAGATTATTGTTGGAGTGTTTTTAAGATAGTCAGTGGTTAAAGTAGAGATTTGTACTTTTTGAGTAGCTATTTTAACTCTAACTGCTGGAGATGGCCTAACAGCTGTAAAACATTAGTTGCCTATTCAATCTTCATCTTCCATGTGGACCTCCAGATACCACCCACTGCCCTTGCTTCCGCCACGTGCCTTCTAGATGCTTCCACCATTTACCCTTCAACGCTTCATCTCTTCTTTTCCTTTCAGAATCTTCTTTTCGCAACCCTAAAATATCTCAGCCGCCGTCTCAACATATCTTAGCCGCCGCCCTCATTCTTAGACATAACCTATGAAATACACATGACAGGGACTAACGAAGATGAAGAAAGAACTAAGAAGTGAGGCGTGAGGGGCAGAGAGAGTTAGGGTTTTTTTTGTTTAGGTTTAAACAGGGCAGGGCAGGTTGGAGATCCAAAATTTTAAAAGATGTGTACCCGCAACCCGCCCCGCACAATTTTACCAAATTTGGATGTGGACCCGTGATTTTCAACATGAAATCCGGTCTGCAAGGGTTGAGGAGGGTTTTGTCCACCCCTAATCATAGCTTTAAAACGCGTTGTATCAAGAATGATGCGTTTATACATATAAGCACGTTCACATTCCTATACCTAGGCGATGTGAGACATCACAATCACTCCCTCTTGGGACCCAGCGTCCTCGCTTGCAACCCTCATGGGATCACCCCATTCTTGGCGTCCCAGTGAGTACCCGCTAGCGACTCTCATAGGCTTGTGCATGCTCCCTCATCTCAGGTTGGGCAATGGTTCTGATACCATTTGTAACGACTCACCCCCAACAACATAAAATTGTCCGCTTTTGGCTCCCCCGAACCAGACTTCCCAAGAGGTCACCCATCCTGGTACTACTCTCGCATAAGCACGCTTAACTGTGGAGTTCTGATAGGTTGATAACCATCACAACTTTAAAACGTGTTGTGTCAAGAAGTGTGCGTTTATACATATAAGCACATTCTCATTCCCATACCTAGACAATGTGGGATGTCACAATTGAAGTGTCTTATATTTATACTCTTTAGTTAAAATGTGATGCTAACAATATTATATGTTCGTATTCCACTCTTTAGTTAGAATAATATTATATGCTTCAATTTAATTGAAATAAATGATAGGATTTATAAGTACTTTGTTTTTTTCTTTTTGGTTCTTAACAATTTTGCAATAGAAAATGCAATGCTTGATTTTAGTTCTATTGGAAATAATTTGCAATGCATGTGGAGGTAGTTTTATTATTCTTCTTAAATTTAAATTTAGTTTCGTTACTTTCTTTTGTAGCAATATTAGTTTCTTAATGTTGTGTGTATTATTTTCTCAATAAAATTCCTTGCAACATAAATATTTTACTTCACAAGTTGAAGTATTAAATAATTATACTTGTTGGGACAAATATTGACCTTCATGGGCGTTGGGCCCAACCCGGGAAGTAGGCCCACTCGGGTCCACCTGACCAGGCCCAAATATCAAAAAGAGCATAATTTACCCGGGCCCATTGAGATCACTTGGGCCCAATCTGTCGCAACTGGCCTGAGTTGGCGACCCAAATGCTAGTTGGTATCCGCATCTGCATGCATTTCGATAGTACCCAGAATCTAAGGGACACGATGCACGTCATGGAGTGCATGCGTCTCGGCAGTACCCGGAATCTAAGGGACACGATGCACGTCATGGAACCCAATGATGCCACCGAGGTATACGGAACCCGGAATATTCGTTCATTCGGAGCCACGTCTCCTCCAACAGCCTCGTGCACGAATCGTGAAGCTAATGGAACTGCTTCACAACCTCTATAAATACAAGAACCTCTTCAGATGCTGAGGTACATGCTAATCAGGTATACGGAACCCGGAATATTTGTTCATTCGGAGCCACGTCTCCTCCAACCGCCTCGTGCACGAATCGTGAAGCTAATGGAACTGCTTCATAACCTCTATAAATACAAGAACCTCTTCAGATGCTAAGGTACATGCTAATCAGTCTCTTTGGAGTTATTCTGCACATTTATTCTCAGAACCATACACTTACTTAAGCATCGGAGTGGGGTTGTCGGAACCCCCCGACGCAGCCTTATTTTTCAGGTGAACCAGGTACAACCAGGAGCAACTTAGACATATATCTGATCGACACGTCACCTACCGGAAACTGTCTCAACAATACTATTTAATTAATTAACATTATATGTTTTAAATTGAGGAATAAAAAGCTTGGAAAAAGAATAATAAGTCTATTGGAATTGGCTCTGTATCAATGGAATCTCATCATCCATACATAACGAATTAGTGTGGTATATTCATATCATAACATATGAATTGTAAGAACTAACATTCTTATTGAGACTAAAACTCATAGGGAAGAAAATAGATTTATGAATGGAATCAAAGATATATTATTTACAGACAAAAGTATTCGGTTATTGGTTAAAAATCAATATACTTATAATGTCGAATCGGGATCAACTAGGACAAAAATAAAGCATTGGTTCGAACTCTTCTTTGGTGTCAAGGTAATAGCTATGAATAGTCATCGACTCCCGAGAAATGGTAGAAGAATGGGACCTATTATGGGACATACATGCATTACAGATGTATGATCATTATGCTTCAACCAAGTTATTCTGCCATTACAAGTAAATAAAAATCAAGAGATTTCTAATACTTACAATACGCTTAAACGCAAACTATTTGATATGATGAAAGGTATACTTATCAAGGATTATCTAGTAGGCGATGATAGTATAGATATAGAAAAAAAATATGGATAAAAAATATTTTGATTGGAAAATTCTCAATTTTTGTCTTAGAAATTAGACTGATAATAAGGCTTAGGTCGATATTGATACTATCACCAACAGAACTAAAATACTAAGACTGGGGTTAATAATTATCAAATAAATGATAAAATTGATAAGAAATGTATTTTTTATTTCATGATTCATCAAGATCAAAAAATGAACCCATTCAATCAAAAAAAACCTCTTGTGGATTGGATTGGAATGAATGTTATTATTGATATGGCTCAGGGATGTTTGCAAATGCACTCCTATTTTTTTTTTCTATGGTTAAATTGAAATTTAGACAAATGTCATTTTTTTTAAGATATAGAAACATTATGCTTACAAACTTAATAAATTATATATTAAATGTAGGAAGGTGTGATATTTTGCTTTTGGGTTTAAAGTTTCTACGTGAATATGGTTTGACCGATTTTTTAAAGAGAATGTTCACAAAAAATGAAAAAAATATTGAATCATTTTGAAGTTTAATGTTTTATTATGATATTGTGGCTTTGGAGATTAAAGATTATGGGTTTTAATGTGTAAAAATAGTATTTTCCATGAATGTTAATTAAGTATTTTTGGTATAAGTAAAAGTGTTGTAGAGGGAAAGAAAGGAAATTGAATTGAAATTATGGGCATTTTCCTGATAAGTAAGAAGTTCAAATCAAGCGTAGAAGTAAATTTTTTTGTTGTTTATGATTCAGGAAGAACGTTTTCTCTCTTCGGACTTATCTAAAGTAAATATATTTTGGGATGACAAGGATGATGGCATGAACAAAATTAAACCATGATCTTCACAGCTTATCACCGGTCGCACCCAAGCTCCCATTCCTGACACTCCATGTTCGATAACAAAAGTTGAGCTAACTTCAATCCTAACTACCCTAAAGATTTCTGATTTTAGAATTTTTCAAATGATCAAACATCGGGATTAGAGGGTAATTGTTGGGGAGATAATATCCCCCAAAATATAATAATAAGGTAGGGCCCCCCATAAAAATATTATATGATAAGAGGTGGCCCTATAAAAAAAAGAACGATAAGGCAAAGGGGGGACTCTTTTTTTTCTTCCTTATACTCTCTCAGTCTCTCTCGCCCATCTTGATCTCTTAGCTTTCTCTAGCTCCTCTTCCTCTCTTTCTCTCCCCCTCTCTTCATTTCTCTTTGTGATTATTAGTATACACTTGATTTCATAGTCAACATTTATGCAGCGGAAAACATTAACTTGAACAGCGGAAATTACATCTATACAACATCAATTGTTAATTACATAAAAGAGCCATTTAACATATATATGTTTAAGGCTTATCAAAATATTAATTACATCTCAAAATAATGGCTTACAAATACATGTGTCATAAGCGACAATAGCCATATACGAAACAACTACAAAATGAACCATCCGAGTCCGACACATCTACGACCTGAGCGAGGAGCTTTAGTTGAGTATCCCAAATAGTTTGCCACAGGGTCATCGTCAACATCTACGGTACCTGCAGCCAAAGCACTATCATCTATACGGTCATGGTGTTAGCCATGTCCGTACAGGTGAAGGTATGAGTTCACCACCTTAGCAATATAATACTCACTAAGTTTTCATAATGAGCTAATCATTTTATTTATACCATACGTTTATGATAACAGCTACTTTTAACTTGATGCCTTTATTTTAAAACATTTGTAGCTGATAAGAGTAAACACCAGTACACATGAACTGGAAAGTCTACTACGTTATATACACATACATATATAGCAGTTGATTCAACTATGCTTGTATACAAGTATTCCACAACTTCGGGGAACACAAGCATACGTGCATCTCTGAGTATAAATCAATGACCTCATAGCTTAGTTATGCAAGCATACATATATTCCACAACTTTGGAGAATATAATGGTCTGTTTGGGTGTCGAATTTTTTTGAAATCAGAATTGAAATCTTATTTTGTTTGTGAATTCGAGGTACAGAAAATGTGTTTAGGTGATGAGTATAATTTAAATTGTTTTTGAAATTGTATTTGGATGTTGGATTTTTGAGATTGAAAAATAATGTTTTTTAATGGTAGGAAATGATTGGAGGTTTGAAAAGTTGGGTAATAATGATTGGTGTTATGAAAAATAGTGTGGAATAATGATTGAAATAATAATTATTTATTATTAAAAAATATTATTTGATTTAAATAAGTACCATTTAATTATTTAAAAGGTGGGACCCATGCATTTTTTGGGTTTTTGGAGACCGGCTTGAATGTAGTATAGAAAAGGTGGGATCCACGTGTTTTGTTTCTTGAATTCAAGAGTGAAACCAGGTTGAAACCGGTTTGAATTTCGAGGAGGTGGGTTTTAAGCAAAACCTAGGTAGAATTGAAATTTAATTTTGATCCCAAACAGACCATAAGTATACATGCACATCCCAACATGAGAATCAACAACACTAAATCCCGATCATACAAGCATACATCTATTCCACTATGTCGAAGAATGTAAGTATACAGGCACATCAAAACATAACATCAATCATGCATGAAAATCATTGACATCATAACCTGGTCATGCAAGCATACAGATATTCCACTATGTCTGGGAATATAAGTATACATGAACATCCAAATTAGACATCACTTAACACATACATACTTATCGAATAAAAATATACATAAGTTATTTCTCATTAAGACACATATACATATTAATACGTCTAGCTCAAATCACATAAAAATCATTAAATCTCATGTAGTGCAATGCAGTCATAATATGGGACTAACTTTGGCCCATATTAACATCATACTATGGGACTAACTTTGGCCCATATTATCCATTACGCAGACAACTTCAGCTCCTTTTCATTTATTATGGAGACAACTTCGGCTCCCTTACCTTCACTTTTACATGTAGATAACTTTATAGCTCCGCATTGGAGGCAACTTTGGCTCCACATTCATTACATATATATACACATACTTATGCCTCATGCTTTCTCAATCAAATATCATCATGTCATCTCATACTTTTCCAATGCATCATGAAATCACAATTTCTCATAAAACTCACAAAACATATCTCAAACCATCATTTCCAATATTATACTTCAAAACACATATTCAATCTCAAATCTCATATCAAAACACGTAATCATCATCAAAGCATATCTTGTAACGCCCCGCCTTTTACAAAAAGGAGTAAGTGAATTTTTTTTTTTTTTTTTAACGTGACATTACGATCTTATCAGAGTTATAAAATAGCAGCAGAATATATATATATATATATATCCAACAGACTTGGAATTAAATAACACATCAGAACTTTTAATTGAAATACCTCAAAATAGATATGTAAAGTGCAACTGATTAATTACACATAAGATAGTATTTGTACCACACAAGACACATATAATTTACAAGCCAAAATAGATAGAGTATAATTATTCCACAACAACAGAAATATAAACATTGTTTTTAAATATTAGCATAATGAACTACAACATAGTAGTTTACAAAAAGGAGGTAACCTAGCCTCAAGTACTAATATCAGGATCCATCTAAGGGTCTGGATAGTCCTGATACTCTTCTTCTTTATAACCTATATTAATTAATAATACAGAGAAAACAACAATACAAAATACCTAAGTGAGTCCGCTATTTTCAATAATATAATGAATGTTGATTTATTAAAGAAATGCAACATAATGAAACAAGGCTTTATAATCACATGTATATGCGATTTATAGTCTATGTTTGCGAATCACAGACATAGATTGAACATATACACGATTATAAAGTAATAATATGACAGTTTTATATGCAATGTCTTAATTTAATTTTATTAACTCTCCACTCGTGAAGGAACCAACGGTCTGGATTAACATGTTGCTGGCAACTATCTCTCCCCCTGCTGCGTACCGATTTTCTCACTTAATAGTTTATTTGTTTGTTGCTGGAAGTCAAAGGTCCCAGTTGACTGAGCACCAAAGGTCTCAATCATTTTATTTATTTAGTGTCACAGAAGTCAAAGTTCCACTGGCAGCCATCTCTCCCCCTGCTGCGTACCAGCTTTGTTATTTAATAATTTAATTGAAATAGGAAAAAATGCAAATATCACATGCGCAAACAAATGAATAAACAAGTATTAACAATATTATGGAAAAGATCTACCAGCCTCACTCTCAATAAATACAAAGATACTTACAATTCTGATATAAATGATGTCCACATGAAATACAGACTACATACAATAAATTAGCATAAGATGCTAATAGAATAATATTATTATCATTGCTATTCTTAATTCTTTATTACAATCCTCAATTTTATTTATTTAAGACATTATTAATTACTTGGAAATTATAACTGTCCTTATACATGTTTACCAACAAAAATAGGTAGAGTAATTCCATGAACGCCATTTATATATATAAATATAAATGGACGGCACAATGACATAAATATTAATATTTTATATTTTAAATCAGGTAGAATAACGGCATTAATATATTAAACGCCTAACAAAATTTTAAAATAGTTGGGTATCATAACAGTGCTTTAAAAATATTTTTACTTTCTTTCAACTTAACTCAACCACATATATATAACTTAGTGCATCAATAAATACCACTTTTATTAATTAACTTGTATAACTTTAGTACATATATATTTATTTATAGCCCACACACATATGTTTGAATCACACACATGCAGTTGCATCACCGCACACATTCAAGGCTCACATATGCATGCAATACAGTATATATATATATATATATGTACTGTTGTTATTTGTTTTATTTTATTTTCAATAGAAGAGAGTATTTTTAACCAAAAAGATATGTTAGGGACCTAAAATTGTTGTTCAAAAGAAAAGAAAAGTCAAAAGCTTTTATATTTTTGTCTCTTCTTCGAAACTTCTAGAGGCAAAAAGGAAAAGGCTTAAAAGAATGCTATCTGGAACTTTCATGTTCCCTTTTCTATTTGATTACCGTTTGCCAAAAAGAAAACAGGGGACCGGTCCTAGCTTCCTTTATGTGTCTTCTTTTTCTTCTTCTATTCTTAATCCAGCCAAACAAAAGAGGGAGAGTCAGTGTGAAAGTTTGTCTTCCTTAGCAAAGAAAACCAATAAACCAGAAAAGGCAACCAAAAAGACAGGGATTGTGGCTTACCGAAAGGGAGAAGGAACCTCTCTGTTGTTCTGTTTAGTTTTCAAGGAGCCACGAGAATGATAGACGGAAGAAGGAGGTTTCTTTGCACTAAACTAAAGAGAAGAAAAGTTACAGAGAAGAGCTTGAGAGTGAGTGCTTCAGTTTCTTAGATGGGTGCAAGGCAATGGTGCAAGGCTAGCTTCCTATTTATAAAATCATTGATGGTCAGATACAGTCTAGACGTTTCACAATCGACGGATAAGGATTAAGGCATGTGGATGATGCGCTGTCCAAGTGAAAATCTTGAAAGTATTCGATGAATTTGCCTAAATATCAGTAATCATCACTATCTCTAACTAACGAGAGGTTACATTCTAACTAAATAAACTTATGCTAATTTACTAACTAATTGAACTCTTCTAGTAATAAGAGACGGACTGGATCCTATCTAAGTTACAAAAAAAAATACCATTATTATTTTTTTTTTACATAAAACCAGAATAGGTGTTGCGTGTAAGCCTAAGCCGAAATCTGGAATTTTTTTATTTTTTTAAACTTAGCTTATAATACTTAAGAGCTAGGTGGATAAATTGCATTTCTGCATAGATTAAAAATCATCAATGAAAAATAATGATTATTTTTTTACCAAAAATTATTGATAGCTTAACAATAATATATATATATATATATATATATATATATATATATATATATATATATATATATATATATATATATATATATATATATATATATATATATATATATATATTTATTATTATTATTTTTTCTGGGCTTTACATATCTTAAACATTTGAACATATTGAAAATACCCATAAGCATATTTATCA
The DNA here is from genome assembly GCF_958979055.1 of Alnus glutinosa. Lineage (NCBI taxonomy): Eukaryota > Viridiplantae > Streptophyta > Magnoliopsida > Fagales > Betulaceae > Alnus > Alnus glutinosa. The sequence goes on along the minus strand of NC_084891.1, from coordinate 9,504,913 downwards.
TCTAAAATAACCTTGGCTCGAGATTTAACAAAACATAACATTTTATTTGCATAAATTAAAATAGGTTCTCACTAAGTAAAGTACTCACTTTGGCTACTTGGTTTATGGCTTTTAGAAGAATCCTCTACCAAAGCCTTGCTAAGGATCACTGCATTAACACATTGCACAATACATTAACAATAACACAATATTTCTAACTCTAGATTCACACTTCGCTCTTAAATTGCTCAAGAGCTAGACCCATGGAAAATCCATAGAATTTTTAAGGTTCCATTTAACAACCCAAACAAAAATAACATTAACCCATTAACATTTAACATTAACCCATAATATTTACTTAGGATTAGACACTCAAAATCACAATTTAAACATTAGTCCAAAAATTAGGGTTTCGGAAAACTTATCAAAATTCACCCAAACGCAACCCGTAGCTTGGTGATCGTTTAGGAAGCTCCAAAACACTTAAAACCTAAAGAATAATGAAAGATTAAACTCAATCTTTCAAGAATCAACCCAAAATCTCAAGAGACAGGGGTTTTCAAAATTACCTCAAATCAATCGGTCAAAACGTAGATCCCTTCGCGTAAATCATGTTCCCGGTGTTAAATTTGAGTTTAGAGGTTTGGATATTCAAGGATATAGTGTTTTAGGTGAAAAACCTAAAGGAAAGTGAGAGAGGGGCGAGAGAGATCCGGAAAAATGAGCCAAAATGAGCTCATTTTCATTTTATATCGCGCGGTGTCCGAACGTGGTAAGTGGCTGTTCGGACACGCGAGTTCTGATTCACAAAATTAGCATTTTGCATTGGATGTTCGGATAGGGGTATAGCTTGTCCGGACACAACATCCAGGGAGTGAGTTTTCACTCTCTAGAACTCCCGTCCTGTCCCTGTCCTATGCCTGTCCGGACACAACTTTTCGAAACTTTTTTTTGAGTGTTTTCTAAGCGTTTTCAAGGTGTTTTCTTGCCATTTTACTAACTCTAATCATTTGCTTAATCTAATTCACATTTTAAACATCTCATTAACGTCTTGGACATTAAACTTGATGCCACAAAGGTGATAGATACCATCTCCGAAGGGTCCTCTGAAAGCCCTAGCAAGCCCCTTGGTGATATATATGAAATGGAAGCTCTGTCCCCCTCACATTATATTTTGAATTAGGGGCTTGCTTCTCTCTCTACTGCTGGTGTCTATCTCCCGTCAAGTGCGCTCCCTGCCACACTACTCTCATAGCATTTGTAACTGTGTGACTCGGTTTTTGGTGTGAAGTAGAGACTGCTTCTAAACATGACCATATGGTATTGGGCCAAAAAGATAGGTTTTTAAGGCCTCAAGGTTTATCTAGTCTCTTTGTGTGTGTTGTAATTTTAGCAACGTGTCAACAAAGATTACTTAGCTGTAAACCCTACGTGTGTCCAATGATCGCATGGTTTGGGCCATTAGAAAGAAAACTCAAAGAAAGTTTATTTTATGGTCAAATTATTGAAAAATATCTTTCTGAAAGACACCCTACAACCAACTTTCTTGGTGACTGCAATGGTGTAGCATTTTCTGCAATAACCTAATCTTAGTGTTTGTTCTCTACAATGCAATACAACATAGCCAGTCACTCATACAACATGTTATCCTAATGTCAAACACTCATGAAATTATGCAATAATGTTGTACAAACCATATTCATGCCATTTAAGAGAAGAAATGAGATCTAACGTGTTTCATTTAGTGTTGGCAGCATGCATAAGAAGCTCAAACGTCAACTTTAATTCAGTTATTCATGCATTAATAGGTTTTTGTTATGATTCTCACAATAACAAAACTAAGCATCAATGATAAGTCATATATAACTCATACCTAAGCAAAATTCAGTCGTGAATTAAGAGAAAACAAAAGACATAATATGTTATTTGAGTAGTAGTAGTTTCTTTGTGCAATAATCGATTTCTTGCACTATTTTTGCAAAATTTAGGACATATAGATTAAGAAAAACAATAAAGAGAAATTTTATCAGGTTTGTTGAAAAAGAAACTCTAAAAACTTGAAGAAATCACGAGAAACATTTACTTATGGCTATAAGGGAATTTAGGGTTTTAGTGCAACTGCAAAGTCATGTTTGTTTTTATAAAATCAAATTTCCTTTCTTTGTTTGGGAAAATCAACTATTAGTAGAATTGGTTAGGTTTCCTTTTAAAATTAAAAGTGATTTTTTGTTTTGTTTTGTTTTTTTTTTGTTTTTGTTTTTGTTTTTTTGTTTTTAAAATAACTTCGGAAAACAATTAATATAAATGAGATATGATACATCGCCATCCCAAAACACAACTCCTGACCACCTTTGCCCATGTGGCAACTTTTACTCTTTTTTTATTTTAGAAAAAAAAAAAAATCCTAAAGCGCTAGGGGACCACCTTGCCACCTGGGCAAGGTGGTCAAGAGTTATATCTTGAGATGACAAAAAATCATATCTCATATAAAATAGAGATGAGTTGGCATACAATTAAAGTTTGTCTTAACAAAGAAAACTTTTATTTTTATTTTTTTTATGAGAAAAATACAATTGGCCAGATTCTCTTAGGTTTTAGACTTAACATATATTGAATTTTTGTATCTTATAACTCTTTTTCAGCCTTCTACAGTACAGTTATATTAAACCCACAAAAATATAATGAGTAATTGAGCAAACAATTACCACACAATAAAATAAAGAAAACTAAAACAGTAACAATATAAGAAAATTACCCTAGGGGCTTAGGGTGTCACGACTCATCAACCATTGATTATTTATTTATTTTTTATTTTAACAATAGCTAATTCAATGGTCGATGGACACTGTCACATTAGCCAAATAAGATGGATGTGAGATGATAGTTGATAAGCGTCGAATGTTGCACATTCAAGCCCCTTAACTTATATATGTTAATTCCTTAACATTGTTATTTGTTTGATTTTGTGTTGTTTTATTGTTTTTAGGTTTTAAATAAAGATGCAATTAATTCCATTGATTTTGGGCTTAAAGCACACTTTGAGAAGACCTAGAAGATATGTTTAAACTTAACCAATCATAATAGAATACCTATATGATGTGGTTAAGTTTAATCAAATCAAGTGAAGGATTAAATCGGAATTTCTCCACTAAGAGTCAAAATTGGATTGGATTCAAATTTGGATTCTGCATATGTCTTAGTGTTTGGATCATGACTTTTGCGTCAGATATTGGATTGCAATGAAATTGGTGGCGTTGGAAAGCTAATAAAATATTCAACAAATAAGTCAGAAATAGCTTTTCTCTAATTCGAACGTTTACTATGTTAAAATTGCCTCGCAATAAAAGACCGCAATTCTTGCCGAATTTGGAATCATTTTCCTACTTGGATTGAAGTTTCAATTTCCTACTTGGACAAGAAGACTCAAGAGCGATTTTTCTGGAATTCCAAGGGCTTCTAGGACTTGTGTGCTCCCTATAAATAGACCCCTAAGCTTCAAGAGAAGGTGTGCTTGGTGCTTGGTGCTTGGTGCTTGGTGCTTAGATTTAGACAGAAAATTCTTCTCAGAGGCCTGACAAGTTGAAGAGGAGAAGAACATGGCAGAAGGCCATCCCAACACTACGATGAGCGGCTAAATTCCTAATAGGGTGTTGATGTAGCCCTTTTCAAGTAACAATGGTTTAATTGTATTTTAGTTTGAGATTTTCTCTATGCATGATGGTTGTATAACTGTGAGAATTGATTTTAATGTTTATATTCAATCATTATGAATTTCTTATCTTGTCTTAGAAAGTCTTTTATATTGATTGAACTCAATCCTTCATATTTTCTGTGATTATGTGAATGATTGTTATACAACGGTTTTAATTGATATATGATCAAGAGGATTAGATAGACCATGCCTAGGGAAAACGGATTGTACTACACCCTAGTTTAGTATAATTTAGGTAGACAGTTCGTACCAACTGAAGATGAGTTATACTATTCCATTGATTGTGTGTATATCCTATTAAAGACGTAGCTAGTCCATGCCTAGGGAAGACGGGTTGTACCGCATTTTAGTGGTTAGTTGGACGGTCCGTGCCAACCAAAGATGGATTATACTTATTCTTTAGAGGTAATTTCTTGACTACTTGAGTGAGACGAGCCCTATATCATGCATAGTATGAATTTTCCTTGTTAATTTATGATTGATTATTGTCATGCGGTGAGTGGTGAAATCAATCCCCTGTTCTTTATCTCATCCCTACTATCTTTAAATTTATGTCTTTTACTTTTATGTATTTCTTTTTTATAAAACAAAAACCAAATCAAACATCTTTTTAATTAAGTTATATTTAATCTCGAAAAGCTTGATAATAATACCTATGCAGTCCTTGAAGTTCGACACCCTCTCTATAGCCTTATCCTACAAGGATTCGTTCTATTGCGAGTGGTTAATTTTATTATTGATATATTTTGGTAAATAAAAGACCACATCAATAGTGTAGTATGTAATATTACTTTTAGGGGAATAACCATTTTCATGTGAATGGTTATTTTATAGAATGATGTGCAATCAAATAAAAGAGTGAATATTCCATAAGAATAGCCATTCCGTTCTGAGAGTGGAATAGTCATTCTATTCCGATGGTCTATTCCATATATCAAACATGCTCTTATTGCATGTTTAGTACACATAATGAATAGGCACAATAATGAAATAAGTATTTTGTTATTTGGTTGCACTATTGTTATTATGAATAATTATTCATTATGAATAGCTAATCTATTGTCCCTCTACAGGGTTGATGTCAACCATTTCCACCTCCACATAGGGGAGCTTATGGGTTCAATTGGTAAACTAACCTAGCCTTTACGAACCTGGAACATTACAAAAAAAGGTGAAAAAAAAAAATACCACTTAGCACTTCTGCCATTAAAAATTAGACGAAAAATGTAATGGAATAACCTATTTGTTAGTTGATCAAAACACATATATTTAATTATTCAAATTAGAAATTTAGGTTCTTATATATTTGTTATAAGGCCAAAATTCAAGGAGGTATAGGGTAATTTTCCTTTTTTGTTTTATCAAAGTTATTATTATTATTTTTTAAGGGTTTTAAGTCTAGTTACATAGTATTAGCACTAGCAGCAGCTTCCTTTTGATTTTTCCTAAATTTTTGAAAGAAAATTACTTTTTACTTCCCTATTCAAACACACTTCACAATAATTTTCCTTATCTTTTCATATACCATTAAAATATTATTTATTTACAAAATACAAGTTCCCTACCTACCCTCACATTTTTTACAATATCTCAACACAATCTCAAATGAAAGGCAAAAAGATGAGATATGAGATAGATATTTTATGTTAAAATAATGTATAAGGAAGCAATATGGGAAATGCTGCAGGGGACATTTTATGGTATTTTTGTTTTTTTTGTTTTTTAAAAAATTCTCTATGTTTAAGAAAGAGAAGAAGGTATAGAGAAATTGTTGCTTATGCTCTTAGACCTACCGTATTTTGTGTTAGGAGTTGTCTTATTTTGCTTCAAAGACGGCCGTAAACATTTTGAAGGCTTTGCACTTTGGCACATTGCATCTTGATGTTATTTCTTTGTGGTATCATTATTTTATATTGTTTATTTTCATATCTCAACATGCAACCTAAAATATCACTAAAAAAAAAAAGCAACATAAAATAATTAACAATTCCCCCTGCCCCCCACAAATGAATGATTCTATGGCCATGTGAATGCACTAGGTAATAAGATTTTATTTAAAGACTTAGGCCTCGTTTAGTTTGCATAATGGTTATTCCATTAAGAAAATGAATAGCTATTCCTGCGAATAGAAGAAGGTGGAATGAAATAGCTATTCCTATTATTTTGTTTGGTTGTAACGCTGGAATAGAACACTAAATATGTATTCCTTTGTTTGGTACAGATGAATAAGCTGTTGAATGGAATCATATTGCAATCAAATTCCCTAAAACACCCTTATAATACAAATATAATTTACATTATGAAGGACATTTTTTATTTATTTTAAAAACATAAACAGTCATACTATAACTCTTTTTTTTTTTTTTTTTAATTCCGTCAAGTTCATGCTTTATATATATATATATAATTACGCTACAAAATGATTTATAAAAATAAAAAAGCACATAATCATCATATCACCATCAATTTTTTTTTTTTTTTACAAAAAAAAAAAAAAAAAAAAAAAAACCTATACGAAAAGTACATCAACTACCTTGATGTTCTACATTATCCACTAGTTTGCATTCAACTGTGAACATCTCTCTGGTTGTTCTCTCAATCTATGGCTATACACATCTCTTTGATTATCCAATTGCTCATCTACTTGAGATTATAGGTTACAGTGGCCTAATCCCACTGTAACCCAGAAAACAGAGCACCAAGCGATTTCCTACAATTTTAGCAATGTGAGACAATAAGGAAAACCCACTGACCTTCAAACCCAGCGTGATTATGAGAAGTGTCCATGGTTAATTTTCTTGAGAGAAGTTGAACCCATATTTTTCTTCACTTGGGTTCATCTACTCATCAGAAAAATTTGGTTGCAGATCTTGCTTTAGCTTGGGATCGTCGACGGGGTTTCCTAGAGCAAAGCTTGCAGAAATACAGAGTTAGCAAAAATTGTCGGAATCTCAACAAGCTTTGTGGGTTTGAAGGTCAGTGGGGTATGAAGTTTCTTTGATTAACAACATTAGCGAATTCTATTTTTCGTTAGTTAAGAGAGACTGATCCGAAAATGATAATAACAATTCCAGGAGACAGGCGTCCTGTCTATTTTGGTTCTTGGGGCGTCTTTGGCTTTACGAGAGAAAGCCCACCGGAGGAAAAAAGTATTTTTCGTCCCATCCCGGGTCATATTCTAGTGCGTCCACATAAGAGGAAATTGCAATGCATCTTGCTCAGCAGGCGGTTCCCGAAAAAAGATAGCGAAAAAGATTGGCCTTGTTTGGCAAGAATATGAACGGTACACAATAGTGCATTCTACTGTTCATGTACCTTTTCTTTTTTTGTTTTTGTTTTTTTACTTTTTCATATTTTCTAATACCAAACAACATAATAACATTCTCACTTTTTTCACTTTTTATATCATATCACTAATATTTTTTTATTACAATTCAAATAAAAAAATTCACTACAATACAAAATTTTTTCACTTTTCTATATAAATTCTTTTTACTTTATATTACATCATCACTATTTACTAATTTCAAAATTAACAACCCACTACTCTGTTCTGTATATGCCTTTGCCAAACAAGCCCATTATTCTTAAAGGCTGGGTTCCCTCCCCAAAAAATTCAGATCCATATCCAAGATTGTCTCTCCCAAATAGAGAAACAAAGAGAGAGGGATGAGAGACAAACATATGGCGGGGGGTGAGAGAGAGAGAGGATGCAGATAACCCATTTTAATTTGTTGCAGAATAATTGCTAAGATAGAGATAGAGATACTGGGTTGTGAAACAGAGAGACGGATGAGAGATGGTCTTTGGCTTGATGAAGACTTAAGCGAATTTCTTCAGCCGTTGGGTGTCAAGAGGGCTTCGAGCTTTTGGGGAAAAGTAACGATATAGTTATTCCTAAGAAAAGAATAAGTATTCCTTTCATTCATTTTTTTTTTTTTTAGAGCTTTTACGTGATGTGATCGATGTGAAACTAGATACCTTATCATTGTGACCTAATTAGGTTTTTCATGTATTGTGTATGCTTATTAGGATGTTTTATAGAGTAGTAAGCTAGGGAGCATTAATCACCCCACACCTTTTGTAGTGTAAACGTTTTCAATTATAGATTAATCTTTACGTGGGGTTGTTTAATATGAAACTAGGTGCTCTATGATTACGTCTTAACGAAAGTATTTTCATGTCGAGGTCGTCGTAATGGTTGACGCCCATTACGCACTCATATCATGCATGTTAGGAAGATCCATATAGACGTAAAGCATTTTATTGGTTGAGGATTTGATAAGATCATTTCCCTAAATTTCTTTTAAGTTTGTTTTCGATTTCCGCTTTCCTTTACTTTACTCGTTGTAGCTTCAATTCTACAACTTTGCTTTTGTTTTTATTATCAAGTTAAGTTAAATACACTATTTAAGTATTCCGTTATGCAAAACAACCCCCAATTCCTGTGGTTCGATAACCCTTACTATAGTACAATTGATTCATATTATTGTGAAGTGGTTCAATTTACAAATTTAAAATCCACGTACGGAGTCGTCTAGACTCGACGTACCACTCCCTCAAGAATGATGTTCCGGATGCCCAACTCTCTGCACAACTGAATTCTACGACGAGCAGCAAAGGCTTCAACAGTGGCTGGATCAGAGATGTAAGGCTGGGTCATGCATAAAGCAACCGCAAGCTGTCCCAAAGAGTCCCTAACAGCCAGACCCATTCCCATAATCTTTTTCTTTTTATCAACGACGGTGTCCCGGTTGAGTTTCAGTCGTCCACTTCTGCACTTCAATATTTTTTTCTTCTTAAAAGTGGAGGGGGGGCCATGGCCCCTACCCCCCTCCCTCAGTCCCTGCTAATCTTAATGTTTGTTCTCTACAATGCAATACAACATAGTCAGTCACTCATACATGTTATCCTAATGTCAAACACTCATGAAATCATGCAATTGTGTTGTACAAACCATATTCATGCTATTTAAGAGAAGAAATGAGATCTAACGTGTTTCATTTAGTGCTGGCAGTATGCATAAAAAGCTCAAATGTCAACTTCAATTCAGTTATTCATGCATTAATAGGTTTTTGTTATGATTCTCACAATAACAAAACTAAGCATCAATGAATATAACTCATACCTAAGCAAAATTCAGCCGTGAATTAAGAGAAAACAAAAGACATAATATGTTATTTGAGTAGCAGTAGTTTCTTTGTGCAAGAATCGGTTTCTTGCACTATTTTTGCAAAATTTAGGACATATAGATTAAGAAAAACAATAAAGAGAAATTTTATCAGGTTTGTTGAAAAAGAAACTCTAAAAACTTGAAGAAATCACGAGAAACATTTACTTACGGCTGTAGGGGAATTTAGGGTTTTAGTGCAATTACAAAGTCATGTTTGTTTTTATAAAATTAAATTTCCTTTCTTTGTTTGGGGCAATCAACTAGTAGTAGAATTTGTTAGGTTTCCTTTTTAAAACTAGAAGTGATTTTTTGTTTTTTGTTTTTCTTAAAAAAATAACTTCAGAAAACAATTAATATAAAATGAGATATGATACATCGCCATCCCAAAACACAACTCTTGACCACCTTTATCCATGTGGCAACTTTTACTATTTTTTTTATTATTATTTTATTTTAGAGAAGAAAAAAAAACCCTAAAGCCCTAGGGGACCACCTTGCCACTTGGGCAAGGTGGTCAAGAGTTCTGTCTTGAGGTGGCAAAAAATCATATCTCATATAAAATAAAGATGAGTTGGCATACAATTAAAGTTTGTCTTAACAAAGAAAACTTTATTTTTATTTTTTTTATGAGAAAAATACAATTGGCCAGATTCTCTTAGGTTTTTGACTCAACATATATTGAATTTTTGTATTTTATAACTCTTTTTCAGCCTTCTACTGTACAGTTATATTAAACCCACAAAAATATAATGGATAATTGAGCAAACAATTACTACACAATAAAATAAAGAAAACTAAAACAGTAACAATATAAGAAAATTACCCTAGGGGCTTAGGGTGTCACGACCCATCAACCATTGATTATTTATTTATTTATTATTTTAACAATAGCTAATTCAATGGTTGATGGACACTGTCACATTAGCTCTATAAGATGGATGTGAGATGATAGTGTAGTATGTAATATAACTTTTAGGGAAATAACCATTTTCATGTGAATGTCTATTTTATAAAATGATGTGCAATCAAATAAAAGAGTGTATATTCCATTTTGAGAGTGGAATAGTCATTCCATTCCAATGGTCTATTCCATATATCAAACGTGCTCTTATTGCATGTTTAGTACACATAATGAATAGGCACAATAATGAAATAACTATTTTGTTATTTGGTTGCACTATTGTTATTATGAATAATTATTCATTAGGAATAGCTAATCTATTGTCCCTCTACAGGGTTGATGTCAACCATGTCCACCTCCACATAGGGGAGCTTACGGGTTCAATTGGTAAACTAACATAGCATTTACGAACCTGGGACATTACAAAAAAAGGTGAAAAAAAATAAATACCAATTAGCACTTTTGCCATTAAAAGTTAGACGAAAAATGTAATGGAATAACCTATTTGTTAGTTGATCAAAACACATATATTTAATTATTCAAATTAGAAATTTAGATTCTTATATATTTGTTATAAGGCCAAATTTTATAGGGTAATTTTCCTTTTTTGTTTTATCAAAGTTATTATTATTATTATTATTTTAAGGGTTTTAAGTCTAGTTACATAGTATTAGCACTAGTAGCAACTTCCTTTCGATTTTTCCTAAATTTTTGAAAGAAAATTACGTTTTACTTCAATATTCAAATACACTTTACAATAATTTTCCTTATCTTTTCATATACCATTAAAATATTATTTATTTACAAAATACAAGTTCCCTACCTACTTTCACATTTTTTACAATATCTTAACACAATCTCAAATTAAAGGCAAAAAGATGAGAGATGAGATAGATATTTTATGTTAAGATAATGTATAGGGAAGCAATATGAGAAATGCTGCTGGTGACATTTTATGTGTTTTTTTTTTTTTTTTTAAAAAAAAAATTCTCTATATTTAAGGAAGAGAAGAAGGTATAGAGAAATTGTTGCTTATGCCTTAGACTTACCGTATTTTGTTTTAGGAGTTGTCTTATTTTGCTTCAAAGATGGCTGTAAACATTTTGAAGGCTTTGCACTTTGGCACATTGCATCTTGATGTTATTTCTTTGTGGTATCATTATTTAATATTGTTTATTTTCATATCTCAACATGCAACCTAAAATATCACTAAAAAAAAAAAGCAACATAAAATAATTAACAATTCTCCCCGCCCCCTACAAACGAATGATTCTTTTTTTCTTTTTTTTTTTGACATGTCCACACAAGAATGATTCTATGCCCATGTGAATGCACTAGGTAATAAGATTTTATTTAAAGACTTAGGCCTCGTTTGGTTTGCATAATGGTTATTGCATTAAGAAAATGAATAGCTATTCTTGGAAATAGAAGAAGGTGGAATGAAATAGCTATTCCTATTATTTTGTTTGGTTGTAACGCTGGAATAGAACACTAAATATGTATTCCTTTGTTTGGTACAGTTGAATACGCTGGTGAATGAAATCATATTGTAATCAAAATCTCTAAAACACCCTTATAATACAAATATAATTTACATTATGAAGGACATTTTTTCTTTATTTTAGAAACATAATCGATCATACTATAACTTTTTTTTTTTTTTTTTCCATATATAATTATGCTACAAAATGATTTATAAAAACAAAAAAGCACATAATCATCATATCACCATCAATTTTTTTTTTTTTTTTTAGAAAAAAAAAACCTATACGAAAAGCACATCAACTAACTTGATATTCTACATTATCCACTAGTCTGCATTCAACTATGAACAACTCTCTGGTTGTTCTCTCAATCTATGGCTATAGACATCTCTTTGATTATCCAATTGCTCATCTACTTGAGATTATAGGTTATAGTGGCCTAATCCCACTGTAACCCAGAAAACAGAGCACCAAGCGATTTCCTACAATTTTAGCAATGTGAGACAATAAGGAAAACCCACTGACCTTCAAACCTAGCGTGATTATGAGAAGTGTCCATGGTTAATTTTCTTGAGAGAAGTTGAACCCAAATTTTTCTTCACTTGGGTTCATCTACTCATCAGAAAAATCTGGTTGCAGAGCTTGCTTTAGCTTGGGATCGTCGACGGGGTTTCCTAGAGCAAAGCTTGCAGAAATACAGAGTTAGCAAAAATTGTCGGAATCTCAACAAGCTTTGTGGGTTTGAAGGTCAGTGGGGTATGAAGTTTCTTTGATAAACAACATTAGTGAATTTTTATTTTTCGTTAGTTAAGAGAGACGGAGATCCTGATCCGAAAATGACAATAGCAATTCCAAGATACAGGCATCCTGTCTATTCTGGTTCTTGGGGCGTCTTTGGCTTTACGAGAGAAAGCCCACCGGAGGAAAAAAAGTCTTTTTCTTCCCACCCCAGATCATTTTCTAGTGCGTCCATAGAAGAGGAAGAAGAGGAAATCGCAATGCATCTTGCTTAGCAGGCGGTTCCCGAAAAAAGATAGCGAAAAAGATTGGCCTTGTTTGGCAAGAATATGAACGGTACACAGTAGTGCATTCTACTGTTCATGTACTTTTTTTTTGCTTTTTCATATTTTCTAATATCAATCAACATCAAAACATTTTCACTTTTTTTACTTTTTATATCATATCACTATTTTTTTATTACTATTAAAAAAAAAAAATTTAATATAATACAAAACTTTTTTACTTTTCTATATAAATTCTTTTTACTTTATATCACATCATCACTTTTTACTAATTTCAAAATTAACAACCCACTACTTGGTTCTGTACATGTATTTGCCAAACAAGTCCATTATTCTTAAAGGCTGGGTTCCCTCCCCAAAAAATTCATATCCATATCCAAGATTGTCTCTCCCAAATAGAGAAACAAAGAGAGAGGGATGAGAGACAAACATATGGCGGGGGGCGAGAGAGAGAGGATACAGATAACCAATTTTAATTTCTTGCAGAATAATTGCTAAGATGAAGATAGAGATACTGGGTTGAGAAACAGAGAGACGGATGAGAGATGGTCTTTGGCTTGACGAAGACCGTAGCAAATTTCTTCGGCTGTTGGGTGTTAAGCGAGCTTGGAGCTTTTGGGGAAAAGTAACAATATAGTTATTCATAAGAAAAGAATAGGTATTCCTTTCATTCATTTTTTTTTAGAGGAATAACTATTCCTATTAATAATGTGCAACCAAACAAATGAATAATTATTCCGTGAGAATAATTATGTTTAATTTGCAAACCAAACAAGACCTTATTATGGCACGGTTGGCCGCCTCAATAAGTGAGTTATTGTACCCGTGAGCGTTTTGCAGCAATCCTTACCTAATCGTCACCGGCAGTTTTTCAGAAGGGCCCTTCATATCGCCTGAAGAGCTGTAAACATTGCTTTAAGGCCCTTCCTGAGCGACACGTATGGGACTCAAAAAAGATTTTTATATTTTACTTATGGGTCTTCAGTGAATAATAAAAAATATGTAGGTCTTTCCGTAAATGTGTAAAGTTTAGTTACATACGTATATGGTTCAATTCCATCTGTTGGTTATTTCAAACGAAGCCCTAAAACCCCAAAAATCTACCAAACGGAGCAACAGAGTCAGAGAGCTCGAACGACTGATAAAGCCCCAAAGGTATGTATGTGGCTGCTGAGAATCAAAAGCTTAGAACTTGGTTTTCTTGCTTTGATGGGTACGAAAATTTAGCAATTCTAATCTGTTTCTGTCTGTGCTTCTTGTTTTGTTGGGACCACACATAATCTCATACTCTGCGTGTTGAAAGTATTTAGGGGTTTAAAACTTGACCCAATGGGGGTTTGGAGATGAATTCTATATATATATATGTGTGTGTGTGGGATTCTGGGCATTTGTGTCAATGAGAGAATTTTGTAGCATTTTTTGGGTTGTTCCTTTCAAGACAATGACATAGCCCTTCCCTTCATGATGATAACCGATGTTATTTTTTGGTGTGTTTGTGTGTGTTTTAGTGTAGGTAAAGTTGATTATCCTCACAAGGGCTGCCGGATTTTTCTCCTGCTTGTTCTTCTCTAAAAGGGAGATATGGATCGGCAGCCTCACGATTATGCATCAGCTTCTGCTCTGGCATATGCCCAACAACAGCGGCAACCCCCTAACATACAACAACAGCAGCAGCAGTTTGGGTTTCCTCCACAGCATCAACAATTTCCTCCGTCCGTGCACGGTCCTCCTTTCATGCCCCCACATCCTTCTCTCCAACAATTCCCTTATCACCCCCACCTGCAACAGCAACCACAGCAGCTCCATCCGCATCCTCCACCCCATCCTCACCTCCTCCATCTTCAGCAGCAACAGCAGCCACCGGCTGGTTTCCCTCCACACTTACCCCCTCCCCTCGTTCCTCCACCTTTTCATGGTCCATATGATGCACCTCCACCCCCAGCTGCTCCCCCTTCGGATCCTGAGCTCCACAAACGCATTGAGAAACTTGTTGAGTATGCTGCAAAGAATGGCCCTGAATTCGAAGCTATGATTCGTGAAAAGCAGCAAGATAATCCTGACTATGGTTTTCTCTTTGGTGGGGATGGGCATGGTCACTACCGTTACCGGCTTTGGTTAGCTACACATCCTCCAGGTGGCCCCTTCAATCCTCCTTTTCCATCGTCTTCTATACCTATGATGCATCCTCCTAATCCTATGATGAATCCATCTCCTTTAAATGCTCCTCCAATTAATGCCGCAGCTGCAGCTGCTGGGGTTTCAGCTTCAATGATGGGTGCTCCTCAAATGCACCAACCTCCTTTTGCGCCATTCTACGACCAACAGCAAATGCATCCTCAGCCTTTTGGGATTCATGGTCGGCCAGATTATGACCAGACATCCAAGTCTTTCAGAGGTCTTTCTGGACCACTTCCATCTGATGTTGCCATGGAGCTCAATAATGTGCTTAATAATCTTAATGGTACGAAAGAGTCAATTAAGGGGGCTAAAAATTGGTTCATGCAGAGATCTCCTTTTGCACCGGCTCTGGCTGAGGCACTGAGAGACAGGATTTTTGTCTTAGATGATTCTGAGAGGCAACTGCATATAATATATCTTGCCAATGATATTCTTTTTGACAGGTACTACTCATGCAGTTTTATTCCGTCACTTTGTTCATCAGTTACTTTTTTCCTTATTGTTCACTCTATGTCCAAAATCTCTTTCTCACTGAGTTTTTCATTTTGTTTTTATGTTTTACTGTTTGTGGGTATTTGGGTGTGTGTCCAATGCAGGTTAACACGGGCAGGAATTTATAATTTAATGACAGAGCTCACACAAAACTTTACTTGTAACATTCATAATGATGACAGTATTAAAAATGAATAACAAAGTCTTTGAACCTTAGTTTCTAGAACTAGGAAGTTTTATGTTTATTTTTACCTGTTGTTCATCAACTTAATTGTCTGCCATAAAAAGGTGGCTGTTTAATTTCAGATACTGTAAATATCTTCCTAGAAACCACAATATCTTAATGCCAGAAGCTCCTTTAGATAAAGCCAAGGAGTTTTATCAAAGTGGCTCTTCAGCTTGGATTTCTAGCTTCCAAAGCGTCAGCCCTGAGTTTGAATCCTAGTACTGCCTATATTCCTGGCCACCCCTAGGGAGATTTTCCGGTAGTTCCCAGCAAACTGTGTTTATGGGATTTGAGATTGCCTGTGGCAGGAAATCATTGGGTGCTCAAAGAGCTCTAGACGTCTGATTACCAAAAAGAAAGAGTTAAAAAGGCTCCCTTAAAATTAACATAGTTTAACTACCAAATTATTTTGAAGTTGTGGTTCCACCTCCAAAAAAGTGGGCACAGCTTACTCCATCTCATCTTGTTTAGATTTTAAGGGTGAAATGTGTTTGGTTACTTAATAAGATGTTGGGAGGGGTCCTTGCAGTTCTAATATTGCTCAAAAGATAAGAAAAAGTTGGGATGAATATATTGCTCTTTCCAAGTTATTCTACGTTGGAAGTTGTGTTTTTTTAATTGATGTCTTTTAGGCCAGCTCAGTTCTCTTATCCATCAGTCCAATGCACTGGGCTCATCTCATGGAGGGAAAAGCCAAAATAAAAGAATGGATATCTTGTATTTCCGTTGTATCAATTATCATTTCAACAATCAACCTCTCCCATAATGATATCTATGCTACCTAGTATTGTCATAATATCAACCAATTTCATTATTTTAACTAAATGAGGAAGAATTTGCAACTACCCTTTTAGGAATAGATCTTTTCTTAGAACCTGGGGTTCTTTGTTAGCACCTTCTCACACCTTAAAGTACAAAGAAGGCAGATCCATTTATATACGAAAAACCCCTTCCAAAAAAGATCAATACATCGAACACTACACTTAGATTTATTGGATTTGTTCGGATCCCTCTCCATTCGTGAAGTCATAAGTTCTCTCTTGCGTTATCTATAGATAAGAACAAATCGTACAGATGGTAAATATTTCTCATAACATGGCATAAACTGAAACATTCTGGAGCTACAAAGATAGTTATTAAATTGTTAGCACCGCATAAAAACATTCCTCCTAGAGTAGCTATTAATACGAATAATAGAAACTCTCCTGCATAAGGTCTTTCCTTTTGTACCATACCATTGTACCATACTCTCCTTTATATGGAAGATGGTATGTGTATATGGACGACTTCGGGCATGGCTAGCTACCATAGTGTGACGGGCGGTGTTTCCAGGGCCAGGGAACAAATTCATCGCCGTATGGCTGACCGGCGATTACTAGTGATTCCGGCTTCATGCAAGCGAGTTGCAGCCTACAATCCGAATTGAGGACGGGTTTTTGGGTTAGCTCATACGCTCTACCATTGAGCTAATAGACCGTTGTGCCGGCCTCTTGCAGGGGCCCGCTATGCCAAAAGCGAGAGAAACTCCATCCCTCTCTTTCCCTTTTTTCACCTCCATGGTCACAATCCTAAACATGATTGGGTGGAGGGATGGACTTTTTTTCTTAGGCAAGTCACTTGTTCTGTGTCCTAAGGACTGCCAATTCGTTTGAAAATATTGTCCTATATCACCTCTCTTCACCTTGTAATGATAATAAAAAACTTATATACAAGGTTCTTGTGTCTCTCGTTTGGTTTCTTAATTTTAGCTTATTATAGCCCACTGAATACTTACCGGTATTTAAATCTCTCCTAGGGTAAAAGTTCTTTTGGTTTGTAATACAAGTCCTTGAGATTTCTTCATTATTTAAAGAAAGAATTTGTGGCTATATTTGCTAACCTACTCTCTTATTGTTTAATATTTTCAGTTTGAATCTTCCACTCTTCTAAAATACATTAACAAACCATTCAAAATAAAAACACTTTTCATGTTAGGAATATTATGACAAAACTTTTGCAGGGTAGGAACTAACTTATTATTTTAAAAAATTGAAAAAAAGAAAGAAAGAATTAGAGTGGCCGTGTGGCCACCCTCAGTGGAGGAGAGGGGTGGCTGCGGCCACCCAACCAAGACAGGGGTGGCCACACGACCACCTTTTTTACTTTTTATAAGTAAGAAGTCAACTCTACACTTGTTTGTGTTTTCCCAAAATAAGCAGGTGTAATTCATAGAAAACATTTTCTCAGTTGTGGATCCCACTAGCTCTACCTATTTTTGTTGTATTTCCCCATCCCTGTTGGAGTTGCTAATCGTTTCGAGAAACTTCAGCGTGAATTTTGTTGGGCAGACGGCGATGAGTTTAAATTCCATTTAGTCAGCTGATCAAAAAATTTGTACTCCGTTTACCTCAGGTGGCTTAGGGGTTAGAAACCTAGTTTTGTTTAACCAGGCTCTCTTGGAAAAATGGTTATGGCGCTACACCATGGAGAGGGAGGCTTTGTGGTGATCAGTTGTGGAAGTTAATATGACAACATGTGTGGAGGGCGGTGTTTCAAAGCGGTTTTTGGGTCCTATGGGGTTGGGGTGTGGAAAAACATTCAGAGGGAGTGAGGGGATTTTTTCAGATTTGTAAGATTTGAGGTGGAAGATGGTTATAAGATTAGGTTTTTGTAGGGGTGAAAAGGCAGGTAGTTAATAACAGCCTACTAATTGCTAACCACCCTAAACCGCTAACCGCTTAGGGTGGGGCGATTAGTGGTTTTAGGGGTAGGAGGAAGCAGTTACTAACCGCCTACCCCCTCTCACCCACACACACACACACACACACACACACACACCCCACACCACACCACACAAAAAAGAGGTCCAATGAAGGCCGAAAACGACGTCGTTTGATATGGGGCTTTAAATGATACCGTACATTTGACAAAAAAAGAAAAAAGAAAAAAAGCCCAAAAAAGAGGTCCATGAATGCCCAATACCCGAAAATAGGTCCGAAATGCCCAAATTTAAAAGTGGTTATGAGGTGCTGTTATATCATTAAATAATCGTTAATTGGCGGTTTTTTGATAACCGCCTTAGGCAAGGCGGTTGTGATTATAAAAATAGAATAACCGCATTTTCACTCCTAAGTTTTGTCATGATGTATGGTGTGGAGACCAGACCTTGAAAGCAGCTTTCTTGGTGTTTCCTAGTATTGCTCGCTATAAGGAGGCCTTAGTGACAGACCATATGTTGTTTTCTAACGACACCTTTCAGTGTAACATTACTTTCATTATATTAGTGTATGATTGGAAGGTGGAGATGTGTACTTTGTTCTTTAATCTTTTGTATACTATCAAGATGAGTCGAGGATAGAATTTGTTGGATCCCTTCCAAAGACAAACGTTCAAGGTTAGATAATTTTATCAAGCGTTTAGCCCTCCCACCGGCTTTTCTTTCCCTTGGAAGAGCATTTAGAGAAACAAGACTCCTTTGAGAGTGGCATTTTTTGTTTGGACAATAGTGTTAGGGAAGATTTTGACTTTGAATAAACTTAGAAAGATGCAGGTCATAGTGATGGATTTGTGTTGTATGTGCAAGAAGAGCAGAGAATCCATCAATCATCTTCTGCTCTACTGTGAAGTAATTAGAGATTTGTGGGTTTCTGTTTTTTAGTCTTTTTGGGATTGAGTGAGTCATGCCCTAACAGGTAGTGGAGGTGTTAGCTGGTTGGAGAGGCTAGTTTAGTAGCCATCGTAATATAGAAGTCTGGAAAATAGTTTCTCTTGGCTTGATGTGGTGTATTTGGAGGGAATGAAATGCTCGAAATTTTTGAAGATTGTAAGAGAACGGTGATAGAGTTAAAAGCTATTTTGTTCATACTCTTTATGGGTGGATTGGCTGCTTTCAATAATTATTGTTTTTCTAATTCTTTTTGTTTAAGTTTTGGATTTGTGTTCTTCTCCTCCCCCCTAATTGGGGGTCTCTTTTGTATACTCCGTGTGTAGTTGGGTTGCGCCCCTTTCATTTTCTAATACATAAGTATACTTTTATTAAAAGAAAAAAAGACACTTCTTATCTTTATATCACATAGAAACACTTTTCTCAAACAAAAACACTAAATACTTAGACAAATATGCTAACAAACATAACCCTTAATATACAATGTGTTGAACTATTATGTTACTTCCTAAGTTTTTCATTTTTTTTTGCTTAGTTGAATTTTGTTTTGTGGTGTACATATGTTAAATTTCCTGATATGCTAATTTATTTTGTTCTTATTGACCTGCTTTACAAAATTTACAGCTTGCAACGGAGGACAAGCCCTGACGTTGATAATGAAGCCCTTGCATTCAAACCTGTTTTAGGTTCCATGCTTGGGAGGATTTATAACAACCCTCTAAATAAGGAGGAAAATCAGACAAGGTTACAGAAAATTTTGGAGTTGTGGGCTTCCAAAGATATCTATGATCAGAGTGCTATTGAGGTGCTTAAGAGTGAGATGATTGGTGGAGCAACAGCTAATTCCTTTTCAGGGCCTCCAGCCACCAGTGGTTCAGTAGATCCAGCTGCTGGTAAGCTAGACCTCTCTCTCTCTCTTGCTTGCAGTTCTCACATTATCCAAAGCATGTTGAAGCTTGGTATCCTTTATTGCCTTGTTATAAAGCTGGGATTGAGGAGACAATTCGGTTGTTGCACTAGGACATGCCAAAAGTTGCACTAGGACATGCCAAAACCCTTTGTATGTTTCAGTTAAGGCAGGGGGGATTGGGTTGTGTTTGGTTCAACACATTGGCCTAGATGTTGTTGTGTATGTGCTAGAAATAGCACTTAATTTTTCTTTTCATGCAGGATTTCCACAGCAAACGTCAAACCTCAATATCCAACAATGGCAACCTGATAGGATTTTACCAGATCAAGACCATCATGATAAACATGCCTCTGCCCAAGCCATGCCACCATCTTTGGCTACCCAGCAATTTCTCCCAAATTCAGTCGCTGCTGGTGCTTTTGTGGGATCTATGGCCATACAATCTTCTGTTCAATTAGCGAACCAACAACCTGCACCCCATTTATTGCCGGGTACGACTGCTACCAGTGGTGAAAAATTGCCACCATATCCTTTGTTTCCACCTGGTCTTATTCCTGGAATGGTCAGAAAGATGCAGATCGGTAGTGGGGTGCCCTACTCTCCCATGAGCCCTTTGGACATACCTACTGTAATACCTCCATCCAATGTACCTCAATCTGAAGTTCTTGAGAGTGTGTCAAAATTCTTCAAAGATATTGGAGAGGTGAACCCTTCTGAAGGACCCATTACTTCCGATTCAAGAGATGAAGATGATGAATATGAGAGAGAACCTCCAGTACGAAAGGGAGGGGCTTGCATCCCACCTCCCCCAAACCTGCAGGTGGACCCAGAGACGGGAGCTTATGTTGATGGAAGTGTAGATCGGAAAACAGGATCAGGCAGGCTGGGACTTGGGGCCACAGCTAACCCAAATGAATCAAGTCAATATGATGATGTTTATTCTTCTTACAGGAAACAAAGAAGCACCACGTATCACTCATCCATGAGTGCGAGAGCTGCAGCGAGGTAAGACGTGCAATTATTTGTCATCAAAGATTGGAAGAAAAGGGTAGCTGATGACTTTTTCGTCGATCACTTTACTTTGCCAGTAGGCTGAGTTCAAATGGCAATTTGATGTGGAGCGACAAACTTGGTCAATCTATGGTGCCATTTAGATTTTTCATTTTGAGAAATGTTGATACCACAGTCTAGGGTGCCATCTAGAATTTTGATTCTGAGAAATCATAATGCTTGCTTGTACTAACCATGTTGTGTTGTAAACATGCTGACATATTGGGAAGCTTTATTTATATTATACAAACTTCCTTTTTCATCTTATAGACATTCTGGACTTGATCTAAGATGGATGATGAATGACTAAATAATGTACCCATATCACAGACGTCAATACCATTCTTGTCTTAGACTGTAACAGAATTGTGCCAGGACTTGCAGCCTAGCTGTAGTTAAGTACTTCCAATTTGGAATTTATTGTTTTCTTTCTGAGGTTTACTTACTTTGAGAAATATCCAGAACCGTGTATCAGATAATCAAAGGGGATTTCTAGTGTAGAATCGAACTTAGGATGTCAGAGTCTATAGCTCATTCTAAGCCCGCCCGCCCGCCTGCCCTTTGACCACTAGGCTGCACTTGACGGGTAGGGTTCAACTTTGATAAATTTGAAAGAGATTTGGTCTAACTAACATGTTCTTTTTTTGCAGCTTTTATCCCCTCTTAAGTGTATTCCAATAGTTGAATGTACTTCCCATTTGTGAAGATGATAGGATTGAGCCTGTTAAGTAGTTGCAAATACGTCACATTGACACTAATATCAATACTATCCAAAAGTATAGAAATATTTTTTTAATCTTGTTTACATGCTATGGTTTTAACGTGTACTAATTAGCATACTTGAGCGTAGCTTATCAGGTTGCTGTATTTGGAAATTAGATTGTTAATGTCAATTATAATCGACAATTAATATTATTAGACAGTAATATTTATAATCCAATAACAAAAAACTACGCTAAACGAAGAGAAATACAACATGTTAAGCTCAACTTTAATCCTCTAGAAAACCAAATATTGACATTAAAACTAAATAACCAATTCCACATAGAAGGGTAACCTTTTTTTGTTTTTTTTTTTTTTTTTTTTTTCTTTTTTTTTTTTTTTTTTTTTTTTCTCCTATGCAAATACCACTTAATATCACATTAGAGAACATCACGTCCTATCAGCAAACCCTAACGAATCAATGGGATTTCGATCAAGACAGAATTATTAAATTGATCTTCTCCTCCAAATTTAACAAATATAATAGAAATCAGTACAAGCATAACTTCAATAGGGCTCTTTTAAGAAAGTGGTTATGGCGCTACGCGTATGAGAGAGAGAGAGAGAGAGAGAGAGGCTCTGTAAAGAGTGGTGGTGGATTTTAAGCATGGTAGACAATGGGGTGGGTGGTGTTCTATAATGAAGTTAATGGATCACAAGAGTTTGGGCTTTGAAACTTCATTACAAGGGGTTGTGAGGAGTTTTTGAAATGAGTAATGCTATATGCAAGACTCCTATCTTTCCCTTATCCCTCCACATTTGACATAGCGTTTAAAATTACAATTAGATCAAAATCTAATTATGATTCATTCCAAATCCAATGATAATTTTAAAAGCCATATCACATGTGGGGGGATAAGAGGCAGATATGAGTCTTGTATATAACATTACTCTTTTGAAATATACAAGATTTATGCTGGGTGATAGTTCAAAGATTAGTTTTTGGCATGATGTGTGGTGTGAGGATCAGTTCCTTAATGCAGCGTTTTCGGAGAGTTTTTTTTTTTTTTTTTTTTTTTTTTTTTTTTTTTTTTTTTTAAAGCATTGCATTCACTAGGGATGCCACTATGGCGGATCATCTTCAATTATCTAATGGTTCTCATTAGTGGAATGTTATTTTGTAATAGTGGCACATGATTGGGAGATGAAACTCTTTATTTCGTTCTTCAATTAGTTGTATTCCATTAGCTTGAGATAGAGTGGTAAGGACAAGCTTGTTGGGTCTCGAGAGAGATGTTGGATGGTAGATCGTTTTATAGTACTTAATTCCCATGTTTGCAATCATTTCCATTGGAGGGGTATTTGGTGGACTCAGTGTAATACCCCAATTATTAATTAGAGTTAAGTAAGCATTAATTAAAGTAATGATAATATTAGGGTTTGTTAAAAGGAAAAAAATATGCTTTTGTGTTTTAGCCGAACGTTTGATTAGAGATATCGAACGTTTGATATGCATAATACATCAAACGTTTGAGATTATGTCACGAACATCCAACCATATTAAGTATAACACTATTTAGGCAACATACTTTATGTCAGAAGGCACATCGAACGTTCGGCTTACCAAATGTTTGACAAAGGAAGCGAACATTTGACAAACCCTTAAGACCGTTGGATAAACAGTACACCAAACATTCAACAAGAGTAGTTTGAACGTTTAATATTTGGTAGAACTGTGTAAAGTAGCTCATCCTTATCCATAGATGTTTGGGCTGATAAATACCCCACCCTCAACGCCCCTTCAGCCTATTTCCGCCCTCTTTTGTTCAGTTGTTTACTTATTAGTGTGTGTGAGTGATTTGAAGGAGGAATGAGCTCTCTTCATACCAATGAGGTAACTTTCTTGGCTTAGTTCGCTTTAGTAAGATTATTAGGTTGCTTACTTACTGTTTTGCTAAGTAGTTCAACATAGCTTTACATATTTAGTTGTTTTTGGTTTTAATACTATATTAACGTTGGATTAACGGCTTGATAAGGTTTAACATTGTGACACTGACATTGAACACACTTTTAGACAACTTAGATCTGAAAGGAACTCTAATTTGCTAGGAGAGCGTCCCACTGAGGCTATAGGTGACGATAACCCTATGGCTTTGATAGATCACTATCTCCCTACCACGTACACTTCTCCCACATGTCTTAGGCTGCAGGATGTTACGGTAGCTCACTATGAGATTAAGCCTAGCACTATACAGAGTTTATTATCTTTCCTAGGGCTTAGTACTGAAAATCCTTATGACTTTCTCGGTGAATTCCTAGCAATCTGTTCTACCATTAAATTGAGCAGGTTCACTGAGGATCATCTAAGGATGTGTCTCTTTCCCTTCTCCTTCAAGGAAAGAGCCAAACATTGATTTCATTCCTTAGCACCAAACTCCATTACTTTTTGGGCTTAATTGCAATAGGAATTCCTTAAGAAGTATTTTCCCATAGGAAAGACTAATGATATTAGGAGAGCTATCACTAGTATCTCCCAATATCAGGGCGAACAACTATATGAGACCTGGGAAAGACTCATGGACTTGCTTAGATCATGTCTGTACCATGCTATCCCGAAATGGCAGCTAGTGCAAAGCCTCTATGAAGGCTTGACCGAGCCTAATAGACAAATGTTAGATGCATCGTGCGGGGGAACATTTATGATGAAAACTAAGGATGAAGCATGGATCTTATTTGAAAACTTGAGTAATAATTCTATTCAGCATGCATCCATTAGACGTAGGGCACCTGCACCTAAAGCACCAAAGATCGAAGGTCTTTTTGAAATAGGACATTCTTTGGATATAGCCACTCAAATAGTTGATGCTATCAATAGGAAGTTTAATCAATTGATGGTTGCTGCTTTTGCTCCTAATTCTGCTCACACGCACACACACACACACCATGTTCATTATGTTCTAGTCTTATGCATCAGATAATCAATTGTCCTACTCCTGGAAATTTTTCTGATGTTTCAACTGAGCAGGTCAATGCAGCATTTTCACATCCGGGTAATGATCCGTACTTTAATACTTATAACCCAGGGTGGAGAAATCATCCCAACTTCTCATGAAAGGCTCAAGCTTTGTAGACTCTATAAAAGATTTGGTTGTAGAACCTCCTCCTTGCATTCTGACAAAAGATCCATTCAAGGTTGGTATGACGCACATCAAGGCGGATAATTGTGATACAAGGCAAACCACATGCAAGCAAATTCCTGGCTTCACATTACTGCTAGACTCGATGTTCCTCCGCTGGCCATGCCAAAAATGTCTCGACTGCTGCTTCCAGGTAATATTCTCTCACAATGGTCCAAGAAGGTAAACAATAGAGCTACCAAGGGCAATGATTGCAGCCCTACATAGAGGGTATTGCACAGAATGGAGATGCTGCTTCCATCCACTTGACAAATCCCATCTACTTGGACTAGAGGAGTCCTTTTCATCATTCCTCTATATTTATTTTTATTTCTTTGTGGATCTGTTTGTTTGGCTGAAGACGTTAAACTTAGCGGTAATGGGAGGCAACCCACTTTATTTCCATCTTACTAACACTTCTCCTATTGATTTTCATGATGCTTATTATACAGCTAGAGTAGTGCTTTGTTTTTTAGGACATGCATTTTTGTGTCAAAGTTTGAGGGAGTGCAACCAGCCCTACTTTTTTCCTTTCCACCCGGTATTGTATCTCTATCTATACATTGGGGACAACGTATCGTTTTAGTTTGGAGGTAGGTACAAGATTTTGATGTCCTGTTGTAGATATTGTGACTGCTTGATCATGTTATTTCTAAAATTTTGGTTGAACTTTAATTCTGATTTATATTTCATTGGTGATCTTAAAATTTTGAACACACGATCATTTCATTAGAGAATCTAAATCTTGGCATTTACCTTTGGCATATGAGAATTCACATGTTTCACTTTGAATCTACCACAAGCACATTAGCACATGGTTGTGAGGTATTAAGAAATCAATAATGTCTGTTTTAAATATCTTGGAATAAAGTGGGTGACTTATTGGATAAATAACCTTGGCATGATTAAAAAAAAGAAAAAAAGATAGAGATAAAATGATTGAATTTTTCATTGAGTAACTGGACCTCTTGCCTCATTAAGCATTGAGTGTTTACGTCAAAAGTTGAGAAATTTGGATTGATTGATTGATAATATGGCTAAGTTTAGCTTCATAGCATTTTTTACTCAAGTTAGTAACTCTTTGGGGAGTTTTACACCTAGACCCTTAAAATCATTTGGTTTGGGAGTCATTGGTCTAACTAGCACTGTGCAGATCGGCTGCCTGTCATCCACCGGCCGTCACCGCGCCGCCATTGACAACAAGGGGCCGGTAGGCAGTACAGATTTCGCTTACCGATGTCGGTACGGTCGGTAGGCGAAATAAGTTTCGTTAAGTCGGTTTTCACACCGACCCGAACCGACAATTTTATTTTCATTAAAAAAAAAATATTAGCAAAAGACTACATCATTTTGTGTTTACAAAAGACCCGAACCGACAATTTTATTTCCATAAAAAAAAATATTAACAAAAAACTACACCATTTGGTATTTACAAAAAGTACAAAACAAATGCGAAGTCGGAGATGCCTTCTTTGTTCAACTTCTTTCATCCTATATATTCATCACATGAAAGAACTCAAAAGCCTAACTTAACTTGAAAGGCTGATTCTCTCTTGTTGTTGTCATTGTTGCCATCGTCAAACTCTGAAGTTTGAAACTCATTCTCTCTCAATCTCTTGCTGAGCAGACCGTGCAGTGACTTGTTTTGAAAGGTAAACAAACTTGTTCTTTTATGCATTATTTATTCTTTCTTTTTCTTTATAGGCCTTATTTCTTTTTCTTTTTTGTTGTAAGTTTTAGGCCTTAGTCTAGCCTATCTAGGATGTTGGACTTTGGACTCCAAAGTTTGGAACAGTGTGCCACACAGTGCCAGTGCGTCTAGTGTAGGAAAAGTGAGGTTTTCACTTTTCAGTTTTCACATGTCAAAGACATCTTAGACGTGCGCCAATCCATGACACGCATTAAAAATAATTAAAAGGACACAGCTTGAAATAATTGTTAACTTTTTTCTTCCACTAATGCTCCATCAATTATAGGCAGCAACACTGTGAACACGGATGACACTAGAGGCCGTAGCTGTCTCCCATATACCGATATACGATTAGTGTTTGCTACATCTGCATCGTCCAAAGTCTAAGACGTACGATCATTTGGAGCAGTGTGTCTTGAAAAATGAAATTGACTTCTAAAATAAATGCAAGTGTGTGCTTATCGTGTTAACAAAATTAAACAATGCAGAAAATAAATAACACAAGAATTTTTGTTAACGAAGTGGAAACTCAATATGAGAAAAACCACTCCGGGGCAGCCAAACCCAGGATATCCACTATTCAGAAGACAAAGCTAGATACAAAGCAATAACACTCACATACTCCTAATGTAGTGGTCGTACCTTGCTCTCTAACGTGTAACCCAACATGAACGCCTCCCAACTAGGTCTCTTACCTGAAGGGGTCTTCAATGGAATCATTTACTTTAAAGCCAATCCCTAAGATAGACTTCAGTTATAGCACAACAACAACACACTTGCAATGGCTTGAGAGAGAACAAATCAGCTCCAATAACCTCACAAAATAACTCTCTAAGCTCTGATGGAATTCAATACTGAATTCTTGCAGTTCTCAATGCCCAAGGGCCTCTATTTATAGGTTGAGGTTCAAATGGGCGACTGCAGTGAAATATACGAGTGCCGTCCGGACGGTGGACATGGGCCGTCTGTCCGGACAACTGTGCGACCAGATTTTTTGAGATTTTCGCTGAAAATCTTTCCTGTTTGAGAACCGTGTCCGGACGGTGAGGCACTGTCGTCCGGAAGGTCGCACATCCGCTGCAAGTAATTTCCATATAAGGCTTCGAGCGTCCGGACCAAGGGGGATGGCCGTCCGGACGGTTGATCTTCAACACTCAATTTCCATATCTGTTTAGCGCGCGTCCGGACCATGATAGGCAGACATTCAGACGGTTGAAGTTGAATACGCAATTTCCTTATCAAATGCACGCACGTCCAGACCATGCTGATAGACATCCAGACGGTTGTATTTGAATTGCGATTCTTGCCTTAAGGAGAAGCGCGTCTGGACGGGAATCCACATCGTCCGGACAATTGCAGCAATCTTCCCATATATGAACTTGGAAAGAATCTGAAGCTCGGTCGAATACTGAAAGGCGTCCGGACAGGCTACTAAGACGTTCGGACGGATGCAAGTTGGAACAGAAGCTTCTCGATATAGTGAAGGGTCCGGACAAAAATCCACGTCGTCCGGACGGATGATACTTGGTCTGTCGGGCGTCCGGACGGTATGGCATGTCGTCCGGACGGATGGAACAGTGGAAAGATGAGCGTCCGGACGGGATGGCACGGTCGTTCGGACGGTTGACAGGGAACCGAAAATCTTCTGACTTGCAAGCAGAATCTTCTGAAATACTTCTGAATAGTGGACTCTCTGTGAAGAGCATCTTTACATACACATGATTTTGTCCTACATAGAATGAAGCCAATCACAAACTAACAAACTCCCCATTTGGCAATTTTGGGACAAAAATCACTTGACCGGTTTGGAAATGCATTCACTGGCCAAAAATAAAAATTACTCCCTATTTTTTGTCACAAAAGGACAAAGGGTAAAATAGAGTAATAAAAACCAACTGTAAATAAAAATTACTCCCCCTAACGGTCTTAGAAGGACCAAGGTAAACAGAGTAATAAAGTCCACAAGTTTTACAAACAAAAAGGAAGGACGAAATAAGGAAACATCAAGTTGAACCGAAGAAAGAAGGCCAGCATGGTTAGGTTCTTCACAAGTATAATAGCACACGCATGGACCTCTGTCTTGAGAAAATAGTCACATAGCATGTCAAAATTATGCAAACATATAGTCGATAGACAAAGATAAGATAGGCAAAGATTCCCATGCAAACATAGGAATGACAATAGCTTTCTCAGCGCATGCAATGTGGAGGTGTGTGATGACTTTGCCCATAAGGCATGACTTTCAATGATTTGAGAAAAAGCAACCAGATTTTCTAGACAAGAGAGAAAATCTGTGAAAGATAAGTCAAAAGTCAAACCTTATAACTTACTAGGGCCTAGTCACCCTCATCTAATACACTCCCCCTAAGGTGCAGCACACGATTTGTTTTACTTGTACCATGAAGGACAAGGTAAATTTTTACTTGCATGTAGAGGGCAAGACATAATGCAAATTCAGCACATAAGCAGTGATTATACAATGAAAGAGCAGAAATTAGATGTATTACTGCTTGATCCTTATGGTGCTGCAACCTAGAGAGAATGCCAGAGTTTTTAGGCTCTAGGTTCAACTAGCATGTGGTCAATTTGGCCATCTTATCAAAAACTTCTTCTCTTATCCAGAATTTCTAGAAACAAAAAGTCAGAGAAGGAAAGATGTACCTTTAGGGGAGTCTCGGATAGTGCACATTTTCATCGCATGAGGAAAGAAACTATCAATCATCACAAGTGAGCAAGAAAACTTTTGCATATGTCAGACTTATGTTCTCAACCATAAGTAAGAATAATTTATAAATGCATAATGAACTAATAACTCAAGTAAAATACATGAGATAGCTGACATACCTTAGAAAGGACCAACCTGCTACACAACTACCCAATTTTTTTTTATTTTCTTTTTATTTTTTATTAAAACATCATGCTGTCAAAGGACAAGACAAAAAGCTCATCCTAGCATGGAAACACATGTCTAGGACATGGCACAAACACCAATGGCTTTCCGAAGGGACTCAAACCTGCTACCATCTAGAGGTTTGGTAAGAATGTCAACCAATTGGTTCTCAGTAGGGATGAATGAGAGAAATACTACCTCGGATTCCACAAGATCACGCAAGAAGTGATGTCTGATATCGATATGCTTGGTCCGAGAGTGCTGAACTGGATTCTTGGAGATGTTGATAGCACTTGTATTATCACAGTTGATAATCATAGTATCTTGAGAGAATCCGTAGTCACCTAGTAGTGTCTTCATCCACAATAATTGCGTGCAACAGCTGCCCGCAGCAATATACTCAGTCTCAGTAGTGGAGAGAGATATAGAGGCTTGTTTCTTGCTCATCCAAGCTACAAGATTGTTTCCCACATAGAGACATCCTCCCGAGGTGCTCTTTTTATCATCAGCATTTCCAGCCCAGTCTGCATCAGAGTATCCTGCAACAACAAGATTTGTTTCTCTAGAATACCAAATGCCATAGAGAAGGGTATCATTGACATACCTGATGATACGTTTGACTGCAGTGAGATGAGATTCCTTCGGATTTGCCTGAAAGCGAGCACAAACTCCCACACTGAAGGCAATGTCTGGTCGGTTGTCTGTAAGATATAGGAGACTCCCTATCATACTCTGGTAAAGGGATGGATCAACGGATTTTCCTGCAAGATCACTACTAATCTTGACACTGGTGCTTATGGGAGTTCGGGCACGACTCTTTCCATCCAAACCAATTCGTTTGACCAGATCCTTAGCATACTTGGACTGAGAGATGAAGATGCATTCAGCAGTTTGCTTGACTTGAAGGCTAAGAAAATAGTTCAGCTCACCAATCATGCTCATCTCAAATTCCTGCTTCATTTCTTCATAAAACTCATAGGCAAGAGAGTCTAAGGTAGCTCCAAAAATGATATCATCAACATAGATCTGAGCAATGAGTTTGTGAGTACCTTGAATCCTGATGAACAAGGTTCGATCAGCTTGTCCCCTTGTAAATCCCTTGGCCAGGAGATAAGTGATCAGACGCTCATACCATGCCCGAGGAGCCTGCTTAAGCCCATATAAAGCCTTCTTCAGCTTGTACACATGATGGGATGATGAGGATCTTGAAATCCCTTTGGCTATTCTACATAAACTTCTTCTTGAAGAACACCGTTCAGAAAGACACTCTTTATATCCATCTAATACAACTTGAACCCAAGATGACAAGCAATGGAGAGAAGAATTCTGATGGATTCTAACCTGGCAACTGGAGCAAAAGTTTCATCAAAGTCTACTCCCTCTATCTGAGTGTATCCCTGTGCAACAAGACGAGCTTTATTCCGAACCACTGTGCCATGCTCATCTGTTTTATTCTTAAAGATCCACTTAGTACCAATGATATTCTGTTCGGCAGAACGGGGAACCAAGGTCCAAACATCATTTCTAGTGAATTGATGGAGCTCATCATGCATGGCAGACACCCATCCTTCATCCCGTAGGGCTTCGTCAACTTTCTTTGGTTCTGCCTGAGCAAGGTAGCAGCTATAGGAGACTTGATTTGCTACTTCACTGTTAGGATGAATGACTCTGCTTCTTAGTCTCCGCCCTTCATCTATGGTTCCAAGAAACTGCTGTGGAGGATGATTGTTCTTCACCCATGACCACTTGGGAGGATCTGCAGGAGTATCTTCATATTTAGAAGTACTGGAAGTTGTATCTGAAGTCGTGGGAGAGGAAGGAGGCTCATCCGGAGACACACTTGGAGACGCCTTGACATTATCAGTTGTTCCATCTGTAACTTCAACTAAAACGAGCTAATTTTCTTCCCCGCTACTTGGTCTTTCAACCTCTTCATCATCAATGACAACATTTATGGATTCCATCATAGTCTATGTTCTTTTATTGAAAACTCTGTAGGCACGACTGGTTGAGGAATATCCCAAAAATATGCCTTCATCGCTCTTCGGATCAAGTTTCCCAAGATTCTCCCTGTCACGAAGGATATAGCATTTACTTCCAAAAGTTCTGAAATACTTTACCGTGGGCTCTTTACCTCACCAAATTTCATAGGGAGTCTTGCTTGTTTCAGGTCTCAGATAGACCCTGTTGATAATATGGCACACAATATTCACTGCTTCTCCCCAAAAGTGTTGAACAAGATTCTTTGAGTGGATCATCATACGAGCCATCTCCTGAATTACCCTGTTCTTTCTTTCAACAACTCCATTCTGCTGAGGAGTGATAGGAGAAGAAAATTCCTACTTGATTCCATACGAAAGACAGAATTCTTCGAACTTGGAATTTTTGAATTCTCTTCCATGATCACTGCGGATTCTCATAATTTGGCAATTTTGCTCAACCTGAATCTTCTTGAATAAATGCTGAGTTGCATCAAAAGCATCAGATTTTTCCTGAATAGGAGTAGCCCATGTATATCGAGAGAAATCATCCACAATTACCAGAATATATCTTTTCCCACCTAGACTAGCAATTCTAGTGGGACCCATGAGATCCATGTGCAGTAATTCAAAATTTCTGGAAGTTTGAATACCTGAGGTCTTCTTATGGGCTGCTCGAGTCTGTTTCCCTAGTTGGCAAGAACCACAGATTCCTTTTCCAGTCTTCTCCATTTTGGGCAGACCTTTAACAATGTCTTTGTCTGCAATTTTCAACATATCAGAGAAATTCAGATGCCCTAACCTTTGGTGCCACAGCTCACTGTCATCTATGGTTGCCTTGTTGCAGAAAATCTGAGGATCTGTAGTAAGACCAGGAAGACCATAGCAATTGTCAGCAGTTCTTTCTCCCCCATAAGCCATTTGCCACTGCTGTCAAATATGTTACATTCATTTTTGGAGAATTGCACCACCAAATCATTGTCACAGAATTGGCTAATGCTGAGGAGATTTTCCTTGAGCCCCTCGACATATAAAGCTTCCGAGACCTGGAATGTCAATGATTCCGTTTCCAATGACTTTGGATTGGTTCCCATCTCCATAGGTGATCCGTCCACCTTTGCCCATCTGAACTTCTTTCAGTAAAGTCTTGTCACCTGTCATGTGTTTAGAACAGCCACTATCCAAATACCACAAACAAGTATCAAGAATTTTTAGTGCAGTATGAGACACTAAACACAGATTATCTTCCTTTTTGACCCAGACTTGTTTGGAAGCTTTCTTATGATTATTAACCAAGACAAATCTTTGCTCATTAGGGGTGAGGTATGCTAACTTCTCACTAATGAGCTTAACTTGATCACTTAACATTTTAACTTGTTCTTCAAAGCCTGGTTCATCTTTTCTAGGGACAAGAGTTTTGTTCCAAGGTTTTTGAGACCTAATTTGGAAACAATTTGGACGAAAATGACCAGTAATACCACAGTGGTAACATGTAGGTATAGACTGATTTACCCATTTACCCCCACAAACAGATTGAGTATGATTATGAGACATGATAGGTTTAATGAACATGGTTCTATGAACAGACATATCATGAGAAATAGAAGCAACTTTATCCATACTCAAATTAGACATGATAGAAGTCAAAAATAACACTCAAGAAATTAATCTTCTTAGAGTGTACCAATCTCTGATACCAATTGAAAAATGAAATTGACTTCTAAAATAAATGCAAGTGTGTGCTTATCGTGTTAACAAAATTAAACAATGCGGAAAATAAATAACACAAGAATTTTTGTTAACGAAGTGGAAACTCAATATGAGAAAAACCACTCCGGGGCAGCCAAACCTAGGATATCCACTATTCAGAAGACAAAGCTAGATACAAAGCAGTAACACTCACATACTCCTGATGCAGTGGTCGTACCTTACTCTCTAACGTGTAACCCAACACGAACGCCTCCCAACCAGGTCTCCTACCTGAAGGGGTCTTCAATGGAATCTTTTACCTTAGGGCCGACCCCTAAGATAGACTTCAGTTATAGCGCAGCAATAGCACACTTGCAATGGCTTGAGAGAGAACAAATCAAGTCCAATAACCTCACAAAATAACTCTCTAAGCTCTGATGGAATTCAATACCGAATTATTGCAGTTCTCTGATGGAATTCAATACCGGACGGTGGACATGGGCCGTCTGGACGAACAACTGTACGACCAGAATTTTTGAGATTTTCGTTGAAAATCTTTCCTGTTTGAGAACCGCGTCCGGACAGTGAGGCACTGTTGCACGTCTGCTACAAGTAATTTCCATATAAGGCTTTGCGCGTCCGGACCAAGGGTGATGGCCGTCCAGACGGTTGATCTTCAACACGCAATTTCCATATCTGTTTAGCGCGCATCCGGACCATGATAGGCAGTCGTCCGGACGGTTGAAATTGAATACACAATTTTCTTATTAGATGCATGCGCGTTTGGACCATGCTGACAGACGTCCGGACGGTTGTATTTGAATTGCGATTCTTGCCTTAAGGAGAAGTGCGTCCGGATGGGAACCCACATCGTCCGGACAGTTGCAGCAATCTTCCCATATATGAACTTGGAAAGAATTTGAAGCTTGGTCGAATACTGAAAGGCGTCTGGACGGATGCAAGCTGGAACAGAAGCTTCTCGATACAGTGAAGGGTTCGGATGGAAATCCACGTTGTCCAAACAGATGATGCTTGGTCTGTCGGGCGTTTGGACAGTACGGTATGTCGTCCGGACGGATGGAACAGTGGACAGATGAGCGTCCGGACGGCTGACAGGGAACCAAAAATCTTCTGACTTGCAAGCAGAATCTTCTGAAATACTTCTGAATAGTGGACTCCCTGTGAAGAGCATCTTTACATACAAGTGATTTTGTCCTACGCAGAATGAAGCCAATCACAAACTAACATGTCTCAATCAAACTGAGACGCAGGGTTAATTTGGATTAGTGTGTCAATCTCAATCACTATTTCACTGCAATTTTTTTTCTTTTTCTTTTATGATAATTTCACTGGTGGTCAGTTTCTCTTTAAAAAAAAATTATAGATTAGGAACACAGTTTGTCTCAATCAAACTGAGATGCAGGGTTAATTTGGAACAATGTGTGTCAATTGCAATCACTGTTTCACTGCAGATTTTTTTTTTTCCTTTTCTTTCATGATAATTTCACTGCTGATCAGTTTCTCTTAAAGAAATTATATAATTTATATGGAACAAAAAACACTGATTCAAATTGACCGTCTTATTTATTTATTTTTGAATTCAAATTAACCGACCTTTTATTAGACTATTAGTTAAAAACTTTTGTCCTTTTGACAAATTTTTTAGAGATCATTATTCTATTTTTAAAAAAAATTATAATTAAACTAATAATTTATTGGGAGTATCATATCATTATTATTGGACAATTGTTATATATATATAGATTAGGTTGTATGATTATTTGCTAGAAATTTTTTTTTCACTTTGATGACTCAAATCATGAAATCACTATAATGCATCATGTTGGTTTACCATAATAATTAATAAGGAATAATATTAATTTTTAGCTTTCATTCATTACAGATGGATTCACCTCTAGGCTCACCTTCATTGGATAGTGCTTCTTATCATCTATCTTCTCCTCTGAACACTCCAGTGACTCTAATAGAGATTGAGGACACTCCAATGACTCTCATAGAGATTGAGGACGTAAAAACATTTGCTGCTGGATCTATGCCAGCTAGTGGTCTTGGTCGTGGTGGACGACCACCACTCCCTAGGAAAAAAAAAATATTTTAAACAAATCTGCAGCATGGGACCATTTCACTAGAGATAAAAGTACCCCTGATAATGATCCTTTGGCACATTGCAATTATTGTGGGACTCCCTATAAATGTCACCCAAAAATCAATGGCACCTCATCTATCTTGTATCATGTGAACTCATGTCAAAAGTATAAGAGCCTAAAATCTAAACAAGATAGGTCTCAATCTAAGTTCACTTTTGGGGCCTTGCAGAGTGGTGGTGGTAACAACCTCATGATTGCCAAGTATTCTGAGAAGGTTATTAAGGAGGCACTTTGCAAAATGATTATTGTTGATGAAATGCCTTTTTATGACTGTGGAGGGAAAAAGATTTCAGAAACTACTCAGAGTTCTTGAGCCTCGATTTAAGGTTCCTTCTCGATATACAGTGATGAAGAATTGTGTCAAACTGTATATGAGGGATAAAAACATACTAAAGAATACGTTTTTTATGACTGGCCAAAGGGTTTGCTTGACCACTAACACATGGACTTCAATTCAGAATATGAATTATGTGTGTCACTGAACATTTCATTGATACTAATTGGACATATCACAAAAGGATATTAGCATTTCGTTAAGTGCCACATCATAAGGGGCAAACAATTGCAAGAGAATTAGAAGAGTGTTTGGTTGAATGGGGGATTCATAGGATATTGACAATATCAGTTGACAATGCAAGTGCTAATGATACTGCAATTGATTGGTTTAAAAAAAGAACTGTGGCCAATAAGGAAGTTGTTTGTCATCATGAGTTTATTTATGTGAGGTGTTCTGCACATATTCTTAATCTAATTGTGCATGAGGGTTTGAAAAATGTTGACGAGTCAATCATAAAGATCCGAAATATAGTGAAGTATGGGAAATCTTCTCCCTAAAGATTGGCCCTCTTTTAAGTCTTGTGCATAAAAAAAAATGTTGAGTGCAATGCTTCATTGACACTTGATGTTCCCATTAGGTGGAACTCTACTTATATGATGTTGGAGGTGGCAGAGAAGTACCAAAGAGCATTTGAACTTATGAAAGACGAAGATGAACATTTTTTAAACTATTTGTACGAGGATGGTGCAGGAAAAAGGGGGTTGGGTTCTCTGACTGATGATGATTGGCATAATATCCGTCACTTTATTAAGTTCTTGCATGTGTTTTATGATGTCACAATGCAAATATTTGGTTCCTTGCATTCAACTTCCAACTTATATTTCGATGTACTTTGTTCAGTTTATTCATGTTTGATAGAATATTCTGAAAGTAGTGATTCGTTGTTGAATACCATGGCGAACAGAATGAAAGTAAAATATGATAAGTATTAGAGAGATGTTGAAAAGATTAACTCGTTGTTGTTTGTGGCTAGTTTGCTTGATCCACGTTACAAGATGGCTGGTTTGGAATATTGGTCCCGGCTTAGTTTTGGGGCTGAGAAAGCGGAAAGAATTGAGTCTCGACTGAAGTGGGTATTGGGTCGGTTATATGAGCACTACGCCTATGGTTCTAAAAATGTTGGAAGTGGGTCTATGTTATCAAATGATGAAGTGCAGAGTGATACAACATTAGTTGGTAGTTCTAGGTTTAAAACTACTTTTTTACAGAATTTTCATTTATTTCGGGCGTCTCGAAATTTGATGCAATGTAAGACAGAAATAGAACAATATTTTTTGGAGGATGTTAAGACACCTAGTGAAAACTTTGATATTTTAATGTGGTGGAAGGTAAATTCGACAAAGTTTTCAATTCTCGTTGAGGTAGCGCGAGATGTATTGGTAATTCCAATTACGACGGTTGCTTCTGAGTCAGCATTTAGCACTAGTGGTCGCGTGATAGATCCTTATCGGAGTTATTTGGCTCCAAAAATAGTTGAGGCTCTTGTATGTACTCAAAATTGGTTGAGATCTTCTCTCATTAGTGCACATGAGTCATACTTGTCTAACGTTGAAGATGAAGAGAGCTACAAGCTTGACTCAGGTAATGGTAACAAAATAAATTTCATATTTTGTTAATTGTTCAAATTATTCATTGATTTTATTAATCCTTTAAAAAATTTATTGTGGTAGAAATAATATCAAATTCCATCACATATGACGCAGATTAAGGCTTGAAGGACGTACTTTGTCGAACGATGTCTCTTTGTTAGTTCGAGGTATTTT
Source organism: Alnus glutinosa (assembly GCF_958979055.1). Taxonomy (NCBI): domain Eukaryota; kingdom Viridiplantae; phylum Streptophyta; class Magnoliopsida; order Fagales; family Betulaceae; genus Alnus; species Alnus glutinosa. The sequence goes on along the minus strand of NC_084891.1, from coordinate 9,467,749 downwards.
TATGCATATTATTATTATTTTTACATAATATTTAGTTTGTAGAATTGTTTTTGATTGATCACTATACTTATGCTTTGATTTATTTGATTATTGCAGGTATAACATGGAAGGAATAAAATCAAGTTGTTTAGTTTAATTTGATTATTGATAGGATCGAATTGAAGGATGCTATTTACTATTTAACTTGTGTTAGTTTTCTTCAGTAAATTTTAATTTGGTTTGTGAACTTTTAATTTGTTTTTTGTTTAATTATTTTAGTGAAGTATGATATGGGCATTAAAGTATTTTATTTATTTCTTTCTTTCTTTTTTGTTGTACAGATTTTTGAATCGTTTAGACTCTTTGTTTGACAAAAGCACCATGACGGTTTGGACTTTTGGAGCAGTGTGACTGTGTCACACTGCTTTTTTGGAGCAGTGTGCCTGCAACTAAACAGTGTAGGTAGCTGCCAGCCACAGTGCGTGTTTAGTCGTTAAATTCTTGAATATTGCTTTTTAATTTTGTTGTGCGATCAAAGTTTTCACTTTTGTTTAATTGTTTTAGTGAATTATGATATAAGTATAAAGTATTTTGTGATTTGAGAAGTATAGATAATAAAGTTAAGTTTAATTGTTATATTATCTGTTGTATACTTGAATTATTTAGAATATGATTTTAATTTTTATTATTTTTGGTTTTTTAAAGTGATCACTCCATAGTGGATCTATACACAATTCTACCTTGGAAATTCAATTTCGTCAGGTTTCACAACTTTCACTTGTCGCTTCACACTATACCTGATGCCTTCATTACACATTTTACACTGCCCAAGTAATGAAGTAAATCCATGCCTGATACATTCATTACCTTGTAATTCGTGTCATCATTAATTGTTTTTTACTTCGTTTATTAAATTTTTGGTAATATCTATTGGTAACAAATGTTCTCTAGAGTCTCGTCTCTTCTGTCTCCCCTATTATCTTCTTCTCTTCCTGTCTAAACTCCCACAGTGTTAGGTGTCTGACTCTGTTGCACCCTCTCCTTTCTTTCCATTATAGCAACAGCAGCAACCTTCCCTTTCTTTATGGTCATGGTTAGTGGTTACAGTGAAGTAGATTCCGTTACTTGAGGTCGAATTTGAAGAGAGCTGAGGTACATTCGCACAGGAGGAAAAGAACCTTATCAACCAGCCATCTTCTTCTGCATGTCTAACCTCTCTTTAACCGACTTCATCGACAATTACCGTCTCCAGTTAACCGGTGACGATAACAGTTGAAATATGAGATATCATCACTTTGTCACCGATTTCACCGACAAAGTCGGGATGGTAGGTGGAAAACCCCCTACCGTCACTGATTCCTCCGATACCCACCCCTAGGACTAACACTCGATACATGGATTAATTAGAAAGCTTAAGGGACCTAAGCATTGCACAACCTGAAATATATATATATAATATCATCATGCCTTGGTTGTTTCGTCTAATGGGGATCCTAGTGAATTTTGAGGTCTTGAATCATGTACATTGGAATTAATTTGAAGCCTTATAATTGTGTGCTAGTTCACTTTACACCAATTTGGATTTGTGATGCTTCAATCAACCATTGCTAAATGTTTAGACTTTGGAATTCTTAAATGTTTTGAAAATAATGTTTATTTTGTAAAGCTTGCTAATGAATGAGAATCATTGTTTTTGTGCCACTTCAATCATATGAATAACATTATCTTGCATAATGTTTGTGGGTATCGTTTCTAGCAAAGCCACACGAGACTTCACTCATCCACTAGGGAGTCCCAGGGGTTTAAAAGGCTTGTTGTATACGCTAAATGCAATCGTATATCACAAGAAAGAATGATTTATCTTGTTGTTTTTCAGTTTATTTTCTGTTTTGTATTGCTAAGAGACTAGTAATATGTAAGTTTGAGAGTATGATAAGTGTTGAATGTTACACATTCAAGCCCCTTAATTCATATATGTTAATCTCTTAGTTTTGTTATAGTTTGATGTTTTGTATTATTTTTGTAATATTTTACAGGTTTTAGAAAAAAATCCATCAAATATCAAGATTAGAAAGAAGTCAACAAACTCACTTTGGAAAAAATTCAACTCTAAATCAATTTTGAATTTAAGAAAAGAAAAGTCAGCAAAATCTATTATTTTTTGAAAGAATTCAGAATGAGCACGTCTCTGTATTTTAATTATAACTTTCTGTTCAAGTATCAGATTGTGGTGAAATTAGTGACGTTGGAAAGTTAATAAAAAAAAAAAGCAACAAATGGGTCTAAAATATCTGTTTTCTAATTTGGACGTTTACTATGCCAAAATTGCCCCGCAATAAAGGACCGCAAATCTTAGATGAATTTGGAATCATTTTCTTTCTTAAATTAAATTTTCAGTCTCCTACTTAGACTAAGAGACTAACCGATTTTTATAGGATTCCTAGGGCTTCTAGGCCTCCTCTAACCCTATAAGTAGGCCTCTAAACATTGAATAAATACACACTATTACTTAGAGCAAATTTAGAAAAATACTTCTTGAAGGCTGGAAAAGATGAAGAAAAGCAATCATGGCAGGATGCCATCTTAGCAGCATCATGAGCAGCTAAAACCCTCGTCGGGTATTGATGTAGCCCTATCCAAGAACAATGGTTTGATTGAATTTTAATTTATATAATTTCAGTTTATGCATGTTGGTTGTATAGTTATAAGAATTGTTACAATTCGATATTGCTCTTCATATTTTAATGCAATTGTTCTTAACTTCATAATCAATATTAGTAAAATTCTTCTCTTGTCTTAAAAAACTTTTTACCTTTATTGAACTTAAATCATTCTTATTTTATGTGATTATAAGAATGATGATTATACAACGGGTTTAATTGACATATGATTAAGAGGATTAGATAGGCCATACTTAAGGAAGACAGATCGTGCTACACCCTAGTTTAGTGTAATTTAAGTAGACGATCCGTGCCAACCAAAGATGAGTTATACTATTCCATTGATTGTATGTATCCTATTTTAAAGACGTAGCAAATCCATACCTAGGGAAGACGGGTCGTACCGCATCTTAGTGGTTAGGTGGACGGTCCGTGCCAACCAAAGATAGATTATACTAATTCTTTAATAAGGTAATTTCTTGTTTATTTATAACATTCATAGAATTGATTTCTCTGATTAAATATAATTAACCATTGATGTGCGGATAGTGGTAAAGTCAATACTCTACTCTACTCTCTCTCTCTCTCTCTCTCTCTCTCTCTCTCTCTCTCTCTCTCTCTCTCTCTCTCTCTTATATTTCAATTATCTTTTACCTTTATTTTATGCACTTTAGTCAAAAACAAAATCAAAAAATCTTTTCTTTAGCTATTTTTAATCTTCATAAACTTGATAACATTACCCCTGCAGTCCTTGAGGTTCAACACCCTCTCTATAGCCTTATTCTACAAGGATTCATTCTATTGCGAGTGGTAAATTATTATTGATATATTTTTGCTTTAAAAATGCCACATCAGAAGACAAGCCAGTGGAATTGAAACAGCAAGAAAAGCTAAAAAGAAATGGATTCTGAAGGTTGAAGAAGACAAAAACTAGAAAAAATGAGATGCACAGACAAGTGTTCAAACACGACATAATGCACCTGACATAAATAGGGTACGGTCTCAAAAGGCGTGCACCCACTGTCACATCTCATAAATACCATGCATGTCAAGAAAGCCCAAGCATGCTATCCAAACTAAATCAACACAATTAAATAGTAACAATTCAATTTGTTACTGAATTTCGAGGATGAAATTCTTATAAGGGGGAAGATTGTAATAACCTTGATTCTCTTTTGAGGATAGAATGATAATTTACTATTAATTAAGACCTACGAGAAGACGCTAATCAAAGTGTTGGACAAAAAGGAGCAAGACTTGAGAAACAAAAGCATTCCGTTGGTGAAGATCTTGTGGAATAATCACTGTAGAAGAAGCTTTGGGAATCGGAAGAGGTAATGCGGGATAGATACCCACATTTATTTGTTTCATAACTGAATCATGAATTTGATGTAATTAAAATTGTCTTGAATACTATAAATTTTATTGGGTTGCGAATTAAATAATTTTTTTTTTTGGGGATTAAATGTACTTCTTACATGACTATTGTATTAATACGCGCAATGACAGCTTCAAGATGTTTGTAAGACAGACCAATGCACGCGGCCCTAGGTCTCGAACGTGTCAAGTGTTGGACACATTGATTAAGAAGTTGAGAGATATAGTAAAAAAAAAAGCGTCAAACTCAAGACGTGATTCCTTGTACCCCACTTACCTTTAGGAGTGAGACTAAAGTCTCATTCTGGAGGAGGCAAATAGAAATCTTAGGTGATGATGACTCCGATGAATAAAGTACGCGCTGCTCCCACTTTAACCCTGAAGAAGGCTCGGAAAAGATATCAGAAGAAGAACTTGATCCGAAGGAAGACCCAAACATTTACTATGACACGGAGGAAGATGGATTCTTTTACAAACCAGCCGATGTGGTAAGCGATGTGGACCGGCCTGAGTATGACTCAGACACCTCAGGTACATTTCTTAGTTACTAGCATAGTTTGTTTACTGAATTCCGATGATGAAATTCTTATAAGGTGGGAAGATTGTAATAACCCTGATTCTCTTTTGAGGATAGAATGGTAATTTACTATTAATTAAGACTCTAGGTAAAAGTAGGTTTGATTTAGAGAATGGATCACTAAGCAGAAATATAAAATACTCGATTTTACATTTTCTTTTACTAATATTAAATACCCGATTAAATATTAAAAATATTAAATACCCTAATTTTTTTAGTCTTACATGTAAAACCCTAGCTATCAAAACCCTAATAATATATATAAAACAATTGTTTAGTGTAGCCCACTCCCTTATTTCTTTTCTAATAGCCGCACCTCTCTCTCCCTTTTGCATGAATTTTCGATTTTCTCGAATGCAGACAAGGTAATGTTGTTTCTTTTCTCTTCTTTTTCTTCCCTGTTCTTGGTTTAGCTGTAGCATGTATATCTTGTCCTTTGTCCTTTGTGTTTTTTTTTTTCTTTCTTCCTATTCTCTAATTTAAAGTAGAAGTAATGTAGCAGGTGCCATCCCGTTTGGTTTTGAATTTTTTCTTTTCCCTGATTTCTCCACGTACCAGCCAGCAGATCTTCATATCTCATGATCTATTTTTCTTTTCTTTCTTTCTTTCTTTTTTTTTTTTTTTTTTTTTTTTTGTTGTCTTAAATTTCTTTCACAGAGAGACAAAACAATTTTATTTCGGTTGCTTCAAGTATTCTTATAAATTTCTTAATATCATAGAGCTTTTAATAATTTATTATAAGCATTACACGTATGTATACGTTCCGAATTATCTAAGTGTCACAAAATTTCAGTTTGATGACATGTATTAATACTCTCTTATTATATTCTAACACGTGTAAATAAATTGTAAAAGGCTGAAATTGATAAATTAATAACATTCCAGATCAATTTAATTAAACCTCGGGAAACCATTCTCAATAGACTAGCAAGCCAAACTCGTAGCTGCGTCAGTTTATGTATCTAGTAGTGAGAATGTTGGAGTAATTTGTTTAAACATGTACTCAGATGACTAGCTAGCTATCAGCAATTCGGCTTAGCTATTTTCAGAGAGATAAGTAGATCATCTACCCCTTCTAAGGTTGTTTCATGTTATGTTATATCATCCATTATTTTTAGCGTATTTGTGAATAATTTTTTTATTTATGCATTGCAAATTCACCTTGCTTGCATAAAAGATTTTTGAAGAGTTTTGGAAATGAAAAGTTGTTTGTGGAAAGTGATATCCTTGAAATTAGAAATTTGTTGAGAAAAGTTTTAGTTATGAAATACTTTCTAAATATAGTAAATTAGTATTTTTGTAAAGTTCAGGTCTCGAAATGGGGAAGTCACTACTTTTAGAAAGTGATCGATGAAAACGAGAAGTGTATAAATATAAAACCACCTTCTACACGTTGCCTCAAGATGTACCAAGAGAAGTGAAAAGAATGAGAAAAGTTTTATGAGAGGAGGGCACGTGTGTAGGAGATTATTTTGGACCAAGAGAATTCAGAGAAAACACGGCTCAGTACCGATGCTGGGATGGAGGCACAACCATTGAAGGAAGCTCTGTCAGAAGGTGGTATTCCATCACTTTTTGCCATGCTGAGTGCACCAAGTAAGTTATTCGGCTGGCCACAGGGCACGTATGCGGCCACATGCGTTTCCATGGTCGCAAGGACTTCGCAACCCTAGTATGCGAGGGTAACAGTGTACATGGCCCTATTATGAGAAATTAGTTATAAACATATATGTATAATTATATGTTACAAAGAAAAGAATATGCTTTAACTTGGCTTTATTGAGAATTGTGTCTCATTTAATTAGCAATATGAGATAAAGATGTTTTGAAGGGCTTTCAAGAAATTAAGTATTTAAGAGAAAGATTTTTAAAGAAAATGAATTTAACTCAACTGTTTTCTGGTCAGGGATTTACTTACTGAGCCTTTCAGCTCATTCAGTTTACTTCTTTGTTTTTAGGTGAACGGCAGTTCGATCTAGGAGGTCGGAATGGGGGCAGGGTTAATTATTTAGTCATCTGAGCTGCATGTTATTTTTTTAAATAAATGCATTGGCACGATTTCAGGATTTAGTCTTAATTAATAAAGAATGTTAATTATATTTTTGTTTACAACAAAGTTTTCCGCATTTAATGAAGTTTTAAACTTGATGTTATTATTCTATCATTCATTTAGTATCGCATGTAGTACTTACTATGGTAAACCTTAGAAATCTTTGTGCCTCTAAAAGAGTAAATTGACAATCCTATTCCTTTTTGGGCTGGGGATGTTACACACTAGTCTCGGGAAATCATGAGACTCCAAGGAAGCTTTTTTAATCAAACTAAGAGTCTTATGTCAATAACTCACCAAATCCCAGATATCCCGAAATTGGGGTAATCTCCAACAATAGCTCAATCCCAAGTATAACGGGATTGAGTTGGATCCAAACACAAGCTCCCTCACTCCTATATAAATAGGACGAAGCCCAGATAAAAGGGGTTCACATTTTTCCTCTCCAAGAAAAAGCTCTATTTCATAAATTTATTATTTCTTCTCAAAGAAGGAACTGACTTGAGCATTGGAGTTATTCCTGTCAGACCATCCCAGCAAGCTCTTACACTCTTTGCTCTCTTGCAAGATTTCATTCTCATGCCTCAAGTGCTCCTCAAGACTAGAAAATGTATCAACACTACTTTTCATACTCATGTCACACTAGCTGATGTGATATATTTTAAGTGGCATCCCATGTCATTCGTTTTTTTTTTTTTTTTTTTTTTAAAAAAAAAAAAAAAAAAAAAAAACTACTTGAAACAAGTCACATCAGCTAGTGTAACATTTGTGCGATAAATGAGTGTGTAAAATAACATTACTCTTATACAAACCATTTTGTAGACCATAATACGACTGCTTTATTTTTATTATAAGAATATTATTCAATTTCTTTGAAAACTAGAAAATTATTAAGTAATTATTTAACCAAATGGTTGAATCAATTTCTAAATGTTTATTTATTTTTTAGATAACATCGACGAGATATAAATATAATTCATGGTTTTAGATAACACTCTTGATCATCCAAACAAATCTCATGAAGAAAAAAAAATAGAGGTACAAATATAATTCATGGTTTTAGATAACACCTTTTTTTCTTTTTTCTTTTTTCTTTTTTTTTTTCTTTTTTTTTTTTATGACACTAGATTTATTTTAATGAATTTGTTTGAGAACTCTGTTGGCTGCCTCACAGAAACCTTGAAGTGTACGTAGCTCATTTCCAAGAGTTGGAGAAAGTTTGAACTTCTGTAGACTAGCGCTACAATCACAAACAACCTCCTGAGCAGCCCACATTTGATTGCCAGAGTCCACATAATGTGCATTCTAGAAACTCTTGAACGCAATTGTTATCAATTGATCCCTATAATTGAGCTTCAATGCCCAATCATCGTATGAATTCTTCATGGCTCTATTTGTGATATTGACGACAAATTTATCTATGAGCCCCATGACATTTATAGATTGAAGGCTAGCACAGTCGAGGGATGTGCACCCAATGGCTTCAACATCCTCATGAGAGCTTCGACTGTACATGTTATAGCATTTGTGGCAATAGTGGGGTTTTCGGTTTTTTCTGCAAACATTGTTAACTAGTGCTGCATCTCCACTCACAAACGCAATTAGACCCAAAAACATGGTCACAAGTAGAAGGAAAAATTTGCAAGTGCAAGCCGTTTGAGAATATGTTTAATGCAAAAAACTAACGATGAAATTAAATTACATTATTATGAGACATGAACTTGCCTTTTTATAAGCTTGTAACGCTCCTTGAAGTTCCCGAATAAATAGGAAAAATAGGCTATAAGTAGGCCCACTGGTATTACTACAAGGGTTGCTCGTCTATATAGGCCTTATTGTCTTTTATTTTTTATTCTCAAAACAAAAATATTAACAAACAACCTAAAACATAAAAACTCTTTTGTTTTTTGTTCTCAAACAAAAAAAAATTACAAACAACCTTTCAAGCTTGGTTACCAGCTCCTTTTTCTTTCCAATAGAACTATATTCCTTGATTCTATATTTGAACATGAGAGACATATAGAGAGAGACTTTGAAATTGGAAATATATCTCTCTTGTAGGTTTTTGTTGTAGTAAGATTTTATTATTGTTGTCATTATTATTTATAATTTTTTTTAGATTTTATTCACTCCCACTATGATATTATCAATGAACTACTACTTCCATCTACATCTTCAATACCATATCGAGGGCTCCTAAAAAACATGCCATTCGAGCTAAATACAAACGGTAATTGGAATTTGGAACAATCGTTTATAGAACTCACATTACTATGCATTTCAAAGGCCTGTTCGAATTGGAAACCTTTCACTTCGAATCGAAGGCTTGAAAAATGACTTTGGCTAAAATTTTCTAAGTGTTCTTCCATTTTATTAATCCCAAATGTTTTGCTCATTTAATTAATTTATAATAAATATTTTTAATTACTTTATTTGGTGTTACATCCCTTCATCTTTATAAAAATTTCGTCATCGAAAGTTAAATCTTAACTCGCTAACATGCTCACAAACAAGATATTATTTTAACTTTATATATATATATATATATATATATATATATATATATATATATACACACACACACACCTGGATTCAGTTGAACAAATAAGGATATCAATTCCACATATCCGACTCGAGTTCCCAAAAAGCTTTTTTCATTCCATGGTTTTTCTATACGACTTTAACCAATTGAATAATCTCCGTTCTCAACTGTTGCTATTTGTAATCCATAATTGGCACTAGGAGCTCTTCATATGTCAAATTAGCTTGAATATCAAGAAGCTTGTAGTTGATAATGTGCGAAGGATCATGTACGCACTTCTACAACAATGATACATGGAATACATTGTGTACTACATCCAAATTAGGTGGCAACTAAACTCTGTAAGCCACCGGACTAACAACTGACTTTACTTGAAAAGATTTGACATACCTTGGATGTAGTTTTCCCTTCTTGCCAAATCGTATCACCCCCTTCATTGGCGACACCTTGAGATACTCAAGGTCGCCCATCTAAAACTCAAGCTTGCGACAATGTTTATCTGTATAGCTCTTCCATCTGGTTTGAGCGATGAGCATTTGCTTTTGAATAAGCGCAACCTTATCTTTTGTGTCTTGAACCATTTCTGGTCCCAGCAATTGTCTTTCACCAACTTCATCCCAATGCAAGAGCGATCTACACTTGTGCCCATACAACGCTTCATACAACGTCATCCCAATGGTTGCTTGGAAACTATTATTGTAAGCGAACTCAAGTATAGACAAATATTGAATCCAACTACCTTTAAAGTCGAGCATGCATAACCACAACATATACTCAAAGATTTAGAATGGTCCTCTCTGATTCATCGATTTGCAGATGGTATGCCATGCTGAAATTCAACTTAGTTCCCTTTGCTTCGTGTAGCCTCTTCCAAAACTTCGATGTGAAATGAGCATCTCATTCCAAGACTATGGAGATAGGAACTTTTATTGGTTTGGCGTGGACAAAATGACGTGATAAATCTCCCGTTTAAAATTAAATGAAAAATATGACAAAATATCTTTTTGTCACAAAGTCAAAACTCATATCTTTAATTGTCAAAATTAAAATTCAGGTCCTTATTTGTCACAAGAACAAAATTCAAGAAATGCTTAGGCAATTTCTCATTATCAAGAAACTTGAATGGTAGGATTTATTTTCCCATCAATGTCTTTTCTCTTGTTCTTATGTTCTGATAGCATTATGAGAGCGCTAAAATGTAATAATAATAAAAGATATATTTGAGGGAGCGAATAAAATCTAAAAAAATTATAAGTAATAACGACAATAATAATAAAATCTGACTACAACAGAACCCTACAAGAAAGATATATATTTCCAATTTCAAACTCTCTCTCTCTCTCTCTCTCTCTCTCTCTCATGTTCAAATATAGAGTCAAGGAATATAGTTCAATTGGAAAGAAAAAAGAGCTAGTAACCAAGCTTGAAAGGTTGTTTGTTAATTTTTTTTGTTTGTGAACAAAAAACAAAAGAGTTGTTATGAGTGTTTTATGTTTTGGGTTGTTTGTTAATATTTTTATTTTGAGAATAGAAAATAAAAGACATAACGGCCTATAAAGGCAAGCAACCCTTGCAGAAATACCTATTGGCCTATTTATAGCCTATTTTTCCCATTTATTCGGTTTCGAGGACTTCAAGGAGCATTACAATCTTATAAAAGGCAAGTTCATGACTCATAATAATATACTTTAATTTCACTGTTGGTTCTTTGCATTAAATGTATTCTATAACGACCCACCCCCAACGACACAATATTGTCCGCTTTTGGCTCTCTCGAACCAGACTTCCCAGGAGGTCACCTATCTTGGTACTACTTTCGTACGCTTAACTGCGAAATTCTGATAGGTTCACGGCCATCACGGCTTTAAAATACGTTGTGTTAAGGAGGGTGTGTTTATACATATAAGCACATTCCCATTCCCAAGCGATGTGAGACGTCACAATCACCCCATCTTGGGACCCAGCGTCCACACTGGCAACCCTCATAGGATCCCTCCCATTCTTGGGGTCCCAATGAGTGCCCACTGGCAACCCTCATGGGCTTGTGCACGTTCCCCTCATCTCAGACTGGGCAATGACTCTGATACCATTTGTAACGACTCACCCTCAACGACACAATATTGTCTGCTTTTGGCTCTCCCGAACCAAACTTCCCAGAAGGTCACCCATCTTGTACTACTCTCGCAGAAGCACGCTTAATTGCGGAGTTTTGATACGTTCACAGCCATCACGGCTTTAAAACGCGTTGTGTCAAGGATGGTGCGTTTATACATATATAAACGCATCCCCATTCTCAAGCGATGTGGGACGTCACATATTCTCATATAGTTTGCACTTGCAAATTTTTCCTTCTACTTGTGGCCATGTTTTTAGGTCTCATTGCGTTTGTGAGTGGAGATGCAGCACTAATTAACAATGTCTGCAGAAAAACTGGAAACCCTAACTATAGCCACAAGGGCTATAACACGTACAACCAAAGCTCTCATGAGGATGTTAAAGCCCTTGGGCGCACATCCCTCGACTGTGCTAGCCTTTAGTCTATAAATGTCATGGGGCTCGTAGATAAATTTGTGGTCAATGCCACAGACAGGGCCATGAAGAATTCATACGTTGATTGTGCATTGAAGCTCAGTTCTAGGGATCAACGAATAACGAGTGCACTCAAGAGTGAGTAGAATGCACGTTATGCAGACTCTAGCAATAAGATGTTGGCTGCTCAATAGTCAATAGGTTGTCCATAATTGTAGTGCTAGGCTGCAAAAGTTCAAACTCTCTCCGACTCTTGGAAATGAGCTACGTACACTTCAGGGTTTCTGTGAGGTAGCCAACGGTGTTCTTAAACAAATTCATTAAAATAAATCTTGTGTCATTAAAAGAAACTACTAATAGACCTAAGTACCTTTATTTTTTGTTCTTCATGAGATTTGTTTGGATGACCAAGAGTGTCATCTAAAACCACGAATTATATTTGTATCTCGTTGGTGTTATTAAATTACTTAACTATGTTCTAGTTTTCAAAGAAATTGAATAATACTCTCACAATCAAAATAAAGCAGTCATATTATGGTCTACACAATGATTTGGATAAGAGTATTGTTATTTTTCACAAATGTTACACTAGTTGACGTGACGTATTTCAAGTGACTTTTTTTTTTTTTAAAAAAAAAAAAAATGATATGGAAAGCCACTTAAAATACATCACGTCAGGCAGTGTGATGTGAGTGTAAACAATAACATTACTTTTTCACAAATCATTTATATCAGTAGAAAGTAGAAATTAGAGTCTTCAAAACAATGTGTTACGGTGATTTGTATAAGAGTAATGCTATTTTCCTTTACCATATAAATTAGAAATTAGTAATACTAATTATCTTATTTCCTCTATAACGGAGATAGAAAATTAAATATACTGGGAATATTGGCAAAACTGCCAGTATTGTTAACCAAATAAAATAATTTGTAGTAAAAACAAGATACACTTGGACCAGGAAAAAATATTTTTTCGAGCAAGGAGATATTTGTTTGTAAAGAAAAAAAAATTAAATAAATGTATTCAGGTGGGATTTGTGAAAGGAATTTTTCGCAATTGATGAAAGCCTGACAGAGCAATGCCGCGTGGAGGTACAAGGCCTACGGGTAGGGACGGAGGGAGGGGGGCTGGCAGGGGCCATGCCCCCTCCCCCCCCCCCCCCAATTTCCTAAAAAAAAAATTTATTAGGTGGGAATTTTTTTTTTTCTAAAAAATTAAAAAATATAAGGTAAAAATAAAAATTTAGCTTACTTGGCCCCGGCCATTGGCCCCTGCCCATAAGAACTTCTGGCTCCGTCCCTGCCTACGGGTCGAGAACTTTTCTCGGAGAAGAAGTAACGACGACATTTAAGAAATAAGCATCAGCTAACTTTGTGCCCGCAGCCTCAATAATACAGAGAATGCAATCGTTATTTGGAATGATTGCAATTTGGAATTGAGGGTTTTTTTTGTTGTTGTTGTTGTTGATAGAATAGAGTAAATTTTTAATAATAGAGTAACAAGACATAAAGTAGTTCCTTTTAGGAACTTAATATTGAGATAAGGATACACCTTTCCTTTTCACGCCAATCTACTTTCAAAAAAGAAATTGTGCTTGCCACCTCACCCATTGATAATGCCTTCAATTGTGGGACTGAGACTTAGAAACCATGATTTTTCGCATTAGATCGCCAAAGCGAGGACAAGACTTTCATTTGTGGAATTTTGGTGAGCGCCATCGAACTTTGGGGATATTGCTGGACTGCGTTTCTGTTTGAGGAACGGAGACAGAGAGGAGGATAGAGAAAATAAAAAGGAAAATTACGTATATTTTCTTTAAACTGCTACTCATAAAAAAAATGAAAAATTACATATATTTTCTTTAAACTATGACTCAATTGTTAATATCACCTTAAACTACTAATTGTGTCAATGTTAGGGGTGTGCATGGGGCGGGGCGGTGTGGGTTTCCGCCTTTTTTGGCCCCGCCCCGCACCTATGCGGGTTGGAAATTTTCAACCCGCAAACCGCACTTGATAAAGACTAACCGTGCGGGGTGGGGATTGAGGGGCGGGGCGGGTATTTTGAGTGGCATTTATGTAATTTTGATTTTATTTTGTAAAAAATAAAAATTCGAAAAAATACTGGTTTTTTTAATAAAAACATATTAATTTTTCACAGAATCTTATGAATGCAAAGTCAAATTTTTAGGAAGTCAACTATGTTTCATTAAAGAAAAAAATTATAATTTCAAAACTCCTTAAATTTAGTCTTTCGACATGTTGACACATATCTTTCAATCGTTCCTATTTCCATACAAGAACATTTTCCATGGAATTAGCCTTGTAAACTAAACTAAAAACCCTATTAATTATAGATAAAATTCTAAGAAACATGATTTTTTTTTCTTTTTTTTCTCCTTTGTGTGGTGCGGCGTGGGGCGGGGTGGGGACCCACATTTTTTAAACCGCAACCCGCCTCACCACGCATAAATTTCTCAAATTAAGACCCTAACCCGCAAAAAAACCTGAAAACCCGGTCCTTTGCGGGGCGGGGTGGGGCGGGTGCTGCTGGGCGGGGCGGGGCGGGGATTGTGGGTTTTGCACACCCCTAGTCAATGTCTCACCTCAAACTATTAAAAAATGTCAATGTCTCTCTTAAGACCAACAAAAAGACAAAAATAACCCTAATTTTTTTTTTTCAATGAGACAAAAATGTCCTTATAAACTTAAAAAAAAAAAAATGAAAAATGAAAAACCAATTTTTAATTATTTAGTTTTTTTGTTTTTTTTTCATAACTTTTTGTTATTTTAGATTTTTTTAATAATTTTTTAGTTTTTTTTTTTTAATTTAATAATTTTATGAAGGGTATTTTTGTCAATATGGAAGATATTGACATAGTTTGATAGTTTAAGGGGGATATTGACACAATTGATATTTTGGGAAGGCATTGGCAATAAGGTGATAATTTAAAGGGGTTATGTGTACATTTTACAAATAAAAAAAGAAAAGAAAAGAGAGAAAAGGAGCGATTTTTTTTTTTTTTTTGTTCGTCGTACCCACGACATTGTTTCATGTAAAATGCCAAAGCTAAATCCAAACCGTCCAAATAACTACATAAGATGTCCTGTTAACTCCTTTCGCTGCATGTAAGCCAGATCTTGGACATAACCATATTAGTATTGTGAGATAAAAATAAGGTATATAGCATTTTTCTATAATAAGTTGACATGACACTTATTATCCCACAATTATCTAACATTAGCATTTCTCCATAAAAATTCAAGAGTTTGTTGAAAATACCACATGAACATTGTGGGATAAAAATGTGATATATAATATTTTTTTATAATAGGCTGAAGAGAAATGTTAGATACTATAATTCTATCCAATAATACTGACGTGACACTTTCAAGTTTCAATACTGCAATCGGATAACCGCGTAACTGTCTAGTAGACCATTTGTGAGAATTTTTCTGTTGATTAATTTGTTACTGTTTCTTCTTCATTTTATGGATGTGGATTTTATACATAATGATGACCGTGGGAGTTGTTTGATCGGAGGATCCATTGATTTCATTTTTGGAAGTGCTAATTCGTTTGGCAATAAAAAAGAATATTGATTATTTTCTACTTTTTTCAAAAACAAATCATATTTTATTTAACTTTTTTAAATTTTTTCAAATTTAATCTGACAAAGTCAAACTTCAAAATTCTAAATTAGAATTGAATTATGATTTCAAAAAATCGATCACTCAAACGATAAATCTCTCTATCAGCTACCACAAACCTTCCATCAAGAACATGCTTTGCTAGATGGTATTTAATTGTGTAGTAAATATCTTACGATCTATGGTTCGTATAATAAGCAGTAAGATTTATATATGGAAATATAGCAGTGGGATTAGCGGCGCTATCACAGCTCATGGGAGGCAGTCCATGAATGAGCAAACTGGTTTTTCCTTTGTGAATAGTAGCACCAGCGGAACTGGGAGATTTATGCCACTGTGGTGTTTTTAATTATTGTAAATAAATTAAAAATAATAACACTTAACACCTGAAACTTGAAAGAAACTGTGCTTATAAACAATTTATGAGAAGCATTTTCCGGTTAATAACCACGTAACTGCTACTTTGTTAGTTGCGGTTAACCGTTAACCGGCTTAAAGATTATGACAAAATAATCACAACCGCAAATGTAATTGGCTGTACACCCTACTTCCTAGTATCTATGTAGCTCTTAGGCCTTCGTGCCTAGCCAACCTACCAGAAAGAAAAGAAAAAAAAAAAAAAAAAAAAAAAATTCAAATCAAATAATTTTGGCTCCTATTTATTTTCTTTTTCAACTCAAAACTTTTTTTTAACCCAATATAAAGACTTTATGAATCATTAAGTGATACTATCATTACTTAGAGTTTCAAACTCTATCGGGACCACTGCCGGGACCACCACGCTCTCCTGGCAACCGGGCTGACCAACGGACTCACGCTAAACCAACGCTAGCAGTTCGGACTGACCACCTAGAACTCGGAGTATTATTGCAGACTCTAAACCCTCTCTCTACTCACCCTTGGCTTTGATACCATAAACTGACCCAGGTGATAAATATTTTATTTTTGTTTCTGGATCTTCAATTTGATCTATTAGTTCTAATATTATTCTTTCTTCTCTTGTTTAAAGTATTTATTTCTTTTCTACAGGTACACATATTCTTATCTTTGCATAAATAAAATCTTATTTCATTTTCTTCACTTGAATCAGAATATTCATCTTGGGATGTAGTATTGTTATCATCAATTTATAATAATTCTTCAGATTCTGTATCAGATTCAGATAATATATTTAAGAATTGAGATTTTAATTTATCATCAATATTAAGTTCTTTAATTTTATCTTTTACTTTGCAATTATTCTTATAATGACCAGTTTGACCACATTTATAACATACAAGTTGTTTTTTATTATGCTTAAATTTATTTGGTTGAAAAATTTTAGAGTTTTTTGATTCATAATATTTTTTTTATAGGGTTTATATGATTTCATTTTCTTATTACTATATTTTTTATGCTTATGTTTAGTGGATGGTGCTATTAAAGGGAGAAAACCATATTGTTCACAAAAAGATCCTAATTCTTGTTTGGCATATTTCATATCCTTTTTTAATTGATTTGTTAGTCTTAAATCATTACACAAATTGAATCCTATATGTTTTATTGCATTAATAATTTCTCCATACGTAAGACTTGTATAATCATTGTGACCATCATTATTCAATTTTTTTCTAACCTTATGAGCAAAATATTTGGTTAATCCTCCTATAAATTTTTCTTTCCAATAGGGGGCTCTATTATCAGTTCTGATTAATACTCTTGAAAGAAAGACATCCTTATACCATCTAAAATCTGTTAAAGTATTGCATTTTAAATGTTCTAAACTATCATAAATATTTTCTCTATATACTGATGGATCTCCTACAAAATGTTTTGTAATGGCAAATATTAAAGTATTAACAGCATCTTCTATAGGTTGATTATGCTCATTTGTTATAAAATTCCAAGCATCATCAGTTTTATAAGATGTTTTTAAATATGATCTTTGTTTTTCTGTTAATGTATTATCCCACCATCCTTTTAATTGACCTGTAAATCCTGTTATTAAACTACTTGCTACCTGATGATCTGATCTATTAGCACCTTTATAAACATTTGCTACTATCATCATTTCATGTAAAACATTCAAAATTTCATATTCTGATAATCCATCTATATTGCACTCATACAAAGCATCAGCTATGTAAGCAGCTCTTATTCCTAATTCTCTTTCTTCAAATTGTATATCTGGAGGTGTGGGTTTAGGATACCAATTACGAGTTACAGAAGTATGCGTTGCGTATTTTCCTTTGTAATTATTCCTAGGTATTCTTCCTGGACCATTATAATATCCTGAAGTCATTTTATTTAGATCTAAATTTTTAAATTGAGATTGTAATTCATCAATGTAAGATTCAGTATCATTATTTTTTATTTCTTTATGTGAATTTTTTATGGTTAAAATTTCTTTATTATGATTTGAGGTTGATGCATGATTCTTTATTTTCAAAGTATCTAGTCTTTTAGAAATTTCTTCTAATAATTCTGTATTGTCCTTTTTTTAAAGAAAATCGTAAATTTGGAGGGATTTCATATGGTATAAATAAGGGTCTTTCAATTTCTTTTTCTTGATTTTTTACTGTTAATGGGTTTATCTGATTTTCAATTCTTTCTAATTTTTCACCTAGAACTTTTATATATATATTTGTAAAATTATTCTGTTGTATAATATTATCCATATTTTTATTATCATCACTAAGACTTGTTTTTTTAAGAGGAGAAGCAACTATTTCCGATCCTCTGTGTGAAAGGGTAATTGATTCATAAGGGGGATATTCTTCATGAACAACTTCATTAGTTTGTAATTTCATCCAGCTATTCTTAGCTCTACTGATTGTATTAACTTTGCTAATGTTAATTTTGGCATAATTATGTTCAAACCAAGGAAAGAAATAAATATCTGTTCTTGTTTTATTCATATGATTATACCATCTAGTTCTTATATGATTTTGTTCTATTTGTGAAAATGTATTAAAAAACCATGTTCTCTTATCATCATATCCAGGAGACATAAAGTTTTTTCATAATTTTTTATTTATTTATTTCATAATCTCTAGTTATCATCATAATTTGTGGATCTTCCATTTGAGATTGAGTTGGAGAGTTTGGATTATTCATTTCATTATAATTTCTAAGAGGATTATTCATTTCACTAATACTGGCTGCTGAGGCTACAGAATAAAAAGGAGTATCTACAAATTTTCCTTTGTTAATACCTTGTAGATTTGTTTCTAATTGACTTAAATTATACCTAGGAGGGGAAACAGGTTTATTCATAATTTCATTATACGAAGTCGGGACTCTTGAGCCAGAAGCTCTTGAGTATGTTTTCTATAAGGCTGGAAATTTAATCCTATAGTACCATCTTTTGTCTAAGTAATATAATCCAAATCTGTAACATTATTCTCTTTTTTTGGTAATTGAACTAAATTTTCTAAAGTCTACTTATTCGGTAAGACTATATCATCCCAACTAATTTGTTTTGGTATACAAATTGTAGAATTTTGTGTATTACATTGTAATAATAACGTTTGACCTTTTGAACTTTCTAATAATGCCTGAGGTTCTAAAGTTGTTTTCATAAGTTTATAATAAATTCTATATACAATATTCAAAGGTAAAGCATTTTTCATCATACTATAACCATCAGTTTTAACATTCAATTCTAAGGCATGTAAAAGAGTAGGGTCGAATAATGATAATGAAAAATTCGGGTAACAATTGAAATATACAGGGCCTTCATACAAAGATGATTCTATTGATCATAATAATGAGTCTTTAAATCTTAAATGTCTATCATCTCTTAAACATAATAATACACTATTATTCAATCATTGCCTTGTTAATGGTTTAACAGCTACTTGGACTAATCCTATATGTATAAAAGAATATTTTCCCTTATGTTTTTCAATACTATCTTTTGAAAATAATTTAATAGTTTCATATTCCTTATTCAAAGAAACTGTTCTTTCTACAGTTTTGATTGTATAATCTGATAAAAAAGATAGATTTGAAAAAGTTGATTGCTTATAAATATTTTTTGTGGGGACAGAAGGTAACTTCCATTCTTAAAGATTTAATTCTTGATCCATATTATCACTACTATCAGAAGAAGAAGGTATATGAGATCTAGAGGAAAAGCTCCTAAAGAATGAATTTATAATATACTTTAAAACTCTAAGTTTTTAATAATCAGTTTCAAACTCTATCGGGACCACTGCCGGGACCACCCTAAACGCTCTCCTGGTAACCGGGCTAACCAACGGACTCACGCTAAACCAACGCTAGCAGTTCGGACTGACCACCTAGAACTCGGAGTATTATCGCAGACTCTGAACCCTCTCTCTACTCACCCTTGGCTTTGATACCATAAACTGACCCAGGTGATAGTAATGACGTATGACAGTATAATAATGAAGATGATGAGTATTATGAAAGATAATTTAAGATAATGATTTAGCAAAATAATTCAAAAACATAATATAAAGGAGAATCATATAGTGAAGATAAAGACGGAGTAATAAACATTCTTATTTGTTATATTGATTCAAAGAGGAAATAGATACAAGCTTCTAAGCCTTGATGTAGAGGCTAAAGGATACAAGGAAAGGAAAAGAAAGAAAACTAGTACTGGATAAAAATGATAGAAAGGCTAGGGACGATAGGCACTCAGGTTATCTCTCAGAATACCTCTCAAATGGCCTCTGCCTTCTAACAAATGATACATGTCTTTTATAGGCAAAAAAAAAAAGGAAAACTACAAATATGAACAGTAGTAAATATTCTGCATATCTTTTTTGAACAGTAAAGGTAGCAATATTCAATATTCCGCATGTCTTCTGAATAGTAAGGCAGCAATAATTCTGATTCTTTGGCAGTAATAATTCTGAGTCTTCTGAACAACATTTGTTTTTTGCATCGACTGATAAAGCTGATAATGATTCATAAAGTCTTCCTGCATTAAAGTCTTCATTTTGTCTTTTGCGTCGGCTAGTAGCTGATAATTCATAAAGTCTTCATATCTTCATAAATGCTTTCTTGTCATCATCTGTCGTCTGTCATAATGCATCTTCACGAAGTCTTGTCATTATTAAGTCTATCATAATGCATCTTCATAATATCTACTTCAGAGATCAGTGATTCTTCATTATTCTTTTTAGAACTTGGAGTATTATTGCAGACTCTGAACCCTCTCTACTCACCCTTGGCTTTGATACCATAAACTGACGCAGGTGATAGTAATAACGTATGACTGTATTAAAAAAGAAACCACACCTCAATTTTTTTTTTCTTTTTTTCAATTATTTTTAAATATATTCTATTTAATTCATCTTCTCAAACATAATTTCTAAACTTTTTTTTTTCTCTCGGTATTCAAAATTTGAGTAAAATTAAAAAAATAAAAATAAAAATAAAAAAATGGATCAACCAAACGTTCCCATCGAAATGAGTTAACAAAGCTTAAAGGGTCCGGTGGCAATAATTGATCCCATGATTAGAATAAAGTTAGGAAAGTGTAAAACAATGTCCACCATGCTCCGGGTTTCGGCAGCTGTAACTAGCCTGTAAGCCTGTAATGGCGCCCATTCCTCATCCGATGGCGATGGCTTTCACATCGTTGCACTTCCCATGTGCTTGCGAGCCCTCGCGCTTTCGCCAGCTGTTTCCTTTCGTCAAAGCCAAACTCTTCTCCCTTTTCTTTTCTTTTTTTTTTTTTTTTTTTTTTTTTTTTTTTTTTTTTTTTTTTATTCTTCGCTTTCACTATGCAATTTTTTTTTTTGTATTTCTCCACACGCTCCGCAGCCTACTCCACGCGACTCACACTCCCTTAGGCTCACACGAACCCTATCTTCAGTCTTCCCCCTCTTGAATCTCGATCCAGTAATCCAATCATTAAGAAAATTTACTCCTTTCGATTCTTTCCTGCGTGAGCATGTAATTGTATCTACTATTTCAGGTTAACTTTTTTTTTTTTTTTTTTAATGTTTTGCGCATTTCGTAGTTGATTATTTTCTTAATTCTTGCATGGTTATTTCAGTGGTTGAATCGAGTTAGGGTTTATTTGATCCGCAGGATTTCTGTACGGATTGGCAGCGATTTCGGGTCTAATTGGAGCTTGTTTGATTGGATGACGTCACTGAAGTGACGGGGAGTCTGTTTTCTATATCTCGGCCTCATCACCGTCGTCGTCCGGCCATGGAAAGTCGTAGTGATTCGGAAACAACTTCATTTTTGAGGTTCTCATATATGTATTTATAATATTTCTTACGTTGCTTCGTTTGCTGTCTCTGAATTTCAATTCAAGCAATTCATGGTAAATTACTATGGTAAAATGGCCCATAACTTTGTCGCTAAATGATGGAAATGGGATGTCTAACTGTCATAGCACCATTATGGGGAATATCACGTATTTTCAAGGATTAGAGCCCATAATGTTAAATGCGATCAAGAACAGAGCATTCAGGGCGAGTAGTTAGTTAGTGTACCATTTTGGTCTGCAGTTTATACAAGTTTGAGGTGATAAAAGTTCGGGTTACTTTCTATTTTTTAGGTTCGTCCGGATCTTTTTCTTGACATTGACTTGCAGTGTCTCAAATCCACAATTTTGACATGGAACCTTCAAATAAAGGTTTCTTAATTAAGTTTGCTTGCAAGTATCATACAACTAATCGACAATTTATAGCTAAATTAAACACTTCATACAGTATGTAAGTCCGGATAATCTTCTTAATGACAGAACCGAGCTCATGGTCAAAATTATATACAACCATCTAGTTAACCATTCTGGTTAATTAAATTCACTTGCACACAAAATTATACAACCATCTAGTGATTATTTTGATAATTAGAATTGTTGGTTAACTTATAAATTTGTGTAATTGAATTTGATTAAGCATTACAAGAGTGCATGCAATTTTGATTATAAGTTATTTGTAATATTCCTGTATGATCTCAATGATCATGGGCAGGCTTTGTCATCAGGAAGATTATCGAGATTCATATTTACCATGTCGAGAGTTTAATCTAATTATAACTTTTTGATTATTTATGTGTTGCTTGAATCGCCCTAATTGGGGTCTCTTTTGTATGTTTCATGTGTACTTGGGTTGTGCTCCTCTGCGCTTTATAATGTGATTGATTTACTTATAAAAAAAAAAAAAATTTATGTTGCTTGAAACAAATTTAATTAAGAAAGCTTTATTTGTAGATGCTATGCGAATATTGTGGCTTGGAGAGTAAGTTTTTGAGGCTCTACACCATACGCATGTTAAAGAAAGAAAAAAAAGAAAGTCTAGACGAAATTGTAGTTTTTGTTGACTCAAACTTCTTCAAACTATTTTCTACTTGGTGTGCCAAAATTGTAAACGACACTGGATGCTTTGTTCTAGATTATATTGAACATTATGTCTATGATCTCAACCCCAAGGAGTAGTACAATCGGCTTGGGACCACACTTTATGAAATGGGGGTCACTAGTTCGAATCTCCCATTTCCTTTTCCCTTTCTCTTAGGGCCAATTACATATATAAAAAATGGCTTTGATCTCTACAAACGTAATGATGTTGTAGGTGGTTAGTCATTCCACTCATATAATTTTTTTTTTTTTTTTATAAGTAAAAAATGTTTTATTAAAAAAGTGAAAGGCGCATCTAAGTACACAGGAACAACCAATCCAACTCACAAAAAGAAACACAACAAACCTGCAAGGACCTAAAGCCTTCAAATCCGAAACCCACAAGGAGCACTCAATGTTACAGCACGTGAGCCTTGCCTTTCCTTCTCCGAGAGGACATGCTTGTATCATCGTAGCTAACGGAGATTTTCAAATTCAACACCTCCCTCCTACCTTTGGTCTTAAGGCTCGCAACCTTTGCTATTCATTGAAAATCCTCTTCAATGGCATCCAAAATCGCGAAGGACGGATCTTCATCCTCATCACCATCCAACACCCAATCTAAGGGTATGTCGGGAGGACATACACCCAAAGGGTGAGGGGAGTCTTCATCCTCCCCAACCCAAACCTCATTGCTCTGATCCCACACAACAACCTCCCCATACGAGCCAAAACCTACTGGCCACTTCTGAGATTAGATCAAACCATCCAACTTGAAATCCACACCCTTTTCAGCGATTGGAGTAATACAACCACCCAAAAGGGTGGGAGCCCCTTCCGCCCCATCTTTAGGCGAGAAATGAGGAGCTACCCCAAGAACGCTCGGGAGAAGAAAACCTTGCTGAAGAAGGCTAGATGGAGGAGGCTTCGGTGAGGGCGGGACCGTGGCCCAAGGCTTGACAAAAAGCACCCAAAGACGGGACCGTCGAAGCTCTGATCGCCTTCACAACCTCGTCAAACAGAGAAGCATCCATCTGAGTACCTCTGCCTACGTTCGATCTTTGGTGATATCTCAGCACCGATTTGGACTCCGACGGGTAGATGGGAGCCCCACACTCCGACATTACCGGAAGAGAAAAGCGGAGCCTTAACTGCCCCAAAGAAGAGGCACCAAAGGAATCTAACCCAACTTCAGAGAAATCCGGTGCAGAGAAAACCCCTTAGTATCCGAGTCTACCTTAATAACTACAACCACATTCTGACTAGCTCCTAACGAGCGCTTGAAGGAGACACTCACTGCTTCTGGGGGCAGAGAAAGAAGAGCATAGGCAAAGCAGGCTATCGCAGAAGGGAAAGAAGAGGATAGGAAAAACCGGCCCAGAAAGCATCGAAAAGGGACCAGAGGTCGCCGGCGACGAAGTACTTGAAAACCCAGAGGCTTGGATGGGAGAGAAGGCGTGCACAGGAGACTTCGGAACAAAAGAATCCGGCCTAGGCCCTGCTGGAAACAAAAGAGAGGCCAATGACGTGTTCAAGCAAGTGTCAGTGCCTTCAGGAGGAAAGAACAACGGCCTTGTAGGAGTATCTTCGGCACCTTCAGACATCTCAAAACTGGTCGGAACAGTCAACCCGCCACCTTGAGCAACCGCCATTGTCACCTCTGGCCTTTGAAGACTCGATGAAGACCCAAAGAGAACTCAATACCCACTTCAGGATTTGAAGTGAGCCTTGGACCCGTAACCTTCGTTTGCTCCTTGGATTTGGGCTTTGTCATAACCCAGCCTAGACGGAAAGCTTTAAAACTGAAAGTGGGTTTTAGACCCAGCTTGAAAGCAAACGAATGACCCAGCAGCAATCCGACCCATCATACTCACTAGAAGATTCCAACACGTACACAGATTCAAACGAGGCAATATCTTCCTTGTTGATCTTGGTGTGCCTTGGGTAGAGAGAACACGTGCTGGATGTTCCTTGCCCAGCTGATTCAGCAGCAAGTCCTTAACCAGTGGTTTCTTCTCCATCACAGAGCAGTCCAGCGCCATTCTCGCCTCTTCCAAGTCTGTTGGTCTCACAGAGCAGTCCAGCGCCACTCATATAATTCTAAAGTTGTTATTCTACTTAATGTAGTTTAAATTGGGGATGACTCATGGGCAGCAAGTAGGAGGGAGGTCTAGTGTTGGTAATGTTTCAATAATTAGTCAATTGCAGGAAAAGATTATGGGCCTCTTGCCTATTTGAGATATGTCATTACTGTAGTACCAAATTTTGCTTGAGTCCATCTCTTGCTACCTAGGGTTTATTATAGTTAAATGAAAAAAAAATTGTTTGCTGTATAATTTTACTATCTATCGTTTTTTTTTTGGATAAGTTACTATCTATCATTATTGACTTGAGGAAAATGTTCATCACTTTTTATTCAGCCATATATAAGATATCTTAATTCTTACTTTGCTGGTTATAACTTGGCACTATTGTATCAATATAGTTTATCTGCAGCCTTGTCATATGGGATTGCTTCTATGGCTATGGTTTTTATCAATAAGGCAATACTTATGCAGTATGCAAACTCAATGACCCTCCTCACTTTGCAGGTATGACTTTGTAAAAGTAAAATAGAGCACTTACTCTTTCACTAGCTTTGCACTCATTGACTATTGATAGTGGATTTTGTTTGTTGGCATTCATTACCTTAGCAATTGGTGACCACCTTGCTTATACACTTTGGTCAAAGAATGGGATACACAAAAGCCAGAGCGGCAGATATGTCAACAGCTATTAAGCTTCTCCCAATTTCACTATTTTACAATGCTAATGTGGCATTTGCACTGGCAAGTCTAAAAGGAGTTAATATTCCAATGTATATCGCGATAAAGAGACTTACACCCCTTGCTGTACTGATCGTTGGATTCGTTTCAGGAAAGGGGAGACCTACAACACAGGTCTGTGTTGCTCTTATTTGAATTACCATGTGCATCGATCAGCCTGTTTGATTTTATGTTTGTGAAATTGCTTCTCATGTGAGCTTTTTTTTATTTTTTATTTTATTTTATTGTTTCTGACTTCATGTAAACCTTTTCAATTGGTCTTATCAATGGAACATCAATGATAGTGACCCACTTTTATGTTATTGTAAGGTGGGTGTTTTTGATTTATTCTCTGTATCATTGCTTTCTAAGAATGCTAGTACTTAAAGCTGTAACTGCTGTTTCTGCTCGAGTGGACAGTACAAAAGTACAGATTTCATGATGTGATGAATAGTGCACCACAAAGTACTTATATTTCAATAAGCTTAAGTTTAAGTGACACTTGAACACTACTAATATCGAGATATGTAGTATAGTGCTCCACTGAAGTACTTATGTTTTTAAAAGTGAGTCTAAATACTTTTAATGAGCATGTAAATCTGTGATGCAGGTATCTATCCTGCAATTTTTTTTTTTTTTTTTTTTTACCTATGTGAGTAGTAGGGGGACAATTTATCTGTCACAACTTGGGACACGCTAGCTATATATATGTCATATCCTAAAAGGACTAGTCGTAATTAAGGCTCTTCATAATCACTTATATAGTCTAATCAACATGATACAAACTTGACGTGGATTCAACACATGACCGCACAACAGCTTCACACTTCAAATCAATACAATCCAGGGTACCATTATATCACTTACATTGCCATGAGAAAAACATATCTATAGTGCTTTACCCAACTAGTTCTCATTTGGAAAAGTTTAATAATTCTAGTTTGAGTCTTCCCAAACTTACTTGTTTTCAAAGTTTATTTGACCAAGCCCAACCCAGTTATCAACTAGTTTGTTAGTGTTCTGTTGCGCTGCCTGTCCTGATCCTAAGTACAGGAGCTTGTATGTTAGATTTATAAGCATTAATTGATATTTGTTATTAGTGCAATTGTTGTTTAGAATCTTTGATAAGTATTATGTTAAACTGAGCAGAAGAATCTTAGTTCTAATTCAATTTCCTTTTTATGAAATTTCAGGTGACTCTTTCAGTGATATTGACTGCTGCTGGAGTTATCATAGCTGCTCTAGGAGATTTTTCCTTTGACCTTTTTGGATACAGCATGGCCCTTACTTCTGTTTTTTTTCAGGTTGGACCTTTAGTTTTTAACTAGTAATGAATAGGTTAAACTATATAATCGACCATGAAAAGTCATCCAAAATTTGAAGTTGGTCCCTTGAGATGTCGTGTCAAATGAGTGTGTGAAAAAAAAAGAAGCTTCATTTTGGTCTTTTTTTTCCTACAACATCAATTCAAGTGATAGAATCGCGGCTAATTTTTCCTTTTTTATGCGGCTAATTTTTCCTTTTTTATGCAGTTAATTTTTCCTTTTTTATGATGGGCCATTTAATCAAAGTAAAAAAAAAAGTCTAGCCAAATTCAAACCACCCCCCCCCCCCCCCCCCCCCCCCCCAAAAAAAAAAGGACTGATTTGCTCGCCCTTCTTGCCATCCCAAAAGGTGACCTCTCCTCCTTCGAGTTTCTCATTGTGCCACCTCTCCCCCACATCAAACAACAACATAACCAACATCAATAAATCCACATCCTCTGCTCCAAGTCCTTGGAACTACATACATCTTTCAAAAAAGACCACAAATTCGAATATGTAGAATTCAGAAACTTCGCCACATTTTTTGCGCCTGCCATAGCAAATCCCTCTACCGTTCCGTTTTGGGATCCACCATGTGACAAGTCTGAGCCCACTATCCCTCTTGGTCTCCATCGTGGGCCTCAAATCCACCACTTGGTCTCCATCACCCTGATCAATAAATTGAAGCAGAATAACCCGGGGTTCTTAAACAAGAAATTGAGCCAAACATTCAGCGACTTGGTTAGTGACTTTAGTGATTGTTCTTCTTGATTCACGCCTTACAAGATTGCTTGAGGTTGAAGGCATTGACTGTGTGAAGGAGGGTGGAGCGAGAGTAGTGACAGTATAAAGACAAATAAGTACAAGTGGTTGGTTTGGAAGCAATAAAGAATTGGGGGCATGTGAAGTGGATGAGCC
The DNA here is from genome assembly GCF_958979055.1 of Alnus glutinosa. Lineage (NCBI taxonomy): Eukaryota > Viridiplantae > Streptophyta > Magnoliopsida > Fagales > Betulaceae > Alnus > Alnus glutinosa. The sequence goes on along the minus strand of NC_084891.1, from coordinate 9,440,046 downwards.
AGGATGGCGTGTGTTTGGGTTCAGGCTGGAGGCGGCTGTTTCCTAACAGTTGGATTGTGTTACTTTTGCAACTTAGGGCTGTGGATCACCGTGTTTTTGGCATTAGAAGTTGTTGGTGTTGTGGCTTAGGGTTGTGGATCAACAATGTGTGGTGGTTTTGAGCCGAGTGTGTTAGGGGAAATTGGTCAGGGGGTGTCTGGTTCTAGCATTCTATGGTGTGGTGGGGGTGACCAGAGGTGGGCTCAAATGTCTTGGTTTTTGTGGTGTAAGCGGTGGTGGTGCAATGCATTGTTTTTGGAGCTTTTTGGTTTCAAGTGGTTGGGTGTTTGTTGGCAGCATGCTGGTGGTTGGGGATTGTGTATTCATATTTTTTGGGGAGTTTATGGTGTTTGAAGAGCTGCTCACATGGCCTGTTTTGTTTTTCTTTCATTCTTTTAACTGGCTTTGTTTTGGTTAATTTTGAATAGTTGCTGCATTACAAGTAAGCCAATTTCGTTATTCAGATGATAGTGTAGAGGGAAAAGACCAAACTAAAGCCTTTTCTGAAAACACATGGACTAATTTGACACACAATATTTTCAAGGGGTCAACTTGAAATTTGGGCGAATTTTCAGTGACAAAATATATACTCTAGCCTAATGTCTTATCATCAAAATTGAGGATTGATTTGGATGTATGCTTTACTAATGAAATTGCTCATATTCAAATGCAGACCATGTACTTAGTTTTGGTAGAGAAGTCTGGTGCAGAGGATGGGCTTTCATCAGTTGAGATCATGCTCTATAACAGTCTTTTGTCCATTCCATTTTTGTTATTTCTCATCATAGCTACAGGAGAGTTTCCAAATTCTTTATCACTATTATTTGCAAAGGTCAGATTCTAAACCAGTTTTCTTTATGTCACTGTTAATCCTAGATTGTTTTGAAAATAAAGCTTGAGCATGAAATAATAGACTACTTGAAGAATTCTCATGTGCACCCTTTCTCTCAGTAATTAAATCAAATACATGCTAAACCACTATTATTTGCAAAGGTCATTAGTTTTCTACATGCTAAATCACTATTATTTGCAAAGGTCAGAATCCAAACCATTTTTCTTTATGTCAGCGTACCCTTTCTCTCCGACATTGAATCAAATACTAGACTGCTCCTTCTCTGATGTTATCTGCATCCTTTTTTTTTCTTTTTTGTGGAGATTGAAGGATATCAATAGGTGCTTGAACTACGTCTTGTGTTATGCCACAATGTAGTCTAAGATTATATTTAGCTGCCTTTACTTGTCTTTCATAACTTACACAGGGACTTGTTAAAAGTGTCATGTTGAATCTTGGATTTATAGCCTCGCCATTTTCCCTTCGTTCTTTTTCCTTTTTTTTCCCCATTTAGTCACCCATTATCCTTTACAGTGCATTCAGTTCCAATTTTTTTTCCTCAAGTTTTAAAACAGGATTTAAGTTGTGATTATACTCTTTCATTTTTACTTTTTAGATATACATGAGCACCTGAAAAAAATAATTCCTCGTCAATAAATTTTGTAGTTTGCCTGTGCAAGTTAACATATCATTATAAAACATGTAAAGATTTATGATTAAGGTCAGTAAAATTAGGGGTAATTACACTTTACCCCCCTGTTTTATCCACGGGATGGCGATTTACCCCCCAATGTACCAAAATTGTTAGATGACCCTCCTGAACTTGCCAACGTGTGGCAAGTTTAACCTTCCGTCCACTCACCCGTCTATTTGGACGGAAAGTCGGTCATGTGCGCTACACGTGACCGTTTAATGCATTTTTCCTTCCCAAAATACCCCAGTCCCAAACAGCCTTCATACCAGTACATGCATTAAAAAAAAAAAGGAAAAAAAAAACCCATTCAATCCGACTGCCCAGCTGCTCCAACACCGTCCAGTTACTCCGACCAAGTGGCTCATGGATCTTAGGTTGTAGGTCGTAGATCTCCATTGGGATAGGCTCGTCCCCGAAGTTGCTCGTGCCGCACGCGAACACGGCGCGGTGACTCACCAGTGCAACGATTGCTAAAAGAGGAATTCTCTGGCTTGTTGTATCTTTGTGAATGAATAGAAATAAGGTTAGTTCTACCAACAAAAACCGTCACCTTAAAAGGTAGCACATCACATGTCCCTTTCCTTCTTTGTACTCTCTGCTCTCTCCTCCTAACTCGAATACCATGATAGCCACGCACGACTCATGCTTTCTTTTCTTCTTTTCCGTCTTCAATCAAATAATGCTACCATAATCTTTTCGGTTACAACGGCTTTGTCATGCTCTGTTTTTTGAACATGAAACAGAGGACGTGGAGAATGTTTTTTTATGTCAAGGTAAGTTTTCCTACAACAGCAGATTCATCAAGAGCTATTGCACTGCAATCTTTGTGGTTGCCCAGACTAGACCGTGCCAAACCTCCATCAACTAACCACATGTCATGATCACCAAGCTCTCGATACGGGAAGTATCCAATAACTAATGTTCCTTTTGAAGCATCCACTGCAGAGATTGGTACATTGGTGCACCCATTGCACCAACACCGCACCTAGAACACTGGCTGGCCACGATTGGGATGGACCGCCGTTGGATTGTGATAGATTGCCCAACGGCTCTTCCTTCTTGTTTTAGTGCATTGCAGGGTGTGTCTTTCATTCGGTGCTGAATATCTAAAGGAAAACGTGTGATCCTTGAGTGCGTGTTTCTCGGTTCTTCAGGTCCGGAAGATCACGTGTCTTCTGCTGCGATATGGAAAGAAAACATGTCTTGATTTGATGCACGGCTACAGGTTGAAGGATAACGGGTGTCGATGCTGCATGGATTTGGAAATGACGTGTATATTGGCCCTACCCTTTATGGAAAGTGCCATGAGCCTTGATTCTCACCCATGGATTCGGTGCTGCAAGCCTTTGTTTTTTTGGAGAGAAATTGTGAGAGTTCGGTCCTGCAGAAATTGAAAGAAACATGCACATCGTGGAAGAATTGAATTTGCAGATGTAGATATCGTGGAAGCCATGTATGAGAGATAAAGTATCCATGACTTGAGTACTTGTTCTGCGAGAATGGTCGCGTAAACCTGGACTGGAAGCTCAGTCCCACGTTGAAGTCAAAGTTCTTGAGCCAGCCAGTTAGGGCTAGGACGATCTTGGTGTCAGTGGTACTTTGGCAAGGAGAAATGCATAAGTTGGTGGTACTACAGTGGACACGTGTGGGTATAATATCTGATGGGGACAGGGGTATTTTGGGAAGGAAAAATTCATTAAACGGTCACGTGCAACGCACATGACCAACTTTCCTTCCAAATAGACGGGTGAGTGGACGGAAGGTTAAACTTGCCACACGTTGGCAAGTTCGGGAGGGTCATCTAACAATTTTGGTACATTGGGGGCTAAATCGCCACCCTGTGGATAAAACAGGGGGGTAAAGTGTAATTATCCCGTAAAATTATATTGCTTTGTCCATCTATGAAACATTTTTCCCCTCAATTTAGACTTGGATCTTTACTAAAACTTCCTACCGGAAAATCAATTTTCATTCTTATTCTCTAAAGACCAATTTGAATTGTGCTTAAATGGTAGCAAGCTGCATTTTGTTATGTTATCTAATGGTATCACTTCTTTATAACGTGAAAGACTAGTGGAGCTGTGTAATATTTAGTTCTCTTGCTACCTGTTTGAAAAATTTCTCACCTTTTTTAGCCTGGTAGAATCCTTGAAATTGGCTGTTAAACTGTAAGATAGACTAACGAATACTACCAAAGTAAACAGTAATAATCAAGGCATTTGCCAAATGGACCTTTGTTGAAAATAGATTTTGGCTCTCCCAGGAAGATACCCTAGGAAGAGTTCATAATGGCTTTTGAAGTGTTGCTGGGGTGAGAAAGTTGGAAATGGGAAGTGGAAGCTTGATAGTGGTGAGGAGGGCAGTGAAAAGAAGGGACTAAGTGAGAGGGACTGGAGAAGCTTATAGAAGTGCATAAGGAATTGTTAGATTGAAGCACCATAGATAGTCGTATGCTTTGTGGGGTGCAAGAAGCTTGTCTGAAGCAATCACAATCAGTGTCAGGAAATATGAAGTGGTTTGTTACATGAAGGGTGGAAAAATCAGTGTGTATACTGTAATGTGCAGCTCATGGGAAATTGAAGTTCAATATCCAAAATTCGAAACAGCAAAGGAAAAAAGAAAAAAAGAAAAAAAAAGAATAGAGAAGAAAAGGGAATGTGCATTTCTGAGGCATGAGACACATCCTTCCAACTTTCTCTGGCACTTACGGTAATTGTGGTTGTTTCTCAGCATAAGATGATATCTCAGCAAATTTTATTTCTTTTAACATATAAATTTATAGAGAATAAGCAACACTTTATAGCAGAAAATATATTCAAGTCAGTAAGATGATTTAGTTGGGTAAGTTGGGACATTCAGTGGAAAATACTGTTGTGTAGATAATTTTCCTTTGACTCAAGTTTGTTCCAGATGATGCTGGCTGTCAAGCTTTCCTAAGATGGTATTGTTATTGTTTCCAGTTTCTGCCCACTTCAAAAAAAAATAAAAAATAGATTTTGAAGTCCACTCTTTAACCCGTTCAGAAAAGCAGCCTACAAGAAGTGCAGATTCTTTTAGACAAGATAAAATTGATTTGGCTGAAGGTTCTTGCAGTGAATGCATTATAAAATTTAAAAAGAAGAAATATTTCTATATTCCAGTGGCTATTGAACTGTACCCTTCAAATGAAGCGAACACCCAAAAAAAAGAAAAAAAGAAAAGAAGAAGAAGAAGAAGAAGAAGAAGCCAGTTTCTTCATTATGATTGGGAAAACCTTCTAATAGCTTGAAGTTTAATAACTAATCTCCTCAACCACTCCTTGTTACTAGGAACCACAACTTTGTATATGCATGTGTTGCCTTTTTTCTTTTTCTTTTTTTCTTTTTTAATAGGTGTTTTCCATTTGGGTTCTTCATAATGCTTTCATTATAGCATTAGATTGCCATTTTTTTTCCTTCGATATTGTTCACATATAAATTTATGTATGTTTTTCACATAAAATTGATTTCTAACATGAATTTTGTCTTTATATGCAGAGTAGTTCCCTATATTTTTTGGCGATTCTTATTCTTTCGTTGGTGATGGGCATTGTCCTCAACTTCACCATGTTCTTATGTACAATAGTCAACTCTGCTCTCACAACAACAATAGTTGGTGTTCTTAAAGGGGTTGGATCCACGGTATGCATGAAGCATCCTTAGGCTCTGTTTGTTGTGCAAAAGTTGGATATAGGGAATTAAAATTTGGAATTTTTGAACAACCATCCCATTTTACAAAATCCTGGAGGGCGTTAAATCTTCCTTCTAATTTCCTGTCTTGATATTTGAAAGAGCATTTTCCTCGAAAAAGAAAATTAAAATAAACCGTTCAAGTGCACACATCTTATATATGCTTTCAATATATATATATTTTGACTATCTATTTATTTACCTTTGTGTCTCAGACCCTTGGTTTTGTGGTACTGGGTGGTGTTCAAGTTCATGCTTTAAATGTGATGGGATTGGCCATCAACACGGCTGGCGGTGTGTGGTATTCATATGCCAAATATCAGCAAAAGAAGAACAAGCCACCAAAGCAAATATCAGATATTGAGGCTCATCGTAAATAAAAGCAATTTAGAAGGATTGCAGGTGACTTAACGGTTGCTTTCTGTGACATTCTTTTAATTGTATCACTCATCAACAATTTAGTAGTTCGTAATGCTTAAGCATGTTTAATTTAACAACATGTCCTTTATATATGGAGCAGTTCCTACATGAACCTGAGTTTATTAACTTTGAATTATTATTATTTTTTTGTTTTAGTCGTAATATCATCAAGGAGGTTGAGAATTAGAAAAGAGTACTGTAGTTATTAGTCTATCGTGGTAGATGATAGGAATTGTGGTTGACTACCGTTTTAGCGGATTTCAATTCCTACCGTTTTAGTCCATACAAGGGGCTTTGATCTTTTGGCCTCTCCAACAATGAGAGTCTTTATTTTTGGGCCCTGCTTTTCATTGGGTAAATTATACTTTGTTCACCAGGGGTTATAGGATGAGTTTGGTTTACCAACATATAGTTTTGAAAGTGGCACTATGTCCACATGGGATCCGCTTTATTAGCATCAGTTAAATTTTGTTGTTAAATAGAATGATTTAAGTACCAATTAAAAAGTGTGCACAGTGTCGCTTTTCTAGATGATAGGTGAGTAAATAATTCATTTTTTCTTGAATTACGTGAATTCCTTTTCCTTTTAGTTTTTTCATTCATTGTTGAGATAACAAATTGGCAGTAGGGACATGTTGGATAGGTTATGGCAGATAGCAAATAGTCATACTGGTGGTTTCCTGTGTCTTCGTCACCGTGGTTTACGTAGAAACAAAAATTATAATTTATGTTGGATTATTTCTTGGAATCAGGAAACGGTAGAGAGCTGACCTTCTCCACCGTCAGTATGATCATAAACTAAGACGATATATAGATATATATCTAGAGAGAGAGAGAGAGAGAGAGAGAGAGAGAGAGAGAGCATGTGCACACACATGGGATGCTTAAGGATTGAGACTGCCAACGGTTCGACAGAAGCAGTTACTCTGTGTAGGGTCGGTGGCTATACAAGGTGACATTTCTTTGAGTTAAACCGTGTTCTTTGTAAACAAGGATGCGCCAGAGGTACACGACAAACTTTTGTTGAATTTTGTAGTGGCATTTGTACCTTAATTTGATCATCATCATTATTCAAATCTGATTTCATACCTACTCATTTTTCGTCGCACAAAAAAAAAAAAAAACAAAATCCTGTTCATCTTACGCAATTGTTTCACTAGAAGCGGCTCAACTGAACTTCTTTCTTGTTTCCTTTTGTGCGTATATCATCCAAACACGCCAAGATTTTGTTGAAATGAGTCTCATTGAAGAATTTTTTTTGGGTATTTTCATATCTTTTTGGAGAAAAATGAGTGGGGATATTGCCCATGAAAAAGCCAAGCGACAGAATTGGCTTTACCGTGACCAATCCTGCCTCAGGCCTGTGTTTGTTTGTTGTGTTATGGAAAACGAAAAGCTGGCTGCTACCCACCCGGCATAAATGTGAAATGTCTGTTAGTAAGTGGGCCTTTCGTGGTTGGACCATACTCATCGTATGAAAGTTGAAACATGCTAACATGTCTTTTCCCAAAATGCTTGAATTTTGTTTCCGCATCTGCCCTTTTTTCTTTTTCTTTTTTTTTTCTTTTCTTTTTTCCAGGTACGTTGAATGACTTTTCGAAAACGTGCCCAAAATCAGCTGGTGCAGATTTGATTATCAGCCAAAACAGGCCAAAAATCAAAGATTTTTTCATTTCTTGCATCATATAATCCTAAGCTTGGGCCAAAACTGTCGGCTGCCAGAACTGGGCTTGGGCATGGGCTTCGTAGATGAGCTTGTCTGGCTACGGTAGTAGCTCTCGTGTTTTGTTCCCACTTCTCACGTAATAAGATTCTCTCCATTTCAAATGAAATTGATACTATTCATTTTATAGTCAAAATTTGATGCATTTAATGGTGTACATAATTTCATATTATTTAAATTTTTTAAAAGACGTGCCAACATTGACTTCATATACACTATTAGATACATAAACGTTAAATCATGACCTTCCATTTGAAATAAATGGTCTCTGTTTCATTTAATGAAACAGAGAGGTCCATTCCACTTCCCACCTAAGCAGAAAGTCCTATTTTTATTTATTTTTATTTTTATCACATTTGACGCACGTTAATGCGTTATGGAGACGTCATTGTTAGGTGTGGACTTGTGGACACTACTTTTTGGTGCCACTAAGTTTGGCTTTATGTTGACGTACGAAGGACAAGCGATGTGAACTCAGTGCATGAATTATATTTAGTCATATACAAGCTTAGTTTGTACATTGCGCACATAAATTTGAAAAACTTTACTTACCTGTGAAGTGCCGTGACTTTTGTAATATGTTAAAAAATGTGCAACGTGGGCGTCCGATGTATCGCCCGTAGACGGATACAGGAGGCTCCCGCCTCTTATAGTCTCTGCAGTCTGCTCTCTGTTGGAGACAAATACGACGGTGGATTAGAGCTGAAATCTATACGTATAAGGCAGTATTTAGTTCATGGTTGAATCCATGACCTCCAAAACACCCGATCACATTGGAGTAAGCTTTTCCTTTTGTTGTCTAATTCATACATACTGTATTTCGAAACTAAATATGGAGACACATTTTGCGTAGAAAATGTGCATAAAAAAAGTTTTTTGTAAATAACATTAATATTCAATAGGAATTGTGCAAAATTGTTGAGGTGGGCTCCTTTAGTGAGGGGATGATTGAAGATTGGTTAATTAGTGCAAAATCCTGGTGGGTAAGAAATTGGATATATATAAAATATATAAATAAATAATACAATTTAGCTTTCCAAACTATCACCATTTTTCTGAATAGCCTCCCAAACTACTAAAGCTTGCACTTTGGCCTCTCAAACTACCAAAACTTTTGAAAAATGCCTATTTTGGCAAAATATCTCTATCATATCTCTACAAAGTGTCATTTTTCAACTAAAAAATTTTTTTAAAAAAAAAATCACAGAGGAAAATGGATATGAACATTAACGAACAAGCTCACAACTGTTGATTTTTCTGTCAGAAACCGATCGAAGTCTTCTACAACGATGATAGACTTGCTCGTCATTTTGCAATATTTTTTTAAAAAAAAAAATAAAATAAAATTTTAGTTTTTAATTTTAATTTTTTAATCTTTTTTCTAATTTTTTTGATTTTTTTTTTTTAAATTTATAATTTGTTTAATTGAAAAATAACACATGGTAGAGATATTATGGGTATATTTCGCCAAAATAGGTCTTTTTCAAAGGTTTTGATAGTTTGGGAGGCCAGAGTGCAAGCATTGGTAGTTTGAAGGCTACTCGGAGAAAGTGTAATGGTTTGGGGGCTAAATTGTATTTTTTTCCAAAAAAAAAAAAGAAATAGGATATATAGTTTAAATAAATAAAGGGGGTCCAATCCTAAAAAATAAAAATAAAATAGGGGGTCCAAACAAACATAATAGGTCCACAATCCACTTTTATTTGGTTAATGTAAGTAGAGCTACGATTTAATTTTGGCCGACACAGAATTGGGGGGTTAGGGAGCATTGGTGGTGTGCTTTAATAGCTAGTTGGATATCGTGTGTGTGTGGTTGTCTTCTTGGATTCCTTTTCTCTGTGGGTGCGTTAGAATAACAACTAAGAACCATTGTCTTTTGAATAGAAAAACACAAAAAAAAAAAAAAAAAAAAAAAAGAAAAAAAACAAAAAAAGGAAAAGAACAGAGAAAAGAGCCATTCTCTTTTACAAGTCTTTTTCTTCTTTTATTTAACCCAAATCTAATGTGTAAAGACACCGGAGATAAACTTGTTAGAATTGGTATTAATTTGAACCGATAATGTAAGAGAGTTTATATAAAATTTACTTGTCCAAATAAATTTTGAGCCGTTTGACCATTTATCTGGACATGTGGATCTCATATGGTGTTTTTCACATTATCTGCTCGAATTGCTAATAATTCGGACAAGTAATTGTTATAGATTTCAATCCCCGTCAACGCCTAAAAAGTCTCCTTTTAGAGTGCGTTTGGCCTCGTAATTTTTGTAGGTCAAATGCACGCTTTTAAAAAAAAAATTGGCAAAAAGTGTCATGTTTGAAAAAAAATAAAAAATAAATTGAGAATTTGAAAACGTGAAAAATGCTATGTTTCCAAACTACAAATAATATGGTGCGTTTTTTAAAAAATATACGATTTTAATGGTCAAATTGAAATTTTATCAAACATTTAATTACGTTTTTAAAAATTATATTTTTATTATGAGAAATGATCCCTACACTCATTTCTCACTCATTTCTCACAACAGCCCCACAACAAGCTGACGTGGCTGGTAATATTTTATTATTTTTTTTGTTTTGTTTTGTTTTCTTTTTTGTAAAAAATATTAAAATATTACTAGCCACGTCAGCTTGTTGTGGGACTGTTGTGAGAAATGAGTGTAGGGATCATTTCTCTTTTATTATTTGTATTTTAAAATCGTTATTTATTTATTTTATTTTTTTTAAAAAAAAGCTGCACATTTTGAAACCACTAAATCATAAACTTAAATATGTAAGTTCACCCCAGATTTTTGCATACAATTGTAAATTTGGACAAAATAACATTGAAATACAAGCTAGCAGCAGTAGTACTATGACACTCTTTTCTTTATCCTTTTGGTTTGTCTTCTAAACATTTTCAAGGGGACCGGAAAAATCCAAAATTATACACCGATTGATCGAGAGCTGTTAGAGTATATTTGGATGAAATATGTTAGCTACACAATAAATAGAGCATTTTATATTGTAAACTCATCAAGGAATAGAAGTAAAATATAGCTGTTTAAACTTTATCCTGTAAACTTAGGTCATAGATCAAACTACATAAAATTCATTGTGTTCTTATTTTATTATTTCAGTATTTGTCTTTATTTTTCATTTGATTATGTTTTCTTTCTTAGTATGTCAATGTTCGATCCAATAATCCTATAAATATTTCGTTTTCTTTTGTTTATGTGTTTTCTTGTATCTCTATCTTATTCTTGATATTCAATACTTTTTCGTAGATCTCTTCACCATTGATATTGCACCGGTATTATATATGACCAACAAAAAATAAATAAAAATAAGAAATGATAGTGATGATCTAGTCTCTTTTGTTCTTCGTGTTTCTCTGTTTTTTTTTTTTTTTTTTCTTTTTTTCTTTTTTTATTACCCAACTGTTCTTTTTATTACCCAATGGAAGAGCTACAATTTGAGCAATATATATAATATCAAAACTTTTAGGCCATTTGCTAGTCCATTTTTTGGTCATTGTTGGTTTAATTGTTGATTGACACCCATCTTTTAGCCTTTATGGTATTGTTTAAAATTTATACCTATTTTAGTTCATTGTTGGTTTCCATTTCAGCCCATTGTTAGCTTTTATTTTGGCCCCATAGTTGGTCCATCTTTTTTGGCATTTTGTGGTATTGTTTAAAACCTATGCTCATTTTAACCTATAGTTTGACTTTGATTTTAACTCATAGTTAACCTATTGAAATTTAAGATACATCTCTAATCACTGTCGTTGACCGCCTCCAATCATCGCCATCGACCGTTGTAGATCGTTGCCATCTCCCAAATGAAGAAGAATAATTTACTGCAAACTTAAGCTACCAGAATCCTTGGACTTTGAGTTTGATGGGAGATGTTAAAGTATATTTGAATTATCTTATAGATTTGATGAGAAGTGCATTGCCTTTGATAAAGATTAGATTACCTTGAATTTAGGAATTTGATGATATTGAATCACCCTAAATTAAGGGTTTTGATTATGATTATATTTCATCTGTAAGTTCTATAAATAGAGCATTTTGTATTGTAAATTCATCAAAGATTAAAAGTAAAATGTATTCATTTATAGACTAAATTTATAAGCCAAATCACGTAAATTTTTTTTCTGTTTTTATTTTATTATTTCTCTATTTATCTTTATTTTTCTATGGGAAGTGATTCCTGTACACCAAGTGTACAACAAATGTACAACACCCCTTCACATGAGGTGGGTCCCACACACTGTAGGGCCGAAGCCCACCCCATATGAAGGGATATTATACATTTGTTGTAGGGGTGATGTACATCTATCATTATTCTTTTTCTATTCCATTATGTTTTCTTTGAATAGCAACTTTACTGACTACTGGGATTGATTTGATATATTTTTACTGTACAATTATATATCTGCCTCTATCAGGTAATTATTTTCAATAATTGTGAAGAATTCAGCACAACTTAATTAATGTCCTTTTTGTCTCGTGGTAGACAGGAATTTGGAGGGAGTAGAGGGTGTCTTTTTCTATTGCCTAGTGTTACTGTTTGATTAAAATAGAAAAGCTAAAAAAAAAAAAAAAAAAAAAAAAAGAAAAGAAGAAAAAAAAACCCCTGTCGTTTCATCATTTGTAATGTCTTATGTAAACTCTTGTGATAGCGTCACGGTGCACATGTTTTGATATAAATACGAAAATGATGACCGTGTGATATCTTTTTCGTGAGTGGGCTCTGACATTGTCGACTGTCCATACTAATTAAAGCCAATAGAATATATATATATAAATATATATAAGCCAATACAAGTTGGATATTGGACTATTCTATTTTATTTTTAATTATATTCTATTGTTTATAAACAATAGAATATAATTAAAAATAAGGAAAAATTATATCGTTGGTCTATGTGGTATGTCATAATTATTTTTCACTCCCTATGGTTTAAAAAGTTCATGAGAGATCCCTGTGGTATGTAATAATTACAAATCGATCCATTGCGTCAAATTCTGTTAAATTTTTAACAGATTCCGTCAAATGCCATGTGTCGTCATTTTATTGGTGACACGTGGCGCTGACATGTCCAATCTTAATTAAAAAATAAATAAAAATACTTATTTTTTTTTAAAAAAAGAAAATTCAAAAAGAAAAAGAAAAAAAGAAAAAAAAAAAAAACAAAAACAAAAATGGGAAAGGGGGTGGCCGCGCGCCACCCCCATTTTCCCATTTTTATTTTTGTTTTTTTTTTTTTAATTTTTTTTTTATTAAGATGGACATGTTTCGCCAATAAGATGGCGACACGTGTCGCTGACGTGTAAGGCTAACAGATTCCGTCAAAATTGTGGACGAAAAATCGACTCAAGGAGTAAAACGTAATTATTGCATACCACAGGGATCTCTCATGAACTTTTTAAACCATATGGAGTGAAAAATAATTATGGCATATCATAGGGACCAACGATGCAATTTTCCCTTTTAATAAAATAGAATAGTCCAATATCAAACTTGTATTTCCATCAATTAAACCCCCTAAAAAGAAGAAGATTTTTTTGGTCCAAAAAGAAAAACATTTCAAATATATATATATCCACAAAAATAATAGTATTATTCACACTAATTTATCACAGTTATTTAAAATATTTTATGTTCATTAATGTAAATTAGATGCGAAGTATAATATTACTTTGTTTACAATTTTTTTTTTTTTTTTTTATAGAGCGCTAGCACTAATGTTCAACAAGGTAGTAGGGCATTTTGGATGGGTAAATATATGGGTGTCACGGTTTTTATAATTTCCTTACAAACCAATGTGGTAGTTTATGTGACACTGCCACGCCAATAACAATGAAATTTGATTTTTTAATGGTTAATATAGTAAGGGTCACGTGAGCTTACAATAGTTCACCTAACACTTATCACATCAGTTACAATTTAATTGTCTAGTGGCCGATTTGGTAAGCGTCAAGTGAATTACCACATCAATTTGTAAGGGACTTATAATAAAGAGTGGTGTTAAGAGTACTACAACTTTTATTATAAACTTATTAGTAGTTCACGATTAATGAAATAATTAAGCAAAAAATCTGACTTATCAATTTTTCTTAATTATTTTACTAATTATTGACTGTTTTATAAATAACTTTATAATAAAAGTTGTAGTACCCAAAACATTTTTCAATAATAAAAATTAAAATTCCACTGGCCACACCTTTGTATTTTTTTTTTTTTTAAAAAAAAAAATGCTAGAGGTACCAAATCTTTTATCAAGAGATGCGTACCAAGATGATGTGGATCAAGCTTATTCATTGGTAGCCGTAGCGTTTCATTTTATTAATTATTTTGATAATTTCCAATGAATAAGCTCCACATCAACTTGGTACCCACCTATTGGTAAAAAAAATTAATACCCCTATAAAATTTTTTCTCTCTCTTTTTTTTTTTTTTTTTTTTTTTTTTTTTTTTTAAAAAAAGCAATACAAAGGATAAGAGAAAGAACAAGGAGGAAGAAAAGCAGAGAAGAATCTTTTGTTAAAACTAACCTTCTATTCTTGTTTTTATGATCCTTTAAATTCCAAATGGGCTGGCTCACACTAACAGGTTAGGATTAAGAAGATCTCTGCATTATCTTCTATTTATTTTTTTTAATGCTAAGAAAATGCGATTATTACAAAAATAGGCAGAAGTGCAGTCCCACAGGAGCTATATATATTACAAAATAATCTCTGTACAATCACTCTCAATATAAAATGTGTACAGTAATCTAATGCAAATCAGATACTTATTTACTTTAATATTTCTTTTCTTCTAAGTTCTAATGATATGAACATTATTTTAAAATAAATATTTAGAGAGAGAAAGAGAGAGATCCAACGTACGATTATAAAGTAATTTAGGTCACTGTGGATCGTTTGGACAGTCACTATATCACGTTCAGGGAAGACAGGTATGAAAATAATTGACAAGACCCATGCATGAAGAACAAAAAACGACCAATAGAGACATATATATATATATATATATATATATATATATATATATATATATATATATATATATATATATATCTCAACACTTGATCTGTATAAGTCTAGAGGCCTTATTCAGAATTCTAATCTTCCTGCAGCGTATTATTGTTTAGTCTTTTATATATATGACAAAAGGCTATTATTGGCATAGTAACGTTTACCGGCCAAAGTCGTCGATGCCTATGTTTTGGCCATAGCAGTCGATGTTGATCAGAGTCGTCAAAGTTAAAGTGTCGGTCATAATAGTTGATGTTTCAATTGAAGTTATAATTAATAGCCATTTTTCAGCCCGATGATGTTCAAGACCCTCGCTAAAGGACCAGCGTCCGAAAAGCAATCCCTCTATTAAGTGCGATTTTCTCTTTTTTATCTGAGACTGTTTTATCACATGTTACTTTGCTTAAACCTCAATATACGTGATCTACCGTTGGATTTGCGGGGGTGTATTAGAACAAAATTATTAGAGGATAACTTTCGTCTGTTTCAGCTATTACCAAAGTCCATTCCACTTCATGTTCCAACAGTTACAGAAAAATGAATAGTCTCAATTAATATGGTTGTATTTAATTGTTATTTAATACACATGCAACAATGACTTTATCTAATGAATGGAGAGGTCTCCACCATAGTAGTGTGAGTGACTATTATAATCAAGAGTATGATTGAGTTATATTAAGTGGACCGAAGTACCTTTCATTTGCTTTTCTTTATTATACTAATATATTCTTATAAGTATTTCATTCCGTTAATGTGACAGTGTCAATCTACATTTATTTATTATTATTATTTTTAACAATGACTAATTCAAACATGGACCGATCGGTAAATATAATGAGAAATAATAGAATATTAGTGCATTACTCATAGCGTTTAAGATACCATGAAAATCAAACTATATAGCAAGTTAGGAACAATCATATTATTTGTGCATGCCTTATTTTAGCATTGTGTATGACGGCTATATCAAAAGACGTGTACAAGATTAAGATTAAAACAAACCTTCTGCAATGATTTAGAGAAAATAATATTTACATTTGCCTAATCATTTTAAAGTTACAATTTCATCGAGCTTCCTAAAATTATTTATAAAGTTTAATATAACCCAATAAAAAACTCAAAACAGGACTTTAACAGTGGTGAATAGGCAATCTTTTTGAAATGTCACTTCTTAATTCTTTTGAAAGTATATTGTCCCATTTTGATATGTCCCAAAAAGGAGAGAAAAATGTTGATCTCTCATGATCAAAATCCTAGAAAATTGGAACCAACATGAGGACAACCAGAAAAGGTAAGAGAAAAAGAAACCAACAAGTGTCAATCTAATTTGAACTCCTTTTTTACTAGAGCTACTCAAGCCGGCAAAGAATAATCCATTCAGAAAGTAGTAAATTGATATCATGATGGCAATTTGGAAGGATTATATATATATATATATATATACACCAAAAATAAAAAATAAAAAATCTAGAAAGTTGCCAGACACCCAAACATTACTAATGATTAATTAGTTAAAGCAAATGGGATCAACTGATATAGGTGTAAAATAACTATTCTGCTACCTATTGCAGGAGATAAAAAAAAATAAAAAAAAATCTAGCTAAGGTACTAAAGCCAACACCATCATCTTCACCAATCACACCATCATCTTCCATATGGCCTGTAATTATTACTCCTCCTCCAATGCTTTATAAAATACTCTTCTTTCTTTTCTAAGCTACCATGCACGACTCACTTTTCTGGGGTTACCACTTTTCCAAAACATTTATGTTCTTAATTAGTACCTTAATTAATGAAAAATACTCATCTTTCTTTTCTAAGCTACCACCACTCACTTTTCTTTCAGTTGGGGTTACCACTTTTCCAAAACATTTATGTTCTTAATTAGCACCTTAATTAATGAAATATACCTCTAATCTGAACCATTTATTTAAAATGAATTGTTCAAAATTAACAGTACATTAAGAGACCGAGAGAGAACAAAAGAATGGCAATGGGCAAGCATTAATCCATAAGAGTGACCGTTATATATAGGATGGCTGAATCACCTCCTTTATAGTTGGGATGATTTGGCCAGAAGCTCTTGTAGTTTCTTTACCAAAGAAAACAAAAAGTTCGTTGACAATATGTGAAATCGAAAGACATTTGTACCCTTGTATATATGATGTACTTTTTTTCTTTTTTCTTTTTTTTTTTTTTGGCCCAAGAAGAAAATATAAAAATTTTATAACTAATTTTTACAAATTAGTTAAATAAAGTGATATGTGTTCTTAAAACATGTGAAAAACATATGCACACATATATGTATATTGCTATTAAAAAACATGTGAGAAGCATATTATTAAAAGAAAATTGATTATTGTACAATTTCAACAACTTTTTCAAACTAACTATTGGATCTGTTTTCCTACATGTGGGTCATAAATATCCAATGGTTGATTTTTTTTTTTTTTTTTTTTTTTTATTTTTTTTTTTAAATTTTAAAAAGAGCTGTACGAAAGTTATAAACATCATATCTCAATTAAAAAAGGAAAAATTATAATTTAGCCATTTAAACTGCCACTATTTCTTCAGATGACCCTTCAAACTACCAAGGCTTGCACTTTGGCCTCTCAAACTACCAAAACCTTTGAAAAATGCCAATTTTGGCAAAATATTCCTATAATACCCCTGTTACATATTATTTTTCAATTAAAAAATATTAAAATTTTCGAAAAAAAAAATAAGAAAAAATGAAAATAATTCAAAATAATTTAATTTTAATTTTTTATAAAAATTAAAAACTAAAAAAAAAATTATTTTTTATTTTTAAATATTGTGATCAACCAAAGGACGTATTCCTTCTTTCCAGCATTGTTGTTGGGCACAATGCACGCCTACAGCTCAGCGAACTCATTCTCACCTCTCCAAACGCGGAAATGACTAATTTCCTATCATTCGATGTATATGATATTGATCTTTCGAAGGTTATAATGATTTCAATCTAAATTCTGTTTTGTTATAAACGACGGGCAAGTCTAACATCATTGGGAAGACCTCGATTGGTTTTTGACGGAGAAATAGACGGTGACCGGAGGGGTGTCGGGAAGATCGAGTCACGGTTGAGAAATAACACCGCCCAAACACCCATTTTAAAAAAAATAAAAGATAAAAAAAATTAAGAAATAAAATTTTAGTTTATTTTTTTTAATTTTTGATTTTTATTTTTTAATTGAAAAATGACACATGACAGGGGTATTATGAGGATATTTTACTAAAAGGGGCATTTTTCAAAAATTTTAGTAGTTTGGGAGTTAGAGTGCAAGCCTTGATAATTTGGGTGGTCATTTGAAAAAATAGTAATAGTTTGAAAGGTTAAATTATATTTTTTCTATTAAAAAACTATGTATTTCTCGCCTCATAAGAAACACATATCACATTATTATAACTATTTTGTAATAATTTAATTAGTTCCAAGCTGATTTTTAGCTAATTTTTATATATATAAAATAAAAAAATAAAAAAAAAATAAAAAAAATAAAGAAGAAGAAGAAGAAGAAGAAGAAGAAAGAAAAGAAAAGTCCGTATGGGCCACTTGGCAAAAAAATAGGGTACAATGGGGAATTGATGTGGGCCCTGAAAGCGCTGTCTCTTTATCTTTTATTTTCTTAAAAATAAATTTGGGCAAAAGGTATTCTTTATTAAACCTGACTTAGAATTATGCCCTCTCTCACTCTCTCTCTCTCTCTCTCAGCTCCAGCCAGTGTAAATGCCCAAAGAATATTCTCAATTCTATACGAGTTGCACTGCACATCTCTGTAAAAAAAATACTTATTAAAATTCAATTATTTATTTTGTTTTTTTTACTGTTATTTACAACTAAATGAAATGAGAGAAAGCTGGCTTAAATATCTTTTTGTTGGTTTATCCCAGAAAAAGAAACATTTGCCTACATTTGTCGGATTTTGTTATGGTAATCAGTGACCATGTTTAACTCCACTCTTATCTAGTTATCTCCATGTTCTTGTATTCCTGGGAAACGATTTGGACCTGGTCAACATTAAACAACAGCTGAAACACTTTTGCCTAGATTTTCACTAAAGAATGTACAAGCGTTTACTCACAGTCAAACAATAAATAGGCTCCACTCTACCATCTTGCTTGCTCAGGTTGAAGTGGCGTATGTTAGTGAACTTTTTACTTAATGCCATTGTAAAAGCAGATTTGAGATATCTTAAGAAGCTCAAAAATTGTACACTGAAATGGTAAAACTTTGTGGGGGGGGGGGGGGGGGGGGGGGGGGGGGGGGTGAGTTAAATGGAGTGGGCTTGCTTGACAAATACCCCCACATGGTGTTGGGGTCTTACAGCCGCAGATACTTTCCCTCATAATGTGGCTTTTCCATGCTTAAGAGTGAGCGCCTCTGAAACCTTGTGACTTGTGAGAGTACGAAGAATCTGAATCACTCGCGCTTGCCTTACTCCTCCCTCCTGTTGGTTCTTGTTTCCGCATTGTGGGTGGAATGGGAGAGCCTTGATGTGAATTCCTTTAGCTTTTTTCTTAGTTTTCTTGGTTGGTTCTGAACTGGGTTTTGCTCAGTTCTCAATTTTGAGATCTGGCTTATGAGAATTTCTTAAAGATTTTGTGGCTTTGGGTTTTTGGCTGTGCGTAGTTTCCAGCTTGTGAGGTTGTTCAAAGCCTCTTTGGGTACTCGAAATGGCTCCAAGATTGGACTTTTCTAACTGGTGGGCGAAAGATAACCGCACGGGAAACCCGGTGGTAGTGACAATGGAGAACCCCAACTTCTCCGTTGTGGAGATTGACGGTCCAGACGCTGCGTTCCGGCCCGTGGAGAAAAGCCGGGGCAGGAATGCCAGGCAGGTCACCTGGGTCTTGCTTCTCAAGGCCAACCGTGCTGTCGGTTGCGTCGCTTGGCTCGCCACCGCCCTCTGGGCATTGCTCGGAGCCATCAAGAAGAGGCTGATCCACAGGCAAGGTGTGAAGATGGCGAGTGAGAAGTTGGGTAAGGGGAAATTGATTTTCAAAGTCATTAGAGCGTTCCTATTCACTGCCTTGGCCATCCTGTTCTTTGAGGTTGTTGCGTACTTGCAAGGCTGGCATTATTTTGAGAATCCCAGTTTGCACATTCCTCGGACTTCTGATATGCAGGGCTTTCTCCACATGGTTTATGTTGCTTGGTTGACATTCCGGGCTGATTACATTGCTCCCCCAATTCAAGCACTCTCTAACTTCTGTGTCGTTCTGTTCCTTATCCAATCCGTCGACCGTATGATACTTTGCTTAGGTTGCTTGTGGATAAAGTGCAAGAAGATTAAGCCGAGGATTGAGGGGGATCCCTTCAAGTCGGATGATGTGGAGGGGTCGGGCTATGAGCATCCCATGGTTCTTGTTCAAATTCCAATGTGTAATGAGAGGGAGGTAAGACACTGAACCTTTTTTTTTTTTTTTTTTTTTTCTCTTACTTTCTTATTTTCTTGTTAACTTTTTATGTAATTCTCAAGATTGGTTTGTGTGGCTTCTAACTAGTGGAAAATTCTGGATATTGGAACTTTTTTTTTTTTTTTTTTTTTTTTTTTTTAGTGTCTAGGAATTATATTCTATTCAGGAACAGATTGCAAAATTTGGGGAGCCCGTATGACATTTCCAAATTTGAAAACTTTTGAGAATAAGAAGAACGCTTGTTTGGAAAGGAAAACAAAAGGCAAAAGTTTTATCCTTATTGATTTAGTAGAATTAAGGGATTTAAATGTTCGGGAGTAATTTTGCATGGTACAGGTACATGCTTTTAGAAGTATTTACTTATACCAAAAAAAAAAAAAAAAAAAAAAAAAAAAAAAAAAATGGGACTTGATCAGAATTAATTTAGCACTACCTGAAGTATTTTAAGTATTATGTCACACTGTTCAGATCTGTTATCTTTAAGTTAGTGGAATTGAAGAAATTACCCTTTTATAGGTGATATATCTAATGAGGACATTTGAAATTAGTTCAAATCAGTAAATTAAATGCAACCAATGTGTACTTTCTTTTGGTGGACTTTTCTTGATGTTGATAAGGTTTTCTGCACTGGCCTGACGCAGGTCTACGAGCAGTCTATTTCTGCAGTGTGCCAACTTGATTGGCCAAAGGAACGTTTACTGATTCAAGTTCTTGACGATTCAGACGACGAGAGTATTCAATGTTTAATTAAGGCAGAGGTTTCAAAATGGAACCAAAGAGGCGTCAACATAATCTATCGGCATCGCTTGGTTAGAACTGGTTACAAAGCTGGGAATCTCAAGTCTGCAATGAGCTGTGATTATGTTAAGAGTTATGAGTTTGTTGCGATTTTTGACGCTGATTTCCAACCTAATCCAGATTTTCTTAAGCAAACTGTGCTGCATTTCAAGGTGGGAAAAGAATTATACACTTTCGGTGATATTCTTGGTCAAAATACTCTTCAGGAACTTAATCTGTATGTCTCTCTTACCTTGTTTACAGGACAATCCTGAACTAGCTTTGGTTCAGGCTAGATGGACTTTTGTGAACAAGGATGAGAACTTGTTGACTCGTCTCCAAAATATTAATCTGTGTTTCCACTTTGAGGTGGAACAGCAGGTTAATGGGGTATTCCTTAATTTCTTTGGTTTCAATGGAACTGCTGGTGTCTGGAGAATTAAAGCCCTGGAGGAGTCTGGAGGCTGGCTTGAAAGGACAACTGTAGAGGATATGGACATAGCTGTCCGAGCCCATCTCAACGGTTGGAAGTTCATCTTCCTTAATGATGTAAAGGTAGTAATACATTATGATTGTAGATTTAGGTGCAGAGGCGCATGAAAATGGACCCTTTTTTTCCCCTTTTTATATCCTGAGAACTTGTTTCAAGGTTGAATGTATGTACATTTCCAGGTCCTTTGTGAAGTTCCCGAGTCATATGAAGCTTACAGGAAGCAGCAGCATCGCTGGCATTCTGGTCCAATGCAACTTTTTAGATTGTGTCTTCCAGCAATTATAACTTCTAAGGTACCTTAGATACTCTACCTCAAATACTACCGCTTACTAATTACTTATAGTATGTAGTAAAAGGCCTTGATTTGCAACTATTAATTACTTATAATGTGAACTAAAAGGCTTAAACTCTTTGATATGCAGATATCAGCATGCAAGAAAGCAAACTTGATACTGCTATTCTTTCTGTTGAGGAAACTTATCCTTCCCTTTTATTCCTTCACATTGTTCTGCGTAATTCTTCCTCTAACCATGTTTGTCCCAGAGGCTGAGCTTCCTGTGTGGGTAATTTGTTATGTGCCTGTTTTTATGTCGTTCCTCAACATTCTTCCAGCCCCTAAATCCTTCCCCTTCATTGTTCCTTACCTACTATTTGAGAACACCATGTCTGTTACAAAATTCAATGCAATGGTATCTGGACTGTTCCAGTTGGGTAGCTCTTATGAGTGGGTTGTCACCAAGAAGGCTGGTAGGTCATCAGAATCTGATTTACTGGCTGCTGCTGAAAGGGAATCTAAAACAATGAATCAACCACAGATCTATAGAGGAGCTTCTGAGAGCGAGCTTTCTGAATTGAACCAAATTAAGGAACAGAAGGAAGCAGCTCGAATTCCTCTTAAGAAAGTTAACAAGATATATAGGAAGGAGCTTGCTCTGGCATTCCTATTGCTTACGGCTTCGGTGAGAAGCCTGTTATCTGCACAAGGAGTCCACTTCTACTTCCTGCTTTTCCAAGGGGTTACCTTCCTTCTTGTGGGTCTTGATCTAATTGGGGAGCAGATGAGCTAATAGTGAAGGGGAACAAGACAAAGAAGGAGAAATAAAAACCACTCTTCTGCTTCGATACAGTCAATTTGCATTTTAGCAGCACTGATCTGTGTGGGCAGTGCAAGTCAGGAAGTTCGATCCTTTTGGTGTCGGGGGATTAAGGGGTAACCCTTGATTCAATAAAATGAATTTGTTGTATTCCTCATTCGATTTAAGTAATCGATAGGGTGAAGTTCTCTGTTTACCGATCACCCTCCATACGATATTCACGATTTTCGCTTTTCCTCGTTTTATAGGGCATTGGTCATTGTAATCCTCCATAGGTATTGAATTGTTGTTTGTTATGGGTAGGAATAGTATTAGAATACTCTATTTTCTTCAATTTTATTACAGTTGACATCAACTCTTGCTTGTGCGTGATTTGGCATCTCCTAATCAAGCCATAGTGTATTTGTACTTTGTAGAATGCAAGAGGTTGAGTAGATTCTAAGGATGAGATTGCTCCATGCTTTCTGGTTTATACTTACATAGATTCTTTCTTTTTCAATGAATGAGCCTTGTAAAACATGATCTTTCTGTACATTTATTATGGTTTATTTAAAGTAATGAATAATTTCTCCCTGCTTCCCTCTCTCTCTCTCTCTCTCTCTCACACACACACACACACGATTCTAAACACTTTCGATTCCAAAGTGTTTCACATGGCTTACGTGTTTCACCATTTCCTTGTAAGCCAGTTTTGAAGGATGAATTCTACCTGAAGCTTGTATCACACGCTCACGCTTCCGTCCTTTTTTGCCTTTATGTTACTGTTTTTGTTTGGTATGCAGTTTGCTAATGTTGCAGGTTGTATGCATGCACGTGTGGCATACAACCTAGATGAAAAAAGTGTCGGCAGGCACAAAGGGTGTGATAAAAAAGCTTGGCTTTATAGTATTTAGAGGTGGCTGAGGTTTTTGGTGCATATCTTTAGATTGGTTCAATTAAATAGGGTTTACATAATTGAGAGGCCCAAGATCTTTTGTAGGGCATATGTTGATTCTGGCTTTTGTAGATGGCGCTTCTGGTTGGCAATGTGATCAAGTACCAGTCTACCCATTGCCTTGACCCTCCCTCAATGGGTCCACTCCAATTTGTCATGGACTTGCCAAATCAACAAAAACTTTGATTTGACAACCCAGCTGTTATACTTATACTCCTTTCCATCTCATATTCACTTTGGATGTACTTTAACCTAAAGCTGGCAAGGTTGGTGCAAGTGGGTTAGGGTGGGTCATATTAGTTCAGGTAGGTTGAAGATTAACCAATTACTCTCGCATTTAAAGCTATTTTAGCAAATTCTGAGAAAATTATACTTTAACCCCACCTAAATATTGATGTCATTTTTGCAAAGATACTTTCAAACTTTGATTTCTGACATTTGATCTCTTCAAATTATTATTTCATTAGGGATTTGCATGTTTTGTTAGATTTTTGAGATTAAATTTGATGAAAAGTTTCGTGCACATAAAATTTTTTAGTTTGAAATATCTAAATTTCATCAACTTTCCGTCTATTTTTAATGCCAGAATCGAACGAATGTTATAAATTGTAATGAAGTGATAGTTTGAAGGGATCAAATGTAAGAAATCAAAGTTTAAAAATGTTTCTACAAAAAAGGGTGTTAAATTAAGAGATTAGGTGTAATTTTCCAAAAAGTTTCAATGAACTTTACATATCTTGGGTGATTTCACCCTTCACACAATCATTTGTGACATCATGCATTTTATAAACCTTTCAAACATATTGAATGACATTTAGGATGTTTATATATATATATATATATATATATATATATATATCAAGAAATGACTTCAAAAGGGATACATCATGTTACATCCATGTAAATGGATGATAATGTGGTGACTGAAATAAAAGGTTTATTTAGAAAAAGATCCTTCAATTCACATTTTGCCTTGATGAAACGTCTAAATTCTAAAATGAGCGAAACCATTTTGCTTCTACAGAAGCAACTTTAATGGGTGCCACACACTTGTGTAATTTTCCTCTGCTTAATCACATTTTTTAATTTCTACATTATTTAATACACAAAAAATTGCAACTTTATGTTCCTCTTGATAAATTATGAGATCCCCAACTGGCTTCCATGGCGTGCTTATTTCTTCCTTTTTGCAGCTTGATTTGGGTTTAATTTGAATGATTTTTCCTTTTTGTTCAACTATTTGGTTTTGAATTTCATATATGTTTTAATGTTTATGATATTATGTTAGTTTTGGTTTTTCAGGTATAGAAATTTAAGTAGGGCTTGCATACTGTGTCTTATGCAGAACGCCGGCTGGAGAGTCACATCAATAATTAAGGACGCCTGACGCTCTAGCTTATGCCCTTCAAACACAATCCAAAGCCTAAAAACTTAGTTTCTTCCTATCTTTCTTTTTTTTTTTAAAAAAAAAAAAAAATCTGAGTAGACTCTAATTTAGTTGTGGTTCTTATGCAATGATAGGGATAAAATTTCTTACCAGCATGGAAGCTGGGCTCCTGCTGAGCAGTCCACACTGCAGATTGGGTTGGGTTGGACTTCTTGAGGTTAAAATGCAAGGCTGAACCTGGGTCGGACTCCAACCTGGCCCAGCCCACCTGAGTTGCCATGTCTTATTCATTTCTGAGGAATTGCAATGAATGGTTTATTCTCATCTTCAGTTTTGACACCAACAAAGTCCCCAACCCTTCTTCCCAAACAAATGTGAAATCCTTAACTGATGGACATGATAATCAGAACCTAGATTAATTAATAAAAAGGAATAAAGTCCATTTCAGTGTTCAATCAAAGAAAATATAATCTAATGCATCACTTGCAAATACTAAAAATGTAATAATAAGCTAATAGAGAAGGAATAGTAATGGAGTTTCAAGTGTGTTGGAACAAGTGACTCATAATCTCTTGGGCATAGAGAGTAATACGAGTGTATCAGTAAAGTGGCCAATTGGCAGAGCGGGGGGCAACGTCCTTGCAGTATGATACAGGGCATTTTGGGGTTTTTTATATCTGTCCGTACAATAGGGTTTTATTATAAACTAGCTCATAACCCGCCCAATGCACGAGATTATTAATTATAATTTAATTTTGAAACTTAAAAGAAATCCCCATTGCACATAGCACATTGCATGAATATATAAATCACATAAAATTTTACTATCAAAATAACCATAATTTTAATTTTAATCCATATAAATTAAAACATTTAAAATATTCACAGATGTGTAGTTTAAAGTGGAAAGAAATGTAAAGAGAAAAAAGTAGCAAGAGAAAAACCTGGATTCTGATTATTAAAGCATTAATAGTAGGATTAATAGTAAGAATCTCTAATATTGTTAGTGTGATACGTATTACGTTTTTAAGTTAGAACTCAGATTATATATATATATATATGTGTGTGTGTGTGTGTGTGTGTGTGTGTGTGTGTGTGTGTGTGTTTGTCTGTGATGATAAGGAAAAGTTTTTAATTTTAGATTTTTTTAAAAATTCTTACCACTTAATACTATAATAACCCTTGATGCTATAATGCGAAAAAATCTTTATTTTGATCTCATGAACATTCACACCCATGATAGGTTCACACCACATGTCACAATTCTAAGCCAACTCTAAGTTAAAACTCGGATATATATATGATATGATAAGGAAAACTTTTTAATTTTAAATTTTTTAAAAAAATTCTCACTACTTAATGCTATAATGACACTTAATGCTATAATGCGAAAAAGTTTTTTTTTTGGTCTCATGAAGATTCACATCTATGATGTTTTCATTTAAATACAATAAATTTATTAAAATCATAACAAAACCGGTTCAATATTTAAAATTCACCGGTTTTTTACTTAAAAGACTGGTTCAATGTTTAAAAATGATGGGTTCACGCCACGTGTCACATTTCTAGGCCAACTCTAAGTTAAAACTCGGCTTTTATATATATATATATAAGGAAAACTTTTTAATGTTATATTTTTTTTAAAAAAAATCTCACCACTTAATACTCTAATGACACTTAATGCTATAATGCGAAAAAGTCTTTATTTTGGTTTCATAAAGATTGACACCCATAATAGGTTCACGCCACGTGTCACAATTCTAGGCCAACTCTAAGTTTATTACTCAGCTTATATATATATATGATAAGGAAAACATTTTAATTTTAGATTTTTTAAAAAAATTCTCACCACTTAATGCTATAATGCAAAAAAGTTTTTATTTTGGTCTCATGAAGATTCACACCCATGATGTTTTTATTTAAGCACAATAAATTTATTAAAATCATGACAAAACTGGTTCAATATTTAAAATTCACCTGTTTTTTACTTAAAAGACCGGTTCAATGTTTAAAAATGATCGATTCACGCCACGTGTCACAATTCTAGGTCAACTCTAAGTTAAAACTCGGCTTTTATATATATATATATATGATGTGTTATACTGTAATCCTAAATCATTATTGAATATAGCCGCACTCCCGTGGACGTAGGTATATTGCCGAACCACGTAAATTTGTGTCTTGTTTTTTCTCTTATTATCTCTCTTTTCGATTCCATATTATTCATCATTGTTGTGTATGGTAAAAACTTATGTGTGAAGGAAATATTTAAATTGCAATGAAATTTCAGTGCTGTTGCCGGATTGTATAAATGCAGAGCTTATATATCAATATTGAGCCAACAACTCAATAAGTGCAAGTTTTACACCACAAATTGATGCCTTTGGCTGTAAATTGAGCTAAACTATAGGAAGATCCTACTTTTTCAACAAGACATGATGAACATATAAGTACAGGCTAATGGTATCATACATATTTCTGAAACAGCTTTTGGAAGGGCAATCACCAATTTATCATACAATCTGTGCAATCATAACTGAGTGTTAAACCTATCTTATCAATGAAGAATCAATTTGTACTCTTTTTCACCAATGGAAGTGACATATGATTTAATTTTGGAAGAGTTGGAACTATTCATCTTCTGGCTCCATTGAGAAGTCTGGTTCTTCAGGCTTTTGCAATTTAGGCAATTCAACATCCTTGACTTTCTGAGCTCCTCTCCTTGTGTTTGCAGCAAACCTTGAAGCCAGTATTGTGACACCCAGGTTCTGCTTTGCCTGCGAACTGTATGAAGATGCAGCAGGATGCTCTTCCTCATCAGTTACTTGCTCATCAAGACTATATGAGAATGACTCTCTCATGCTAAGGTTCTTTGCCATGGCCCTCTTCTTGTATCGACGCCAAGCAACCTGAATGAAGCAGGCAGCCCATGTCCTCCAGTGGTAAGAGTAAAAGCGGAAAGTGTGCTGTAGCTTCTTACTATGGAGACGTCTAAACTGATTGGCAACAAATTTGAGATCTTCTGCTCGCAGTGCAAAGGCCTCCACTTCACCAAAGGCCCTAACTGTTCTTGTAGATGAAGGCAAGTTAAGAGAAGATTTTGGAAGCAACGCCCAAGCAAGCAGCTCTTCCCCACAAAAATCTCCTGGGTTCAAAGTAATTGAATTAAAGAAACCTGTCCGGCCTCCATTTGTAGTTGAGCTCTCTAACCTCCCTCGGATGATGAAAAGCATTTCTGTCACAGGGTCGCCTTCACGAACAATGTCGGTGCCCTGAGTGCTTAAGAATGACACCAACCGCTCACAAATGGCATCAAGTAGCTGACTGTCCATCTGTGAGAAAAAGGGAACCTGCAATTGGGGAAAAGAGAAAATTTGAGAGTATTGCTTCAATGTGATTGATGGCATTTGATATTGAGAATGAGAAGAATGTCATTAACTTTCTCAATACACCAGAGACATTTTACAGGAATCAGTAACCCAAATTTAATTACCAGTGTTTTTGCATTTAAATCTACCAACAGGATCATGAGGTTTGGACACTCGCACTATATTTGCACTAAGCAACAGCCTTTCTACCCAATAATGCAAGAGAATTAGCAACAAACCAGCAGGAAAGAAGGCATGCTAACTAGGCCAACTGCTCAAATGCAATACAAATAACTCCATTAATTGCTCATTCTTTTCAGTGTAGACTGTAAAAAGCCCAGTGTATGGAAGCTTATATGACCACTAGCTCATTTTGAGCAATAAATTTTCTAAAAGAATTCAAAGGTACAACCAGCGCCTGCAGTACATTCAGCAGGTAGAGAATAAGAGCTCATGATTAGGAGTAAAAACATATATATATATATTATCAAAGATGAACATGTCTTGACAAATCAAGGACTGTTGCAGAATTTAGCATGAACAAAATCACACACACAGAGAGAACTTACACGTTTAAGAAGGTCCAAGCATAGGTGGCGTTGGATATCTCGACGGAGATCTGTAGGCAAAGCTCTTAAGATTGACTCTTCAGCAACTCCTCGAGTTGCAAGCCACTTGTACTGAACAAATCGTCGGACACGTTTTTGAAGATTTGGAGGAAGTTGGCGATGTTTCATCCACTCCTCAGTGTCTCGTCGCTTGAGCCTCCACTCCTCTAATCTCACAGTGAGAGATTGCAGATAGGTCTACACCAAATAGAATGTCTAGAAGATGGGCTATGGAATAAACATTTCCCAATGCATAACATATAACATCTACAAGGATTTATGTTAATTTATTGCAAAACAAGGGACCTAATGATTGTCACTTTAATAGGCAAAACTAATATGCATTTTACTAAGTGAGATGTTCAAGAATAGTAAGCAAATGGTTTTCCAACACCAACACCCTATATAAAGCGGAATAAGGAGAGAAATTGGAGATAAGGATTTACGGGTGGTTTGGTATTAGACACTTACATCTGCCACTAGTGAAGAGCCCAAAAAGCTACATCTTGCTCTTATTTCTTAATATGATTGTGTACAAGAGGCTCTGTTTATAGAGCTTACAAATGATTTGAATTTATTCAAATTCAATTTAATCCTAATCGAATCCCTTCATTTAGGGTAATCCAATCCTCATTTATTGTAAAGATTTTTATCCTTATCATATACGCTAACACGTAATTGGTCTCATCCACTCCTCATTGTCTCCAACCTCTATGAATGTCCAAGACATCTCCAAGAATTACTTTGCACAGAGGTGCTGAAAAAGGCTCATGCAGATGTGCACTTGTCAAGGGCTTAAACAGAGCCTATAAAGCCTAAGGATTATAAAGATATCTTTCCTCCTATATACTGTTAAAGAAATCAAACAAGCAGTTTTCATACTCTTCAGCTAATGTAAGCAGAAGACATAAGAAGGCAAAGGTTCTGAAGCTTCAAAGAGTCAATCAGAACGAAAATAGAGGCATTGGAAAAATAAAAATCTTGTTCTTAAGGATCTAGTCAATCATTTCCAAGTTCAACTGCTAGAACAACATAACAATTAATTTGGATTAGAAATATAGCCCTGTGATGAAGTTAAATGCAGTAAATAACAGTGTAAGAGTACCTGCATGTTTCCAATCAAATGGGCAAACAAAACTAGACCCAATATAGAAATGAGGATGGCAAAAGAAGTTTCCCCAATAAACGTGCTTGTGGTTAAATTCTGGCCGTAGCTACTGAAAGGGACACAAAAGAGATACATCAAAAATTTGAATAAACAAGCCATCTAAAGGACCAATTTTGATTAGCCTTTCGAATAAAGAAGGAAAATTTCAACGAAATACACATGATATAAATAAATTATGCGCCAATGTAGATTTTTCAAGCATTTAATTTTGGGAAATGGAAAATTCTGTTCTAGATACAGTACACTTTTAGAAAAAGTCCACTAGTCGTTCAAACAAATCCATGAATTAGAAGATTTTATGCAGTAATCTTTTAGTTTATTGGAGACTTATGACAATGAGGTAAAGTATTCTTTACTACATCTCATTATATTTCTCAATTTTGGCATTGGTTGCTGAATTTCTTGTCTGAAATCTATATCTTTTTTTTTTAATCTTTTTTATCCATTTTGTACTGAATTTCAAAAGTTATACCTTTTCTCCCCTTTCACACAAATCAATTAGAAAAGAAGAAGAAAGATGCAATTAAAAAAATGGTAGAAAAGAAAAAGAAAAAGAAATCTTTAGGTGGGATTTTTTTCCTGAAGTATTCTTCTATGGTTTTGGATTTGTACAAAGTTCCATATCAGGATTTCACCTCCATTGAATATATCTAATTCTGTTATCATTAAGAATGGCATTATTGTTTGATGATTTCCTTTTGTTTAGGGACGTTTCCTCAGAGCCAATTAGTCTAGCAGGAAACCTAAAATACAGCTGAAGCAAGCTGTTTCTCATACCTCTAATTCAATTAGTTCAGAATGTTGTGATAATTGAAATTTATATCATTATGTAACTATGATTTGATTTTTGGGTGTAGGACACTAGACATGAGATGTCGTTGTGAAATTTCACAAGTATTATAATATATGATGAAATGGATTAGACCATTCACTTAAATGTAAGGAAGCATAGATATAAACTACAACTGCAAACACAGATGATGAGAAGACAACTAGTGCATCATCATATCATTTAAATTGGAAATAAATATAATGGTGAATATGATTGACATAGCATGTTCAGAAATAGTACCTCAAGTTCTGTAAGCCAAACCATAGACAATAGAGATACTTCTCAATAAATTCTGAGGAGACAACGTTATTAGTCACTGCATTTTTAAATATGCCATAATTGAAGCTGGTAGTGTTATCTGGATTGCAGTTATTAAACACAGCAGTACGGGTTGCCCAATTCCCACGATCACTGTTGTTCAAACTATCACAAGTCAAGTAATTAGGGACACATTTTACAGGGCTAGTTTCATTTTTGCATTCCGATTTCAAGCATGTTGCGTATCGTTCGATGGACAACAAATACCATGATGCCCCTAAGACCTGCAATTACAGAAGTCAAACAGTTGCAGAAATAGTCTAAAAAGAAATAGGAAGCTAGGTTGTGAAATTTAAGTGAAGAAAAGTTACATACATGACTAGCTAACATGTATAGTAGGAGATTATATGCAGCCCCAGCCCAAGCGGTTTGTGTGACTACACCAGTGGCTTTGATAATCTGAGAACTTAATGGGAAAATGAGATAAAGTCTGGGAATATATTGGAGGAGAACGATCAGTACAAGGGCATTGTCAGTATGATCAGCCTGTGTGCTTTTAATTGTTGGGAGAATATACCATATAACCATCTGCCAAAAGCAAAACACAAGCTGAAGTTATTTTTGCTTCAGTTTCAGAACTGATAAATTTGCAGGAATTAAGAATATCACTATGATACATGGATATTGTGTACACTTTATTCCTTATAGGATTGGCACTATGCATATGACATTAAGACTCCATGTCAAACCTTGAGCAGTGAATAAAATGATGAGCACCCCCTCCCCACTTCTTTTATTCTAAAATAGGCTAATGTTGAGAACTAGTTTTACTTGGAGAGTTATTGACCGTACTTCTAGAACAATTAACTGGTAATTGCCTAGTGGAACCACCCTCCATAAGTAATCAGAGTGAAAGAAAAGAGGAAAATGGAAGAAAAGGGAAGAGAAACTGGAATGTTAAAACAGCCACTTCAACCCCAATCATTTACATAATGCTGAACGTTTTTGATTTCTATTATTAGAGAGATGTTGTAATTTGCTTTTACAAATACTATCAAGAGGGCCCAAACGTTAAGAGTCTCACATTGCTAAGGTATACTTAGGTTGTAGGCTTTATAAGCCTTGAGCAAACCCCGTCCTTTAAGGTGCTTTTTGTGGAAGAATAAGGCTTAATAGACTTTATCACCAAATACTGACGGGCCTACAAGATAAATTCTCATGAATAACTACTAACCCAAGTAATTCAAGGGAATTAGGGGACTAATGGAGGGCCTAATTACCGACGAGCTCTTGGAAGGTTGCGTACTGAAGTTGCTAGGATGGCCGACGGCCCATAGCCAAAGGTTCTAAGGGGCCGGTGACCCACAACTAGAGCCTAGAAGGCCCGGTGGCCTTTGGCCCAAATAGCTAGCAAGGATATATCCTAGTGTATTCTCACCAAAGTATAACTCTCAACAGCGGATTTCCTACTCCACTAGTTTAGCCAACGATCTGTTTATGTCATGCACTCCCCTAACAAATTTGAAAAATGAATCTCCGCATCAATAACAGATTACTGGCAAAAATTCCTAAAATCATAGGAATAAGGGCGAGGAGAGAAGGCCTATAAAGAGGGCGAAGGTATTCATCTAAATATGCCTAATCAATCTCATTGTTATTCTACCAAATTTTCCGCCTACCTCACCAGACTGACTTGAGCATCGGAGTGGTCTTGCCGGATCCTCTTCTCCAATCTTTCTCCTGATGAGCGACTTGCGTTCATTGTACTAACACTATCTACAGGTCAGTGACCAAACTCTAACTAAAAAAAAGAATAATAGATGGGTATTCTGTTTTCTTCTATTATCTTTGAACCACTACAAAAGCATAGAACCAATTGCACAAAAATAAAAGTCAAACCAATTGGGAGTACCTGAGGAAGGGGCAGTGCAGCCATGAGATCTATGAAGAATTCTGATCTTAAATACCTCCTTGTAATCATCTTCGGATCCATGACAAGCTCACCCCTCCCAAAAACTCTTGAACTTGGCGACACATAAGCCGTCCGGAACTTTATGATCATATTCAACACATAAAACATGTCCGCAATTGTCCGAAAAAACGTTATCACGATTCCCAGATTCAAATCAGTTGTCATACACGAGGAACCAATGGTGTTCACCACCTCCGGAAGGTAGAAAAAAAGTGGATCAACAAAGAGCGCTACCAAGCAAAAGAACATGAAAACCCTGTTCCACTGCAGGAAAATATCACTTCCAGGATCAAGAATTCCCTTCTGCCATAGCTTATGATTCTCCGGGAAAGCCTTCAACCTCCCAAACGTGGAAGTTGTACTAGTACTTTTTTTTCCATCACCAATACCACCGCCGTCTGCTTTCAACAAAGGCGCGCCTACCTGCTTGTATACCGGCAAAGGCTTTTCTCCGTGTTTCTGGGGGTCGTTTTTTTCCCAGGGAAATTGCAGATTTTGTTTTTCATCATTGTAAAACCTATGAATTTGAAATCCCACCAAGCAAATCACAACAAGAGCGAAAACGGGAATGAAAAGTTGAGGAAAAAAAAAAACAGAGGATATTGCAGAGAATTACCTCACTTTCTTAAACTCCATGCTTGTAGTCTGTTTGGTCACATACGTAAACTAAAGCGGAGATAGAGCTTACAAAAGTGTATTGCAACAAGACAACGAAGGCCTGAGTTCTAGCTACTGGAACAACATGTTTCGGACTTCTGAGTATCCCATTTCTTTTTCGAATAAACAGATCTCCAAGAGGCCGAACTGCACCAAAAATTTTATTTTATTTTATTTTTTTCCAAAATATATACCAATTCAATGGAAAATTGTAGAGAGAGAGAGAGAGAGAGAGAGAGAGAGTAGCTGAGTTGAAAGGGTCGAACTAGGCGTAAACGATATGGCCTACATTTCTATGTGGCTCAAAGGTTGACTTTCATTAAAGCCCACAAAGAAAACCAACAGTAAAAGCTTGGAAACACAGCTCAGACAGTTATTGTTATTCTATTGTGCATAATCCAATTAAGAAAAGCATTGGATTTTGAGAGACAGACAGAGAGAGAGAGACGTGGAGGCATGAATGAATGTGTATAAATGGTAGAGTGTCCCAAGCGAAAGAAAAGCGGGGAGAGCAGAAACCCATGTAAGGGATTCTGCTTTTTTTTTTTTTTTATAGCAGACTTTTTGACTTTTGCTTAACAATTTCACGTGGGAATCCTCTGTTATTTTTCTCATTCCGGAGATTCCTTAAGGCTTAAGGGGACACGATCCCTTTCTTGCAACACACTCCAGGTCACACTTTGAAGGACCCACTACAGCGGAGCTGACATGGTTTACGGGCTCGGTTCTGACTTTTTTGCTTTTTTGTTTTTTTTTTTCTTTTTCCGGGATATTTTTGCCGGCAGGCGATAAAAGGATTCAAATCGTCGACGGCCCCATCCCATGAGTTGGTCCACAAATTTATTTTATTGTCATATCTGCCCCGGTAAAGAAAGATTTATTTTAATATACCCCCACCCCCCACCCCCCCCCCCCCCCCGCCCGATTAGATCTGTTGCCATGCCTCTCCCCAGTCCCCTCGTGCAACATGCCCACCCTTTTTCTCTGACTTTTTGCCAAAAAAAAACTCCATAGTCACGGCAAAATATTTTTACTTGGACTTCGCAGAGGGAAAATTAATAAAGAAAAAAAAATGTAGATATCCATAAAGTTTAACTTTTATTTAGATTATTCTCTAAGGTTTAAAATTGCTTAAATCACTCGTTAAAGTATATTTCGTAATCAAATCGTTCCCTTCCTATGCGTGCACGGGTGGGACACGACCCATGCTCTGCACCAGTGGGCGGTGGGGCGACCCCCTCCCCCCCCCAAAACCATGGAGGGCATAGGTGGTCCACCCACGCTCACTGGCAGAGGGCGTGGTGGGTCGCTCCACCCGTGCACATTGGTGGGTGCGTGGCCATCATACCATCTCTGTAATGCCCTCAAAATTAGTTAACTGATAAGTAACTTTGAGTGTCACCGTAATGCCCCGAGCTAATTTAATAAGTAAATAACTTGAAGAGTTATATAGACTCCTTGATCAAAGAGCAATGCAGCATAAGATACATATCTTTTTTCTCAACAATCATAAGATAGCCACACATCTACATCACATAAAAAGATAACCAGAGCAAGATATAAAGCATCATAATATAACTTAACGATAAAATGATAACATCAAGTATTTGTGTCATAGACCGATTACCAAATTCAGATCTCAAAATAAGTACACATCAAATCTAGTAGTCTGGATAAATATGTCAAACAGAAATAACTAGGGTCCATAAAAAGAATTTCTTAGGGATCCCGCACAAAGCTTATATACCACTACTACACGGCGCTAAAATGGAAAAGCCTTCCTTTTGGTCATGGGTCTGCATATATTCCACCATTCTTAAGGTCTCCACAAAGATAAGCCTAGCCAAGTCATCTATTGTAATTCTCTTGCGAGGTCCCCCATGAACCTTCTTTTATAGTCTATCCGATTGTAAAACAAAAATATTTTACAGGTAGAAAAAATAAAACGTAAGTCCACGACTTAGTGAGTTAGCACAAAGGAAAACATTTTATTTATGCAGTGAACTCGGCCTTTGTAAACATAATATAAATCACATGTAACATCATGCAATAGGATTTTTATTGGATAAACAAGGCAGAAAATAATTCTGATACATTATATTACTAAGATATATATATATATATATATATATATATATAGAATGTGTTCAAGTCATAACTATCCTCCAAATGGTCTATCTATACCTATAACCCTCTTATGATAAGGTTTGCGCGTCCAATGGGACATATGGTACAATACTGGTGCCTCGACGAGGTACAATGGCCAGCCACCTAAAGTTTTTGGCTGAATTCGACTTCAAGTGATCCACACAACTAGCGGTGTTGCAAGGTGTGACCATCATCCGTACATGGTTGTGCTAGTCACTTCCAACAGTTGGATTCATTGTAATTAACATAAAAATAAAAGTAGACCATAAGGTCAAGCCCATATACTAATATGCATATGCTCCAGATTCTTAACACATCTTTCTAACTGTAGCCATGTCATATAGAGATATTAACCCTTTGTTAGCAGCAATGTATGAATATACAAAACTTACACAATCAATCATTTTTTTCCCCTCCAATATTCCATTTGCACAATTGTAAAGTTCACAACATTTATAAACATTATTTCTTGTGAGTATAAGATGTGCATGTTTGATAACAAAGTAGACATGCAAAAGGGTCGGTAAATAGTTTCCACGTAAGTTTTATTTACCTTGGTTGTATGGGTCCTCTTGATATTCCTAGTAAATACTAGCTATTTCATCTGCGAGAGATTCTACTATTAGTCGCACATCTATGTTGGGATTGGTGTTATAATCTCCAATAAATTGATGATATAATATATTATCCATTGCAATAATATTGTTTATTCCTTGATTTTATTATTGAAAATTGGGCATATACATTGATGTTTTACAAGTGTAAATTTGTGATTGTATATCGTCCTATCATATACATGTAAATGTCCCTGAGTTACATTGTATTTGATTATGGTGTGAGTAAAGAGATTATCACACAGAAGATCATAGTCATAGGTTGTGGCGTCCCACATCGCTTGGGTGTCGGAAATGGGATCTGCTTATGTAAAGCATGCTCTCTCTAAATTGTATGAGGTCTTTTAGGGTAAAATCCAAGAACAAAACTGTGCGGGCTTGGTCCAAAGCGGACAATATCCTACCACTTGGAGCAGGTTGTTACATATACTATTAAAGCCGAAGTTCAGCCTGAGATGAAGAGAACTTGCACAAGCCCATGAGGGTCGCCAGCGGGGACACTGGGTCCCAAGAGGGGGTAATTGTGGCGTCCCACATCGCTTGGGTGTGGGAAAGGGGGTGTGCTTATGTTAAGTATGCTCTCTTTAAATGATATGAGGCATTTTGGGGTAAAACCCAGGAACAAAACCGTGCGGGATTGGCCCAAAGCAGACAATATCATACCATTGGGAGAGCGGGCTGTTACATAACATTTGTAACGATATAGAAAAAAGCGTTAGCTACATCTATACTATCACCCCAAAAAGACTAGTCAATTTTGAAGCTTTCTTAGAATCCTTTATAAAACTTAGTTTTACCTAATAAATAGGCAATGTGAAACTTAATACTCATGACTATCTTTATAAATCACCCACTCTATATAGGCTATTCATCATCTTCCCAATGTGAGACCAAGGTGTTAAAAACTCTCCCTTGGATCATTCCCATGAGCTTCCCTTTGATTTTTTTCTAAATTTAGGGAGCAAAACCATTTTTTGCTTCTTTATCTAAAATATAATGTACAATAGCTTCCTTTATCTTTCTCTATATCATTAGAATATTAATTTTCATTTTTTATTTATTTTTTTTTAATGTCTTTCTATAGTCATTGTCTCCACCACAACGTCACCTTCCACTAGTTCTCCACATCGCTTCAAGAGCCAAAGCTATCATACTCTTTGTAATAGTTTTTCTCACACTACCAACCACTCCCACCAATGAACCATGGAACCTATGCATTGCATAGTTGGCCATTTTCACCAAAGAATTCACAGTATCACCACTATTTCCACAAAATCATTATCCCAATTCTTGCAAACCCAATTTCCACAAAACCCATATCCCAATTCCAGGAGAACACCATTTCATAATTCTTCCATTTACAGCTTCAGCTATCTCAGTGGCAGTTTAGAGGGGTAAATTTACTGGATCATGGTGGGCATTTTAGGGACAAGAATTTGCAAGCTCTAGACACGGCCAAGAATATGATCTGCTTGACCAGGGCCTCCTCACTAGGTTGGGACACAACCAAGAATTTGCCAGCTTGGGACATGGCTGGTTGACCATTTGTTTGAGCTTCACATCACAAATTGTCATTAACATACAAAGCAACAATAATGGACAGAAAACCCAACCCTTACGGCCAATGCACGCAGCAAAAATCGTCACTGTGGTCTGCGATGGGGTAAGGAATGTGAGATTTGGAAGGAAGATGCTCATCACTAAAGATTTGGAAGAAAGCTCTGGACATGAAGAAATGAGAAGAAGCGTGTATAGAGAGGTGTGAGAGGAGAGAGAATTAAGTGTTTTTATTTTATTTTAACAAAATAGCATTGGGAAAGCTTAAGGAAGAAATAGGGAAGTTGTTGTATGATACTTTTTGTGATTTTTTTATTTATTATTTTTATACAATTTCCCTATATTTAGGGAAAAGAAGAAGATATAGGGTATTTGCTATGAATACTCTTAAGCCCTTGACGTCCTCGTTAGGGCCACGTTATGCGGTGCTCCAGTACAGTAATACTACATGGCTTGGCGTGACTAGATGGCTCTAATACCATTTGTAACGACCCAGGAAAAAGCGCTAGCCATATCTGCGCTATCACCTCAAAAGGACTAGTCAATTTTGAAGTTTTCATTGAATTCCTAATAAAGCTCAATTTCACCTAGTAACTAGGCAATATGAGACTTAGCACTCATGACTTTCTTTATAAACCACCCACTCTATGTGGGCTATTCCTTATATTCCCAATGTGAGACTGGGGTGTTACATAAGTCATTGTAACTTATAAAATTGTTGTTCGAAGTCGTAAATGGAAGTGAGAATTCTATCTAGACTATTGCATGTCAACCTTAATGATTTGTTTTGATTAAATGAAGCAAGTGGGATTCGGGTTGATATGTAGGTGTAGGAGCAAAGTGATACATGCATTGAACAGACCATGTGAGTCATCATTCTTTTAACACTGTCATAAAGAATGATGTACATGCATGATTGCCTATAATAATTACTCTAAATCCTGAGAAAATCACAAGCCCAGATGCAAAGTGTAAGTCACTTTGATGTATCAAAAAGTGAGATAATACTGCGATCAAAATCTTGATGCATTGGATGATCGCATGTATCATTGTGAGAACACTCTTTTCAAGAATGAATCTAATTCCTTTGTATTGAACAAAGTGATAAGGAATATTTCATTTATTTAGATTTAATAAGAATGATTATTTGAAAGCTCAAGCCTGAGTGTTTCAATGGGTGATAATGAAACTTTTATGTACATAATGAGATGAGGTCTCACAGAGTACAAATGATAATTATGTAATTAAATAGGGTACTCAAAGATAAGAGCTAGTGAATAAAGTGACAGTTTATTGACTTTGATTCAACTACGGAATATTTCATGCAGGGGTAATATGTATTAAATAAGTATGTCATGGGGATTAATTGATTAATTGATTAATTACAAAAATACAAATTAGAGTACAGTCACATTTGTTTAATTGCATTAATTGTGATTGATAGTAACCTGTGATAAATCATGGATGAAAAGTGTCACAGGCCTATTTGAGCTAATTGTTTTTTTTCTTTTTCTTTTAGGTCCCTCTTTGAGCTGATGTAATTTGACTATTTGTTTTGAGCCTCGGTTATTTATTAAGACTTATTTTATTTTATAAAACTTGGGCTAATGAATTAATTCATATGTGGCTTATTATTTGGAGTTGATTGAGCTTAGGAATTTAATTTTTAAGGGCTTAAGCAATTAAAAGAGCATTGGGCTTAAGGATTTAATTCCTAAAGGTTTAAGCAGAGTTAAAAGAGCATTGGGCCAATGGGATAAAACCCAAGCCCAAGCATTGGGCTTCAAGAAAAAGGGCTGGGACTATACCTAGCCCTAGGAGGCACATGGGTAGAGGTCGGCTGTAATATCCGAGATATTAATGAAGTGTTTAAAGTGTAGATTAGAGTAATTCAATAGTTAGAATTAGTAAAATGCAGGGACAACACTTAGAAAATTCAAGAAATGAAGTTTCTGGGTGGGCATTCGGACGCTCACATAGCTCATCTGGACGGCCTTGACAGAAAGTCCGTGTGCGTAGCCCTGTCTGAACGCTTCTGCGAACACTAAAGTCCGAGAGGACTTGTTCGCAGCCCTACCCGGACACCCAAGCAAACACCTACAATTTCTAGTGCGCGAGTCCGTACGCTCACTTAGCCCGTCTGGACGGCACCAGAGATAAATGCGAGACCGAGCCATTTTGGCTCGTTTCTCCAATTTCCTCTCTTCTTCTACACGTTTTTCTTAAGGGTTTTTGTAGTAAATCCTTGATCTATGAAGATCCAAGGGCTCAATCTCAAATCCAACTTCGGAAACATGATCTACGTGTAAGGATCTATGTTTCTACCGATCGTTTTAAGGCAAATCATTAAACTCATGTTTTGGAGATTTTTGGTTAAATCATGAGAAGTATGAGTTTGATCTAGTGTTTCCTTTAGGTGTTGTGCCACTTAGAGCTTGCTTGTGGTTCCCCAAACTTCGGATATTGTTTGGGTAAGTTTCCTCAAACCCTAAATTTATGGGTATTGTATTGAAGAAGTATTTTGTGGGTTTAACCTTAAGATTTTCTTATGAGTTAACATTATTATGGTTGGGTTAGTGATTAGTGTTTATAGGTATATGTTTGGAACCCTTAGAATTTTATGGGTAATCCAACAGCTCAACTCTTGAGTGATTCAAGTGCTACTTAGAGTATTTATTGTTTAGAATGCTAAATGGTGCAATGTGCTATGTTTTTAGAGACATTGCGAGTTGAGCTTAGAGTCGTTAGGAGATTTGTGTACAAGAGGCCTAAGGTGAGTACTCTACTCACTGAGAAAATTACTACTTTTAAGTATTTCTATAAAATGAATTGATATGTGTTTTATTACCGAACCGACATTATGTTAATTTAATGTTTTGGATGATTTAAGTAGTTTCAATTATGTTGAAGTAGAGCAATGATGTTTATGAGAATTGTTGCATGAATGAAAAGTGTTATTTGAATTGATTTGAAATGTTTGATTGCCTGATGCGGTTGAGATTTAAATTTATTTATTCGATGCCTGCTGCAGTTGGAATTTAAGTTATGCAAAGTGTTTGAGAAAATGATATGTTGAACAGTTTATTATTTTATGAAGAAAGCATGTGTTAAAAGCATAGTTCTTGAAAAGCAAATATATATTGTTTGAGTATTAAGCATGAA
Source organism: Alnus glutinosa (assembly GCF_958979055.1). Lineage (NCBI taxonomy): Eukaryota > Viridiplantae > Streptophyta > Magnoliopsida > Fagales > Betulaceae > Alnus > Alnus glutinosa. The sequence continues at coordinate 9,399,139 of NC_084891.1, read as the reverse complement.
GCATGTGCACAGGGTAAGAATAGTAAAAGAAAGAAATAAAAGACTGAGGTAAGCCTCCAATATGCATGAAAGGACAAGTCCTAGGGGTGTGATTGCAAGCTTTCACTATCTCGAGGTAAGCCCCATACAGCAAAAAGAAAGGACTAAGAAAGAGAAAAATGGGGCAAGCCCCATATAGCTAAAGATGAAAGAGATAAAAGAGATAGAAAACTTAAGCATGTATTGCATTGTTTTTATGAGCGTGATGTTTTTATTATATGATATGTAGTAGTTTTATGCTAGACGTATTGGTATGCATATGAGTTTTAATAGACAAGAACATATACATATTTTTATCAGTTGGTTGCATGATTTGAAAGCGTTGAGCTTTAACGTACATGGATGTTTACGTTGCTCAAAATTGGAAGATGTTAATATCTTTGTATAGATAGGCGAATTGTCATTTGTTCATCAACAGAGACGTGCTTGTATTTTAGAGTCCTACTCAAGTGCATGCAAGATTGAACCTGTTGTATCAAAGGCACTAAGCTTCAATGTACATAGATACGACATTGACCACTTTTTAGTAATGCTAAGGTCTTTGTATAGTTAAGCAAGATGCTACTGTTTTCCTACTTAAGGCCTATGTGTATGCGTGAATTCGTAATGAAGTAACTGTGTGCACGTATGTTTGAGCCACCGAACAAAAGTATTATATGGTAGATGAGTCTATATGTAGAAGCTTCCAAGACGGGATGACTGGAACTTCTATATATGTTCACAGTTGCTTAGTATGCTTTCATGTTTTCTGAGATATCGATGTTTACTTTACCAGCTACGATATTGTTTTCAATGGACGGATTTTATAACCTCAAAACGTAGTGGTATAGTAAACGTATGATAAAAACAAAAAGTTGGTTCTTCGCAAAAACTCAGTGAATAGTATACTACTGAGATCTTAGTATGTTTTATACTGAGACGGTGAACTCATTCTTTCATCTATACAGATGTGGCTACCACCACAACCGTATAGATGTTACTCCTTTGGCTGTAGGTACACCTGAGGTGGATGACGATCCAGTAGTGTTATATTTGAGATATTACGACTGACGCTTGACAAGATAGTTGTAATGTGTTGGACTACGGTATCATCTCTTTTTGTACATTTTGTATATGGCTTGTGACCTGCGTGTCACTTATTCTTTTGTATAAGCCATTCGTTTGTATTATGTTGTAAATGTTCTTAAGCTTTAAACAGATAGACACATGATGGCTCTTTTGTATGAACAACGGGTTTTATTATTGATATGCTTTTCCGCTGATATTATAATTGTATCATTATGTTTTCAGTTGTATAGATTAAACTTTGATAATCAGGTACATGTTATGGGGCATGTGCTATATGTTGGCTGAGCGACAAATAGTCGTGCCACTGTGATGACTCATTTGTATGTTTTCCAACAAAAAAAAAAAAAAAATGAGTCGTCACATCGACTGTCACAAGGGGAGCCCCTTGTGACAATGTTTCCTAGTACTACAAGGACTATAAATCCTAGTACTCCTAGGATTTGTTGAATGCTCTTGTTCTCACTTCTCCAAGTAATATGAAGTCTATAAATAAAGGATCATAGAGAAACATAAGCACACTGTTTTTACACAGAAGAACACAATGTCATAGAATTATGAAATATGCAATAGAGAGAAAATTTATTCTCTTAGTTTATGCTTATACTATTCTCTCAAGAAACTGAGAATAGTTCTTGATTCTACACTCACAATCATATTTAGTCATCAAAGAGAGAAGTCTCAATCAAATCCTCAAGAACAAGAAGCCACACGTGTTCATCATTAAACATGAAACAAGAATTTCGAGCATAATTATATAGCCCAACATGCCTAGTAGAGGCCAAAAATTCATGTAAGTAACACCAACTTGTGTATTTATTTTAAATATAGCCTTGTTTATTTTGAAGCAAAAGATCTTTGGGATTTTATTTATTTATTTATTTTGTGTATACTTTTATATGCATGATCCCAACAATCTAGACTTAACTTCAAATTTAAAACTTAGGCTCCTAGACATTTTGCCAGTCAAACTATTGGAACAATACAGGGACTGTCGGGACGGTCTAACCATTCAAACATTACTCGAACCATTGAAATGGTTTGGGATTCGAATGGTGCACGAATCGTTGGAACAGTCTCAGGGCAGAAACTCTTAAACTCCAAAAAGACCCTACCTTTAACCATATAACTCGTTTTAAGCCTTAAAAGGGCTTTCTTACACAGCCTTAAGCACAAAACAATCCTCAAAACGGAACCTAAATACCAAAGTCTAAACCTTTACCCAAAATCCAACCTTTTTTTTAAAAAGGCTTTCCTTTACAACACTTCAAAGATACAAAGGATTTACACATGAACGTCTTAAACAGTAGGAGATCTGTTATTAAGCAGTATGAAAAATAAGATATTCTATATTATCTATAAGACTCAAACTTTTTAACCCTAGAATCATTCTTATTCCACAAAAAAACCACATTTAAACCTCTTATTATCCAACACACCTGCACACTCGAAAATGAACACTAAACAGAAACTAATCAAGGTTAAAACTATGAAATGAAACCAACAACTTCAAGTTTAAGGTGTATGGGTTACCTTCCTTGAAGAAAATAGGTCCAAAACCTCTCACTCCTCCTTCTCTCTCTCTAGAGTCCAGTGGCTGAAGAGAAGCAAAATAGGGGTTTAGGGTTCGAATTAGACCCTTAAATAGGTCCTCCACCTCGAGCTCTTGCTGAAATGGCTATATTAGATTCACATGTAGATTGTCACAATTCAAACGTTTAAAGCATCGTTCGAACATTTTACTGAGCTATACCATTGGAACGGTATGGGGAACATTTAAACGTCTCTCATTTTTCACTGTTACTAACCGTTAGAACAATCTACACAGAAAGTACCTTAAGTGTCCGAAAATCCCATTCTTCTCCCCCTTCGGGATTTAAGGATAAATCCAACTATACCAAATACACTTAGGCATAAATTAGGGTGTGCTTAACCTAGTGTGTTTTTTTAATTGTAAAAGGAAAATATATATATATATATATATATAATAATAATAATAATAATAATATAGATCACCCATGGGTTAAGCTGGTTGACTCAAATTGACCCAAATCCGATTATACTAAACTCTAATCCGCTAATTTCATATTGAATTCATATTGAATTTGCAGATCTTGTCAAAAATTGTCAACCTGATGTTGAGGTTAAGTAGGTAGGTGCAATTGAAAAAGAAAAGAATTTGAATATTTGATTGAAAATGAATGAAAGTGATACAAAAAGGGTCAATAGAAAATTAATAAAATTTGCCTTAAATATATGGCATGTATGTATGACATAATTTTGCTTTAAAATGTCAAAACAGTCTCCAAGAGATAGCTCAATCGGTTAGAGGCCATGTCTCATGAAGTGGAGGTCACTAGTTCGAATTCTCCTCCCCCATCTTGTGTAGTTACGTGAACATGTCAACAAAAAAAAAAAATGTCAAAAATCAAAGAAAATTAAAGAAAAAGAAAAACGATAGATATACATATAAAAAAGGGAAACTTTGGATTAGTTTCTTTCACTCTTGGCATGGGTATATTCTACTAAAAGATTCTTACTGATCCTTGCCCATTCTCTTAATTATTTAAGAGAAAAAAAAAAATATCTGTAGACACCATACATCATCGGATGGGGCAGTAACATTAAACCCTACCTACTCTAAATTGTGGTTTTTTTTTTTTTTTTATTCAAAGTGGGTCAGGGGGACTAAATTGTGGTCCTTGTTCTGATCTTCACGGATTTATTGCAAATGCTACGGATTCAAGGATTCGTTGCCCCAGTTTTCCAAATTGTTTTTCTTTTTCGTTTTTTTTGGGCAACTTCCCCATTGGAACTTGATGCAACTACTGAGCCCAGATGAAGAAAATAACACAAAAAATAGAAATAAAAAAATAATAATTTTGGTCGGACTTTGACCTGGCTAGCGTGTTAATTGCCAACCCCTTCAGTGGATTTTACCGAGTATAGAAGCAGTACAAATGGAGGTTGGCACGACTGAGTCGTCCCCTAAAATCTATAGAAATGAGAATAAAAACATTATATTTTCCATCAATACAAACACCAAGAAGAACTTCACTATTTCAGGAAAAAATAATTTTTTTTTTTTTTAAAAAATAAAAATAAAAATAAATGGATGCTGACGCAGAGCCCAGATATAGGCACTGACATATTCTTTGCTTGTCACTATTCATATTGTTGTCAATCAAAGCATAGAGGGATTTTATTTAGAAGCATCTAATAATTAACTATTGCACTCCAATTTGACGAAGAGCACCTTCCTTTACAAACATTGGGCAATAACCAAATCAGATACTCACACTCATGAAATCATTATCTTAAACTTCCAAGGAGCTTCACAGATTCTGACTTCATTGGCTTCTTATGGCAGAGAGACATGTAGTCCTCGCAACAACTTCAGAGATTGTAACAGATTTTGACAGGAATCCTTTAAAATTTCAAGTAATTTCATGCTTTTTTATTCAAACCAAAACCCTAGTCAAATTAAAAGTTCAATTTTGTCGTCTCCCTTCTTTTCTTTTCTTTTTTTCTTTTGTTTGCTTTCTAGGAAAGTATCGGAGGCAACGAGATACTCGGAATTCTCTGATAATCAATGTTACAGATTTTCCTTTTTGTTTCCTCTCCAAAGAATTTGATGTTCTTCTAGGTGGAAAATACTAGGAATGATGACTATTCCTAAGATAGAAAGTGACGGAATGGAATGTCTATTCCTAATATTTAGTTTGGTAAGAATACATATATTTTAATTGGAATTCAATTAAAATTACTTAAAAAACCCCACATTTTTTTTAAAAAAAAAATTAAAAAGAAAATCAAATTATTAAAAAGAAAAAAAAAAAAAAAAAAAAAAAAAAAAAAAAAAAAAAACCCATGGGTGGCCGCAACCACACCCCGAGTGGTCTCCGGCCGCAGTCACCCCCAAAAGCGCCGGGAGTGGCCCGCGAGGCGTTCCGAGGGTTGCGCGACCACCCCTTGCTCCATATACTGCAATGGGTGTCTACCCATTGGGGTGGCCGACCAGTTAAAGGTTTGGTTTTTTTTTTTTTTTTTTTTTTTTTAATAATAATAAAATAATAATTTTTTCTGAAAAATATTACATTTACCCCAAAGAATAGCTATTCTTCTTTGTAAAGGAATAGGTATTCCCATTGAAATACTTATTCCAAGGAATAGAACCCTACCAAACAAAAGAATAACTATTCCATAAAAATAACCATTCCATTCTAGGGATCTATTCCGCGAAACAAACGAGATCTTAAATTCTTGCATTTTGCTTAGACTGTTGGTTAATTAATGGATTTGGTTGTTGATTTGATTCTTCTGAGTTTGCGGGTCTGTGATTTTTAATTGGTTTGGGTGGTGGAAGAGGTTTGATTTGGACACGAGGCGTGTAATAAAATCATGAAAGATTATTTTTAGGATTAACTTATGAAATCACGTAAGATTAGTTTGAATTAAAATTAATTCCTTAAAATTTACCAACAAATTACAACTATCGCAGGAATTTAAGAAAGGTCACGCGTCCATTCTTTTAGGATTTACATATATATATATATATATATATATATATATTTTATCACACAAGTTTAACATACTTTCCAGCACCACTTGAGTTCCATCAACTTCTCTTATACATCTAATAAGGCATGCAAAATAGTTTTGAACTACCGCATCAAATTAAGATGAATTTCCACTACATTTCGTACAAGCGACGAATTGTTTGAGTTTTCCCCCAATCCTCTCGTGCCTCTAATAGGTAAATCATTGAATCAAGAAACAAATAAATATTGAAAAAAAAAAAAAAAAAATACCAACAGCTAGCATATGGACCGAGTAACCCAGACACACTAGGGTTATGCATAATAATAATAAAAAAAAAATGTGAAAAAGAAAAATACTCCAGTAGAAAGCTAGTATATAGTAGCAGAGAGTGACAAATCTCCCTCAAAATCTCTGGCGTCACGGAGTCTTAAGGGAAAAAAAAAAATGTTTGTTTGCAAGTGGGGGCTAAACAAAATACCTTCCTACGATGGAGTGATGAACTGCTTATTGTCGTAATGCATGCAGAGCATTATCCCATTAGACCGGAACACTTGTAAACAAGGCAGTGAACCACAAAAATCATTCCAGTGCCGAAGGCAGACTAATCATCCACAGCCAAAACCAGACCAACTACAGAAGAAGCCACTTTAGCACTAAAAGCCAAGCCAAACCAAAAGAGGGGGAGCTGCTTTGTTTGGCACTAATAAAGCCAATTGGAGGAGTTCACCAAATACGTAGCTGAGGCCACCACAAACTTTAGAGCCAAGGTCACCAAACCACAGCACGAGGAACAACCAATGACCCAATAGATATTAAAAACAAAGACGAGAGAGAAGGAAATTAAAGCAGGCACATAATAGTATAAACAAACTTTGAACGCTAATGTCAAAGCAATTCCCGCACCCAAATTAAGGTAAAAGTAAGATTCTTTTGCTAGAGGTGTATGTTACTCCATTGGAATGCCAAGAGTAAGATTGTTCGGAACTTTTAATCACCATTTGCAACCCAATACAATTTGCAAATTCAAAATTAATTTATCCTCGCAAAATTAAAATCTTAAATCCAAGACCTCTTTTTAAACAAACCAAAAAGATGCCTTCCCATATGGATCATACACCTAGAAGTTTTAATGAAATTCAATCCTTTTTTTAAAAAAAAAAGAAAAGAAAAAGAAAATCACAACAAAAAACTATACTTGTTGAAAGAGAACCCCCAAAACCCCAACTTCTGTAGAACAGATACAAATACCTGCCAGAAGTGTTTGACGCAGCTCCTCAATCCTCTTAAGTTAAATAAAAGAAATCCACAAGAGAAGGGAGGCGCATCACAACTGGAGAGATTCAATCAAATAGAAGCATCTACAGAAGTAGCAGGCTGGGACCCACAACCATTCAAAATTGAAGATCCCAAAGCCGGGCAATGAACAACGAAATCCAGGGGAGTGCAGAAGCACATCAACAATGAAGCAGGACCAGATGACACCTCAACACCAAAAAAAAAGAAAGAAAAAGCATAGATCTTTAGCAACACGCTCATTGAATGGTCTTTAATAGATTCATAATGCTTAAGATATTCTCCTATAATGAAACAACATATTCTGCATAGAAGAAAAAAATCCAACTCTAAGTTAAAGAAAGAAAGAAACTTATCCAAACCCAAGAGTAGAAGCTGGGGGCGTCGCCCGATTTAAACAGTCATATTGAAGTCCAAGCACACTAATTAACAACCATTCCCAGTATCCTCGTAACACAGCAAGGTGACCAAGTCTGCATTCAGCTCCTGCTTCGGCGTCGTTCCCTTACACCATTTCTGCATAAAAATCCAGCAAAAATAAAAGTTCAGTAAAATTAATCAACAAATTGAACTCTAAACTGACAAAACGTGAACTATTCTGTGTGCCATGATAGTAAGCATGCATGTGAGAGTGGTCCAACTATTAGTAGTTGAATAATCCATAGCTATTGGCAAAAGAGCAATCATGCATGGGGTCAAGTTAAGCTCATGAGGTCGAGTTTGATCCTCCTGTCCAGCAACCAAATTGAAAGAGTGAACTGTTACAATTGTGCAAATAAGGACAGAAAGCATAAGAGAAAGAGTGACCTCTTAAGTTTTACCAATTGACAGGAAAAAGTTAAAAATTCAGGGATACCAACACTCAATAGACACAAACCCACAAAGAAAGCAAATTAAAAACTAAGGGACGTGAACCATCTACACACACCCGTGCACACGCGCACATGCACTCACCACAGGACAAAGCAAAATATGCAAATATTGATGAGTAACTATCCAATATCCGGGGAGTCATGTCCAGCCATTTATTGCTAGGCTGTTAAACAAGGGCTAGCAACCTTCCCGCAAGAGATCTCCTCCTATCATTTAACTAAAGAGAGCTTTATAAGACCTAGCAAAGCAACCTCACCCATTAGCATATGGCACTTCCTCACGTGCACGATATGGTGGTGACCTACTGTAGCTGCGTGGACGAGGTGACACACTGCGGCGTCTAGGGGACCGTCCACGGGGACTGTAACTCCTACACAGGAACAGATTGTGTCAAAAGGCATCATATTGATAGCACGTTTATACCAACTTAGATTGGAAAAGATCCTCATATCCGCCATCTTGCAGTCCCATGCAAGCAATCAACATCAAATATTGATGCTAATAAGAAACTTAAATGGCAATCATTATATTATAAAAAGAACGACTATCTGACATTACCTTCGACCATAACTTGGGCTCCTTCGATATCGAGGGGGAGTGCGACTACGACGTCTTCCTGAACCAACACGCAGACGGCATTCACGAGCAAAATGACCAGGCTCACCACACTCATAACACTTCAAATCAGAGCCTCCAGAGCGACCACGACCCCCTCCACGACCACCACCCCCACCACCTCTTGAGTTGTGAGAAAGCTCAACTCTCCAGCCGTTCTTGCCTGTTCAAAACAGGAAAAATTAATAATAGCAGAAGATCTATAAACTATGCATAGTGCTACCTAAAAGTTGCTTCTATGAAAAGTCAAAAATACTTTGAACAAAATGTAAATAATATGAACTATTTGAAAAGAAGGCAGCACCGAACACAAGTAGAAAAGCGAAGTAAATTTAAGCAAACTCAGACATGAGTTGCGAAAAGCATTTTACAGAAAGGGGTAGAACCAGCTCCTGTCAGTCAACATTCGCATACTTTGCCAAATTCAGAGTTCAATAAATACTGAACTGGTGAGCCTGCCCAACAATAAATTAAAGTATATATGTATATGGTGAAAAGTAAGAGAAATGCATCAGGAATAGAAAGCACTTCTAATAATGAAAACTTAAAATCTGGTGACATTCCTTCCACAAAATTAGCCATAATAGAGTTGGCATGAATTTGGTTCACAATTTTTTTATTTTCAGTATATAGAATAATTTGGGTATGAGGCTCATACTTCCAAATGATCTTTTCACAAGATTTATAGAGCATATTTCAGTTTACTAGGGCACATATTAGACCAATGAGAAACCACACTTCCCATAAGTTGAACTTAGTTGCAAACATCTCACACGAGAAAAGAAACTGCCTATGCAACAGATGCTTAACTCAGTCACCGACGCTCTCCAAGCACTGTTGAATTCCTCTGCTGCATACTTATCCCTCTTTACAACCAGAGAGTAATCATCATCACTATTTGATGACCAGTTAAAGAAGGCCAAAACAGCATGTTGTCTCATATATGAAATCTAGGGTGGAGTATTAAAAGAAAAAGAGCATCTTCACACCCAGAGGCCTCCAATCACAAAAGACAAAATTAAACAAGTGTTGAGACAAAATAAAGACCAAACAAAAAAAAAAAAATTGACAAGTAACCAAACAAAAAAAAACAAAAAAAAAATACCAACCAAAAAGCAGCACATAATTCACTATCACTTTTAAACAATTTTGCCCAAGACAAACTGTTGGACGCGGATATGGACAGGTATCTTTAAGAAAGTTGGAAGTATCCATGTCTGAAATGTATTGGACATGGGATAAGGCTCAAACATGTCCATGAATTTAAACATTAAATTTTAAAGTCAGATACCTTGAGACATGGCTGAGATACTGCTAGACTGTGGCTGTCACACAGCCATATACTTAATTTATACTATACTTGCTTGAGTATTAGTTTTAGATTATATTTTATACCTTTTGGCGTTGTTATTATCTTAGAAAGGGAGTCTTTAATCTGAAGAAATGCCTTTGAGAAAGGGAAGATGTATTAACAAAAATGGATATTTATTGATAATTAACATCAACAAACAATATCATATCCTAATTATTTAAAAATTGCTGCATCGCCGTATCCATACCAAATTTCATCCATGTCCAGTGTCAGTATTGGTGCTTCTTAGGGAATAAAGTTACAAACAAATTTTTTTTGATAAGTAATAAAGTTACAAACAAATTCAGTACGAGTATTACAAAAACTAAAAAAAAATCTTTCTAGACATACCATCTAACTCACGGATGGCATCATCTGCATCCCTACGATCCTCGAAGTCAATAAAAGCATAACCCGGTGGTCTCCGTGCAACCCATACACTACAAGAAATCAGCAATTTAAGAATAAAATTAGAAGAAAAAATCAATGGCCATCAGGGCAACTTCAAATTATGCACATAGTTAAAAACCTTCCAGAACTCAAAAAGTTCACATGACACTCCAGGTAACATGATTCCGAAAACATATAACCTCTTTGCTCATACAAGGCATGGTTTTAATGATTATGGAGAAACATACTTGGCAACAAGCAGGCTGATTTTACATCCCCATTAGAGTTTCCAGAACTTCTTTATGCTAGTAACACTCAAATTGTTTAAAACTGATGCATTTGTCTTACCTAACCATGAAATTGGGTGAACAAGTATAAAAAAAAAGTACAAATTGGTGCCAGTAAAATCCATGCCAAAAATAAATGATATGCAATTATGCATAAAACAAAAGGTTTCTGAAACTCAATTCAAGTAGTTAATGCAGTTCCTAAACCTGACACGAGGGAATGCAAATAACCAAGAAAAAGTAGCAATATATTGAACCAACCAATTGACAGAACATGAAAGTTGATAGAAATATTGTAGGTACATAATTTTTAAGGAAAGGCAATCCAATGGTGTAATGAGTGTTAACAAGCACACACAACTGACAGGAAAATTTTCCAAAAGGCTTGGATTGGGAAAGGTTATCTTTCTAATATTAACATTTACAACTTATAAATACAAATACATATATTTATTAAAACAGCTATCTTCTTTCTTGAATCACTGTCAACTCTACTTCTAAGCATAATGAAGGAAACAACAAAAAACTAAAGGTTCTTAAGATTGATAATCATTACTCATTTGAAAAGAGAAATTATAGTGTTAGGAAAATGAAGTTGATTACTTTAACTTCAGTAGCAAGGGCCATTTCATGGCTAACCATTGAACTGGGCCCAACCAAAGCACAGCTAAATTAACTGATGATATTATCCTATATGATAGTCAATAACGGTATTTCATTTTTAACTCAAGTTAAAAGCATGCACAAATAAGCACATAAATTAAAAGATTCCATCCATCAGCTTGCAAAGCTATATGGAGAAAGGAACTAGAAAGTATGCAATAGACCAAAAAAAAACTGCTGAGAGATCAGCAGCATTAATACAGAAATCTTTCTTCAAAAGTTAACAAGAGTAAGTAGTAACTACTGAAATTTCCAATGTTTTTAAGATTTTTTTTTTATTAAAAAAAAAAAAAGAAAAAAGAAAAGAGAGAGAGAGAGAGAGAGGTAAAAGTGACTTTGAAATTATGCTACCTTTCTATAACTCCAAAAACACGAAATTCATCTTCAAGATCCCGCTCAGTAACTCGTGGATCCAAGTTTCCGACATATATGCGAGTCATTTTCCCAAGAACTGTCACAAAGAAAGGGAGTTAATCAAATTAATTTGTGATTCACACACGCAATGTAATCCAAAAACAGATGTGTCACAACAATTTCCACCAGTTAGAACTAAAAATCTAGCCCACAAAAGATATCTTCAAAATAGGTGATTCATGTTTTCCGCTGTAAAAGTGAGGATCTACACAGGAAGCATTAAGCTGCAAAATAAGACGGCATGAAACGGTCCAAGAACTTAAAATGCACCTACATACGCTACTCTATTGAGCCCAAGTGAAGGAATAATAGCAAAAAAGCACAACTAGCATCAAATATTTAGCAAAATTATATAGAGAAATGTTTGGTTTCATTCTCTTACATATCTCTTGTCCATCACCATACAAGATATATGCAAATCTACCATTTAAATCTATGGAACACATGTAGGTTCCATAGATTTAATTGTGGATTTGCAAAAAAAGATGTGCAAGAGAATGACAGTAAACACGTCTCAATTATATAAGAAAGCAAATCCTAAAATGAAAAAAGAATTTGCTTCATAGACCCATGAATAGTTGGGATACTCAAAATGGTTTGGAAATCACATTTACATAACACCCATACGCTAAACGGACATCACTGATACAAACATCTAAATTGTAAATTACAAGAAATTAAAGAGAACCCAATAAAAGAAATCGAAATTCTTAATTATCAAAAACCCAGCTTCTTTATCATTCTGCAATAAAATTAAAGAATGCTTCCATCAACACAAAAGGAGTGCGAGGTAAAAATTAAAGCTTTATCATTCATTGAGTTCGAGGAGAGGTACGTATATACATGTATATATACACACACAGATATATGTAAATAATACACACAAAACTGGCTTTCCAAAGGCAGCAATTTTTCCAACACTCCCAGCCCCTAATTTCTACTCTAAAACAGCATCTACACCCTTTTCCACAGCAAACCGTAACCCTCAATCTACTCTTACCACTCAGCCAGTCAACAGAAATTCCCTCTGGTTTGATGGAAAGCTTGTTCCAAAGCCTTCACTTGAAACAATTTTTCTTGCCGAAACAAAAAATTTCGTTCGAAATCGAACTTAAACGAAGATGAAAAACAAACAAGAAGCATACATAGATAAAAATAAAATAAAAATAAAAAATTGTAGGTAATTTGAGATATACAGAGATATACACACAGAGAGAGAGAGAGAGAGAGAGAGAGAGATCTGAACCTGAAGCAAATCCGCAGAAAAGAGAAACCCTAGCAGCCCACGTACAATTTCCCTTTTCTCGCTGCGCTTCAGTTGCCAATTGGTGGACCGCTAGGTTTTTTGATTTTATAGTGGTGAAATTGGTATCCGAGCCCCGGTAAAGTTTAGAATTTGGTATTTTGCCCCCGAAACGAGCAACGACAGATAAAATTGCACAAATTGATTTTTAGGCCAGAAACAATAAACGGCAAGACGTTTGTGACTGGACACCCCTTGTGAGGCCTGTAAAGAGCTTTTGAGGCCGGCCCATTTATATGAAGCGACTAGCGAGCATCTTTAGATTATTGATATGTATTTAAACTATTTATTACGTATAATTCTCTACTTTAACTAATTTTTTTTTTTAATATATAATTTAACAAATTTTTAATTTTTAATTTTTTTACATTTTTTCTTTTTTAAATATTATTTTTCATTATTTTTTTACTATTTTCTTGTCATGAAAGGCTTTAGAGAATGTGGAGGGTTTAAAGCATTTGTATAGGAGGTAGGGCCTATTTATATACTAATGAATTTCATCGGTTAATCGGGTTCGGTCAATTTGATTATAAATTCATTTTAAAAAAAATTTTAAAAAAATACTATGAAATATGAATGTTTAATATTAAATGAGGAAATCAATAGAACAAATCGCCATCAATTAAAACACATTTCATGTGTCATGTTGGTATTTATCATCAATACTTTATAAATACGTGCTCCCATGTACAAATAATCAAGAGAACAAAATTGCTCAGAAAAACAAAAATCAAGAGAAAAAACTATCAAAAGAAAATATGTTTTTGGGTATTTATATTGTTGACATAATGCATCATTTAGAGTATTTCTACCGGTAGAGACTATTTTAGCTACCAAAAATACACATTTTTCTATTTTAGCCACTAGCTTTTTACTACAAACTCCAGTAAATTATCTATTTCACTCTATACCTTTTATAAATATTATTTTTCAATTTTTTTTTATTATTTTATTTCATTTCTATATCTCGTCTTCGGAGAAAAAACTTCTTAATGATGTACATGCACGACGACTTATAATATGATATTATAATATATGTCCAGCATACTACCCAAAGTCTACCACTAACCTTTCAACTAACGTTTTTTTTTTTTTTTTTCCCTGATTATTTTTTGACTTTTCGAGCATTTTCATTTTCATTTGTATTTTTTTTTTCTTTTTCGATATTTTTATTGAACTGAACAAAAGCAAGCTGTCATTAGTTGCTTTTGTAGGATGCCTATAACGCGGCATGAGCAAAAGCAAAAGCAAGCTGTCATTTATTGAACTGTACGGGACTATTACAAACATCATGCGTATGCTCCAACGTTGGAATTCGGATTTAGTTAGACAAAAATGGCGGGTGAATTTGGCTAAAACATGATTTTATTCAAGCATCCGGATTTTCAAAAAAGAATATGACACTATAGCAAATAGAATCAAGATTTTTTCTGTTCCCAAACATCCCATTATTTATTTATTTTAACAAATTTGCTAGTTGTGTGTTGTCATCATTAGGGGTGCACATGCGGGCAGATATTAACCGTCCGCATTCACTATCCCTGTATGCAAATAGGATAGTAAAAACCATTATCAGCATGTGCAGATGCATATAGTAATTTTAAGGTATTCTACGTACCCTTTATATATATATATGGATGTGTTATATTTAGACAAACTATGTTTTTTATGTAATGAATTTGTAATATATATATTTTATGTTGAATTTGTCATTTATTTATTTTTTAATGTTTGCCCGCTTAAATATTATGGTCATTGAATATGGATAAAAAAAACATAAGAGTATTTCTTGTGAGCATTGATTACTATGAACATTTTAAGGTTGTATTCATCATTTTTATTTTAATTTTTTCTCTCGCATTTAAAATAGGCTCATTACCTATTTGCGGATATCGGATAATAACTGTAATAACTGCACGGATAAGATTGTAAAAAAAATATCACGAATGCAGATATCTAAAAGTGATATCCCTACTTTACAAATACGAGTTCAGATATTATAAATAACTGCATCCGTATTCGCATATATATATATATATATGCCGATCTAGTCATCATTGATGAATAAATAAGTAGCTATTTTTTCTTTTTGGTATGCCACTGCCCTTTCGTTCTTAAGACGTGAAGCTTTTGTTTATTTGGAAAAAGGAAAAATCGAACAGTGCATCGATCAGATGGTGGAGATTACGTTTTCTGTGCAATTGAAATGGGTTTTTGTTTGTTGCTTCTTCCGGGTGTTTGATAACTTTGTTTGCTTTGAATTGTTGCGGGGTTAATTGGATTTGAGTGGTTAGTGGTTGCTTTTGGGTTTTATTTTAGGGATAAATGTAAATTTAATTATTGTGGTTGGCTTAAATTATAAATTATTTTTTAAAATAATTTAGAGGTCCTCAGAGTAAGCCAAAATAACAATTTAGTTTCTTTAATCAAATTCTATCAAACACGTGTCATTCTTAATAAAAAAATATATATAAAACCAAAAATTTTGTTTTTTTTTAATTAAAAAAAAAAAAAAAAGAGGAGAAGAAAGAAAAGGGGATGGTTGTCGGTTCTTTGAGCCATGTCAGCACCAATAGAAGTGGCAGAGGGTGGCTCAAAGGCCACCCCCACCTCTGGGGTGGTTTATATGGGGTCAGGGGTAGCGGCGAGCCACCCCAGAGCCACCTCTGGGGGTGGCTTGCCTCCCCTAAAGGTGGTGACCGCCAGCTACCCCTTTTTCTTTTTTTCTTTTTAAAAGAAAATATTAAGTTTTAGGATTTATATTTTTAATATATTAATATTTTTTTATTAAAAATGACACATATTATCATTTTTTTGGTGCGCACGCCAGTAAAATTCGTCAAGTGTTTTGACAGAATTTGACTGTAAGGACTAAATTATTATTTTGGCCTACTCGAAGACTATGAAACGATTCATAATTTAAGCTAACCGCATAGATTGATATTACATTTATCCCTTTATTTTAAGTTATTTCAAATATTTGAGGTATATATGGGTATCATTTGTAACGATATAATTAAAGAAAGGAAACATGTGGGTTTGTCTTTAATTCCACTGCACATATTGAACCAAAGCTTTTTCTCTTCCTTCAAAGCCAATTCTGATATTCATCTCCATCTGGGTATTTACTGAATCACAGGATATGACTCTTGACATGATCTCTATTGATTCCTCTTGAGTTTTCCCTCCTTCATCAGGTATATGCCTTTACGTTCAATTCTTCTTCTTCTCCTTCTTCTTTGTAAGAGTTTTGAATATGTTTGTTACAAGAGATTAAGGGACTTCGTATTTATAGAAGAATTAGTTACAAGAGATTGAAACAATTACAACTTAGAGCAATTACAGTTTGTGAATAAATGAAATTTAAAAAATTATATATAAATTTATTAAAAATATAAATAAATAAAACTTAAAAAATTATTTTTTAAAAAAGAATTAAAAAGAAAAAAAAAAAAAGGATGACTGCAGGCAGTAGCGGAGCTACACCTTGGCTTGGGGGGCCTGCCCCCAGGCAAAGGTTTTCCACCCCCCCCCCCCCCCCCCCCCCCCAAAAAAAATCTAAAAAAAAATTGAAATTAAATTTTGCCCTTATTTATTATTATTATTATTATTATTATTATTTTCAATTTGCCCCCCCTCCCATCTCCCCCTCCCCCCAAGTTTAAAACCTGGCTCAGCCCCTGGCTACAAGGGTGGTCGAGCGCTAACCCTAGTCCCTAGATGCCTTTGCAATATATGTGATTCAATCAAATTAAAAGGAATTGCTTCCACATGCATTCTTATTGAATTGTTATATTCTAGTATTTAGCATGTTTTATTATAAAGTTTTACGATTAGTATCATATTATCCTCCATGCTAGGACTAGCATTTTCATGTACAATGTTGTTGCAAAAGTGCAGGTGAATGCCTTAAAGAAATAGTCGTCATTAGCAATTAAGTACGGATGATATCAACTATGGTAGAAAAAGAACCCAAATTTCGTCAAAAAATATAAATTTTTGTAGTATTTGTTACCTATTAGTGACAAAACTAAGGTATAAAGGAACAAATTAGGACTAAGATGGGCCATGAAAGGATTTTGAACTAATGAAATTGACTAAACATTGCCTAGTCAGAGTTAAAACTTAAAACCTTTTGATTCTGGTAAATGGATTTGAATCATGTCAATTAAATTCTCCAGGGTATAGAAATTTATTTTGATCCTTTTTTTTTTTTTTGGAGCTTGGTCAGTAATTATGTGTTTAGGATTTTAAAATGTGTTTTCAGACCATTAAGAAGAAATTATAAAATTGGGTCAAAATTTAGCTTGGGATTTGGTGATAAATTGAATATATTTTATGTCGTGTCCCAATTCCTCCTAACGCCATAAGGAGAAAATTGTAAGTGTGAATGTAATGCCCTCCCAAAATATGTGGCAAAAATCATTTTTAGAAATAATTTGTTAATAAACAAAGCAATAAAATTGAGATAAATTAATATCGTTGATTTTCTAAATCACCCAAAACAGATGATTGAAATGTAAAAGAACACCCAAAATTATTAATGATTTGCCTTGAGAGTACTTAGAATTTGAGAATCAGGAAAAAGTTTGAATGACCTGTGAACTATTTGAACGATGCAACATCAGCAATAAAGAACGTTCAGACGATGCACGAAGGAGGTACATTGTCTGAACAGTTTGAGATAACTGTTCGAATATATGGTCATAGTGTTGCATGCGATAATAATATGTCCAAAAGCTTAGAAATGTGAAAACACTCTATTTAAGTGCTGGAAAACCTTAGCAGACCTCCCAGCTCGCCGCCCATCAACTCTAGAGAGAGAGAAGTAGATAAAGAAAGATAAAGAGCTTGCTTGGCTTAGAGACCAAAAATTGTCTATAGTTTCTATCTTTGAGGTAAGAATAATTGACTCTAGTATTGTATTTCGTGGTTTGTTCTAAGGGTAAAAATGCGAATGGATAATACCGCTCGCTATCCGATATTCGCATATGCGGATGCAATTAGCGAAAATCACAATCCGCATATACGGATAGTGGTTTTAAGGTATGTAGATGTAGTTATTAACCGCATCTGTATACCATTTATAATATATATTAAATTAATTAAAACAATGTTTTGGTATTACCTCATATGCGAATAGCAGTTTTTCAATATTTTTTCCCTTTACCAACTATAAATAGATTATGCAAGAAGCTAAATAATGTATGAGATTAATTTTTTTAAAAAATAAATAATAATTTTTTTTAAGTTTTATTTATTTATGTTTTCAATAGATTTATATTTTTTTATTATGATCAACACGTGTCGCCATCTTATTGATGCTGATATGACGCCTAACGGAATTTGACTTTAGGTAGAAATTTATAAATTAAGCCAACCATAGGAATCTCTGAATTAATTTTGATAACAAAGAGTAATTTATAATTTAAGCCAACCTCAGGGACCAATAGTATAATTTTTCCTAAACTTAATCACTTTACCTAACTTACCATACTATAAAATTATTGAAATTGAGATTCTAGCATATAAACAAGGATCCTTGCAATACAAAAGCTAAGCCAAACAACTATAAGATACTATAATTGATAGAAAAACAAAACCTTTGTTTTCTCTCATGTGATTTTTTCTCCCTAGTTCCTTCTCTATGTAGCCATCACAGGCCAGGAGGAAGGAAATGTCTCATCTCTTCCCTCCTTTCCTCGTCCTTTTACCCTTATGAAGCTCTTTGAGAGAGAGAGAATGACTATTCAATCTTCGCCAATTATAACTTTAGCATGATTTTTATTTTTTTATTAACCAAATTTTCAAACTCAACAGAATCCAATGATTGAAAAAATTAACTTTCAATTCCAATTTTTGATAAATTATTTTCTCCATTGGATTTTGATTTGGAGCTAAAATTTGACAACTTCAATTTTTTGCTTTTTAACTTCTATTATTGACAATCTTATTTTATTGTTGTCATCGTTCATAGTATCTTTTTCATAAGTGACATCTTCTTCATCAACAAATTTATCAAAGTAAAGATCACATGCATAATAATCTTTTGAAAGATAACAAGTCTCAAGTAGTCTAGACCGATTTGTTTCTTTTTGGATATGCATACTTGTTAACCAAAAATCATATTATTTGAAAATCTTCCAACTTCATAATGGAATTGCTACGTACAAAAATATAATAATTTTTCTTGCTTCTTCTCTTATGTTCTTATAAACTCCTTAATTTTTTTTCCATTGATCTACGAATTATAACGTCCCATTAGATTACATTCTTCTTCTAACTTCATATATAATGGAATTGCTACATACAAAAATATATAAAAAATTTTCTTGTATCTTCTCTAGAGTTCTTATAAACGCTTTTTCTATTGATCTTTGAATTACAATGACCCATTAAAATTTAAATTACAGAGTAATGCTAGGAACCATTATTTGTCTTATTTTTATTTCCTAAAGTTGATGTGGCTTTTAAAATCACCATTGGATTAAAATTCAATAATGGTTCATCCCAAAATCAATAATAATTTTAAAGCCATATCATCTTTAGGAGGACAAAAAGATGACAAAAAAAATATTTCCTAACATTACTCTTAGAATACATTGTGAAAATAATTTCATGACTTCTTAAAACAAACCAAATGTGTGTTTATGTGCAAAAAAATATCTTAAATGTGGAATTTAAATAAGACAGATATTTGTTACGAAGTGGAAACTATATGAAGAGAAAAAACCACTCCAGGGCAGCCAAACCCAGGAAATCCACTATCCAAAAACAAAGTTAGTTACAAGACACTCGTACTCACATAACCCTATGTAGTAGTCATACCTTTAACTCTAACGTGTAGCCCAACACAAATGCTTCCCAACCAGATCTTCCACTTGAAGGGGTTTTTAATGGATTCATTTACCTTAAGGCCGACCCCTAAGATAGACTTCATACAAACAACGAGCACACATCGGCAACGGCTTGAGAGCTAGCGGATCTTCGATTCTCCCTAAACACTTTCTCAAAGCACTATGGAGTTCACTGTCGAATTCTATACAAAACACATACCTAGAGCCCCCTACTTATAGGCTTCAAGAGACCTTGAAATCTGCTGAAAAACGGACTCTGTCTGTCGACCGTCCGGATGGGTTTCTACGATATCCTTAAGAAACCGCGCATATCTTATCCTTATCAGGTGTGCGTCCGGACGGCCTTCACTGAAATCCTTTTTGCGTTCGAACGGAATTCTGGAGTTATCTGAATTACTGTATATCGTCCGGACGTGTTTCCGAGTCGTCCGGACGACTTGCAGATAATGAACATCGTTCGGACGTGATGCCGAGTCATTCAGACGGAATACTAAAACTTCCCAAACAGTGTCGATTTATGAGAAAAAACTTCTTGTAGAATACTGATTGACCAAGCGTCCGGACGATGTGGCTCTGACGTCTGGACGTCGTCAATGTTTATCTGTAGGACACTGCAGGGTGTCCGGACGCCTTCAAAGGCCCGTCCGGACGGTTGCACAGGAACCGATTCAATTGACTTGATTTTTGCATAGGACTCTTCATGGATAACTTCTAGAAGCTTGTGAACAGTAGATGTCTGAATATATGAAGATTCCAATTTGAAAACCAACTATCTTGTTAAAATGCATCCATTACAAAAAGTGTTTTTGTTTTAACCAGAATGTAGCCAATAAAAATACTAACGAACTTCCCATTTGGCCATTCTGGGACAAAAACACTTGACCGGTTCGGAAATACATTTTCGGTCTAAACACCAAATAAAACCAAAAAATACTCCCCCTTTTTGTCACACAATGACAAAGGGTAAACAGAGTATGAAATGAAAACCATAACCAAGAACAAGAAGAAGAGAAAAGAGCAAGGTTAGGTTGTCAACGAGAAATCAGCACACACATGGATCTAAGCCTGTGAAAACAGTCAGAGAGCTGGTCAAAAATATGCAAGCATATAGAAAAGAGTTAAATAATCTATGAGCAAAAATTTTATGCAGACAGATTTTTTTAAACAGTAAACTTGACTCATGCAATGTGTGGGTGTGAAGGCTTTCTCAATAAGATATGAAGTGCACTGATATGACAGAAACTACCTGGATTTTCTAAACATGAGAGAAATTCAATCTTAGATCAGTCAAAAGTCAAACCTTATAATGCTAGGGCCTAGCAACCCTTATCGAATACAGTCCCCCTAAGCTGCAACACTTTTTCTTTGACTTCATCCTTTAGTGATCGTCTATTTCCACAATGAAATGATCACTGACTGTTTCTATAGGGACAAGTTTAAGAACAGATTTAGCATAAGCAGTGGATCTTTTTATTTATCCATGTTTATTCATTTTTGAATGCCTTTTATCACTTGGTGCTGCAACGTAGAAGGAATGCTAGAGTTTATGGGTTCTAGGTTCAACTAGCGAGTTGGTCAATTTGACCATCTTGGCAAAAAAAAATCTCTCCCATAAAAAATCCAGAAGCTACAAGTCAGAGGAGAGAAAAAAAAATATCTTAGGGGAGCCTTGGATAGTGCACATGTTTTATTGCATGAGAAAAGCAACTATCTAATAAAGATGCAGCAGGAAAATTCAGTACATATCAAATTTAGAAACTAAGCCATAAGAATGTATATTTTATCAAAGCATAGAGAACCGTTAACACAAATAAATATACATGAGATAGCTGAAAGATGTTGTAACAGAAACCTTGCACTTAAATCCCCCCCCCCCCTTTTATTTTTTATTTTTTTTTATAAAATCATGCAACCCATGGACGAGACTAAGATGAAGAGAAGAGTCTTATCCGAGCATGAAACATGTCTAGGACATGTCACAAATACCAATGGCTTTTCGAAGAGATTCAAACCTGCTTCCATCAAGAGGTTTGGTGAGGATATCAGCCAATTGATTTTCTGTGGGAATAAACATAAGGGCTACTTCCTTGGATTAGACAAGGTCACAAATGAAATGATGCCGAATGTCGATTTGCTTGGTCCGAGAATGCTGAACTGGATTCTTTGAAATGTTTATGGCACTGGTATTGTCACAGTGAATGACCATAGTGTCTTGAGTGAAGCCATAATCACAAAGTAATTTCTTCATCCATAATAACTGGGTACAACAACTTCCAGCAGCAATATACTCAGCTTCGGCAGTGGAAAGAGAAATTGAGGCTTGTTTCCGAGTCATCCAAGCTACTAGATTTGTACCGACATAAAAACATCTACCAGAGTTGCTTTTCCTATCATCAGCATTTCTAGCCCAATTTGCATCAGAGTATCCTGCAAGCACAAGATTTGTTTCCCTAGAAAAATAGATATCATAGTTAACGGTGGCATTTACGTACCTGATGATGCGCTTGACAGCAGTAAGATGAGATTCCTTAGGATTAGATCGGAATCGAGCACAAACTCCGACACTGAAGGCAATATCTGGTCGGCTTACCATGAGATAGAGAAGACTGCCAATCATACTTTTGTACAGAGTAGGATCTACTTGCTTGCTTGTTAGATCAACACTTATTTTGACATTTGTGCTCATGGGAGTACGAGCATGGCTTTTCCCATCCAGACCGAATCGTTTCACCAGATCTTTTGCATATTTTGCTTGAGAGATAAATATCCCTTCAGAAGTTTGTTTGACTTGCAACCCCAGAAAATAGGTCAACTCACCTATCATACTCATTTCAAATTATTGTTTCATTTCTTCAGCAAACTCATGAGCTTGAGAATCTAATGTTGCCCCGAAGATGATATCATCTACATAGACTTGAGCAATGAGTTTGTGATTTCCTTGATTTCTGATGAAGAGAGTCTGATCTGCCTATCTTTTTGTGAACCCTTTATCCAGAAGATAAGTGGTTAATCTTTCATACCATGCTCGTGGAGCTTGTTTGAGACCATATAGTGCTTTCTTCAGTTTGTAGACATGTTGAGGATAGTGAGGATCCAGAAATCCTTTTGGTTGCTCTACATAAACTTATTCCTGAAGAATGCCATTTAGAAAAGTACTCTTGACATCCATTTGATATAGCTTGAAGCCTAGATGACAAGATATAGAGAGCATAATTCTGATAGATTCAAGGCAGGAAACTGGAGCAAAAGTTTCTTCAAAATCTACCCCTTCAATTTGAGTATACCCTTGAGCAACAAGCCGTGCTTTATTTCAAATCACCGTAACATGTTCGTTTGACTTGTTCTTGAAAATCCACTTTGTTCCGATGATATTTTGATCAGATGGTATGGATACCAGAGTCCAGACATCATTACGAGAAAACTGATGCAACTCATCATGCATAGCAGTGACCCAGCTGTCATCCTATAATGCTTCCTCCACTTTCTTCAGTTCAGATTGAGCAAGATAATAATTGTAAGTTACTTGATTAGCAATCTCAGTAGATGGGTTGATTATCCTATTTCTCAATCGTCTACCTTCATTAAGATTTCCAAGAAGTTGCCTGGAAGGATGATTGAGTTTGACCCAAGAGGCGGGTTCAATCGGAGGGTTTATTTGCTCTGAATCTTGATCTGATGTAGGATCAGTGTCCTCAGATGGTACAGCATCCGGTGAGTCAGGGAGAACGTCTGTTGTTGTAGAAGGAATAGGAAGAATAGAAACAGGTTCTATTATTGCAGAAGAAGTCTCACTTACATTACCTGTGAGAGAAGGAAGTGTCTCTAGGATAGACTGAAAAATCTCACCCTTACTATGTGCCCTAATTTCATCATCAATGACCATATTTATAGACTCCATCACTGTTTCTGTCCTGGTGTTATAGACTCTGTAGGCACGACTGTTGATGGATTATCCCAATAATATGCCTTCATCACTTTTTGGATCAAACTTTCCCAGATTTTCCCTGTCTCGTAGAATATAGCATATACTACCAAAAGTTCGAAAATATTTAACAGTGGGTTTCTTACCTCGCCAAATCTCGTATGGAGTCTTGTTAGTTTCTGATCTCAGGTAGACTCTATTGATGATATGACATGCAGTATTGATCGCTTCTCCCCAAAAATGTTGAGCAAGATTTTGAGAGTGAATCATTACTCGAGCCATTTCCTGTAACACTCTGTTTTTTCGCTCTACAACTCCATTTTGTTGAGGAGTAATAGGAGAAGAAAACTCCTGTTGAATGCCATATGAGTGACAGTATTCTTCAAACCGAGCATTCTCAAATTCTTTGCCATGATCGCTGCGAATCCTCATGATATGACTATTTTGCTCTATCTGAATTTTTTTGAACAACTGCTGAACAGCTTCAAAAGCATCAGATTTTTCCCAAAGAAGAAGGACCCAAGTGTATCGAGAATAATCATCTACAATAACCAGAATATATTTCTTCCCACCGAGACTAGAGGTTCGGGTGGGATCCATGAGATCCATATGTAGCAATTCTAAATTACTGGAAGTAAGAATACCTGATGTTTTCTTGTGAGCAGTACGAGTCTGTTTTCCCAACTGGCATGGACCACAAGTTCCTTTCCCAGTATCTTTCATTTTAGGAAGATCTTTGACAACTTCCTTGCTTGCAATTTTGAACATGTTGGTAAAGTTTAAATGTCCCAACCGTTGATGCCATAGTTCACTTTCATCAATGGTAGCTTTATTGCAGATGATTTGAGAGTCTGAAGAGAGATTTGGAATACCATAACAGTTGTCACTAGTCCTCTCTCCTCCCATTAGCCATTTTCTAGTGCTGTCAAAGATGTTGCATTCCTTCTTAGAGAATTGGACAACCAGGTCATCATCACACAATTGGTTGATACTGAGAAGATTTGCTTTGAGACCCTCTACATATAGGGCTTTTTGAGATACTTTGATTCCTGAAATGTCAATCTGCCCATTTCCAATTACTTTGGCCTGGCTCCCATCTCCGAAAGTGATTCTTCCTCCTCTGGCCATTTGAATATCTTTGAGGAGAGCCTTGTCACCTATCATATGTTTGGAGCAAGCACTATCCAAATACCATAAGCAAGTATCTAGAACTTTTAAAGCAGTATGAGTGACTAGACATAGATTGTCATTTTTCTTAACCCAAACATGTTTATATGCGACGTCCTTTTCCTTATTAGACATGATAGAGTTTTTCTTAAAAAGGATAGGATTTTTTAACTTTTCACTGATGAGTTTTACTTGATCACAAAGATTATTGATCTGATTTTTAATACCCGGCTCATTATTCCTAATAACATGTTTTTTAACCCATGGCTTGAGAGTGAATTTGAAAGCAGTTAGGACGAGTATGACCAATAATACCACAATGCTGACAAGTAGGGATAGATTCATACCTTTTACCACCATTCCTACTAGATGAATCATGAGTAACCCTGCCAGGCTTAGTAAACACAGTTCTATGAGTAAACATAATATGTGACGAAGATGTAGTATTATTACTCATATCACAAAGAAGTCAATACAGAATTACACTCAAGAAATGAATCTTAACCAGAGTGTACCAAGCTCTGATACCAATTGAAAATAATTTAATGACTTCTTAAAACAAACCAAGTGTGTGTTTGTGTGCAAACAAATATCTTAAATGCGAAATTTAAATGAGATAGATATTTGTTACGAAGTGGAAATTCTATGAAGAGAAAAAACCACTCCGGGCAGGCAAACCCAGGAAATTCACTATCCAAAAACAAAGTTAGTTACAAGACACTCGTACTCACATAACCATATGCAGTAGTCATACCTTTAACTCTGACGTGTAATCCAACACGAACGCTTCCCAACCAGATCTTCCACCTGAATGGATTTTTGATAAATTCCTTTACCTTAGGCCCGACTCCTAAGATAGACTTTACAAAATCAACGAGCACATACCGGCAATGGCTTGAGAGCTAGCGGATCTTCGATTCTCCCTAAACACCATCTCAAAGCACTATGGAATTCAATGTCGAATTCTATACAAAATACATACCTAGAGCCCTCTATTTATAGGCTTCAAGAGACCTTGAAATTTGCTGAAAAACGGACTTTGTCTGTCGACCGTCCGGACGGAAGTTTGCCCTGTCCGGACGGGTTTCTGCGATATCCTTCAGAAACTGCGCATATCTTATCCTTATCAGGTGTGCATCCGGACGGCTTGACCGATCGTCCGGACAGTCTTCACTGAAATCCTTTCCGCGTTCGAACGGAATTCTAAAGTTATTTGAATTACTGTATATCGTTCGGACGTGTTGCCGAGTCGTCCGGATGGCTTGCAGATAATGAACATCGTCCGGACGTGATGCCGAGTCATCCAGACGGAATACTAAAACTTCCCAAACAATGTCGATTTATGAGAAAAGACTTCTTGTAGAATACTGATTGATCGAGCGTCCGGACGGTGTGGCTCTAACGTCCGAACGTCGTCAATGTTTATTTGTAGGACACTGCGGGGTGTCCGGACGCCTTCAAAGGCCCATCCGGACGGTTGCATAGGAACCGGTTCAATTGACTTGATTTTTGCATAGGACTCTTCATGGATAACTTCTAGAAGCTTGTGAACAGTAGATGTCTGAATATATGAAGATTCCAATTTGAAAACCGACTATCCTGTTAAAATGCATCCATTACAAAAAAATGTTTTTGTTTTAACCAGAATGTAGCCAATAAAAATACTAACACATTGTTCTACACATTTTTGCACACAAAAAGACATGTTAATTTTATAATTTTTAAAAATAGGAAAACTACATTTACCTCCTCAAACTACTAATTAATCTATCAAGTCCTTTCATTTACTCTTTCTGTTAGGATTTTCTATTAAATTCTAACGGAACAGGGGCCATGTGCAGACTTTTTTATTTTATTTTTACACAAATGATTGTTATACCCTTGAAATGTTTAAATATAGGGAAAAGTACACATAACCTCATCAAACTACCACCTCATTGTCAATGTCCATCGCCCCTACTCTACCAATTGTGTTAATGTCCCCCCCCCCCCAAACTACCAAAAAATGTCAATGTCACTCGAATGACAAAAATACCCTTCATGAAATTATTAAAATAAAATAAAACTAAAAAAATTATTAAAAAAAATATAAAATAACAAAAATTGATACAAAAAATAAATAAGTGTTTTTTTTTTCTTTTTCTTTTTTCTTTTTTTTTTTTTTTTTTTTTTTTTATAAAAAAATGTTATTTCTCGTTTTTTTTTAAAAAAATTTATTTTTAGTTTTTTATTTAATTTTTTTAGTTTTTTTTTTCAAAATTATTAGGAAATTTTTGTCTTATTCAAAAAAAATTAGGGTCATTTTTTTTTTTCTTCTTTTTGTTAGTCTTATGAGGGACATTGACATTTTTTTGTAGTTTGAGAGAGATATGTGTACTTTTTCCAATTTATTATTATTATTATCGATGTATATTGTCGACAGTAGTAAACTGAACGCTGAGAATTTGTCAGTGCATAATAAGCGCCAATATATTTTATTAAATATTTTACCAGCACTTACTAAGAGTAAGCACCGGTAAATATTGGTAATATTACTACCTTAATTTGTATTATTATTATTTTTATTTTTTGTTTACATTTAAACTGTGTGAATCAAAATCTCATTCATTCATTAATTCTTTAATGATTCATTCACAGATATATCTAAAGCATAACATAATATAACAACATTATGGCATGTCTGCTAGTAAAAAGGGATTCTCTATTACTAGACCCCAACAATTACAAAGAAAGTACTATCTTAGACCACTTAAAAAAGGTCCTTGCAACAAAAGTGTAACCAGAAATTCCCACATGTCCCAAGTTTTCCTCAATAAAAGCCATGAACAATTTAATCACAGTGCATACAGGAGAGTAATTAGCCTTCCAAAACTTCATATTCTAAAAATTTGTTAGTACAGTTTTCAGTCTAGTTATAAGTTGCACATTCTTCTAGATTCTTTGATCTTCTTTCAAGAATCCTGCAAAATTAGCAAACCAAAGAGACCATTCCGAGGGTCTGCTCCGATGCTTAAGTTAGTATATGCTAGAGAAAATCTGCTAATTCTCCAAAATTTAGTATGAGTTTATACTTGGGGTTAGGGCCTATTTATAGGCTGAGATCTGTACCCTTGCTGCTAAAGTTTCGGGATTTTTACCAACAAATTCAGGATTAGCCTCAATGTCGAATTTTTGAAGACTGGGCACGATCTCAAGAGATCATGCCCGTAACGTCCATCTTAGTTCGTGGAATTCTGATATGGATTTTCATGGTTGCTGTTAATATCTGAGTTCCCGGGACAGGGTTTTCCCTGGCCTTGGCTGGCTTGATAGCTGAGTCTTGGTCCCGAGATGTCTGCATTCTTGGGACCCAATCTAACTATACCTCATGCCCCGTATTCTCAGGAATAGCTGCATGGTATCTTGATTGCTTAGTATCTGCCTCTTGGGATGGGATTTTCTTGGGAGTTTTGTTGTTTCTCCCTCTTGGGCTGGCACTGACCCAAAGCCTGGTCTGACTAGAATTATTCCCAACAGTTACCCCTAAATTCCTTTATCCGAGGCACTCGGACAACAAGAATTATTTTTTTTCAACAAGCTTGAGCTTTGGCTTCTTCTAAAATTGCCTGATATCCTTGTTATTGTCTTTCTATCTCCTGGGACAGGACTACTCGAGAGTCTTACTTTTTGGAAACCTGCAAAACCTAAGGGTTAACTCCGACCCCCTTTTCCTTCTTGTTTTTTCTAAGAGGTTTTCTCTCTGTCTCTCGATGTAGGACTAACCGTGAGACTTGCTTCTGCCTTGTTTTCTCTACAGGGTTTTCTCCTTGGCTCTCGGTGTAGGACTAATCAAGAGACTTGCTTCTGCCTTGTTTTCTCTACAAGGTTTCCCCCCTAGCTCTCGATGTAAGACTAACCGAAAGACTTGTTTTCTCTGCAGGATTGTCTCCCTGGCTTCCAATGTAGAACTAACCGAGAGACTTGCCTTGTTTTCTTTGCAGGATTGTCTTCCTGGCTCTCGGTGTAGGACTAACCGAGTGACTTGCTTTGTTTTTCTTGTAGGGTTGTCTCCCTAGCTCCTGGTGTAGGACTAACCGAGAGACTTGTTTTTGCCTTGTTTTCTCTGCAGGGTTTTCTCCCTGGTTCTTGGTGTAGGACTAACCGAAAGACTTTTTTTCTCTACAGGGTTGTCTCCCTGGCTCTCGGTGTAGGACTAACTGGGAGACTTGCCTCTTCTTGCCCCCGGTATAGGACTAACCGGAAGACGCTTTCTTCTTGCTCTCGATGTAGGGCTAACCGAGAGACTTGACTGCTGTGAGCTTCTTCTTCTCTGATCATCCCTTCTTTCTTCTTCTTCTTGTGGATCGTTCTCTCGATCCCTCTCTTCTTGCTGATGATATTAGGGATAATAATCCCATGGCTGCTGGCCTCGGGGATGATAATTCTGGGGCTTGTTATTTTCGAGGTGATTCCTCTGTTCTCCTAAGAATCGGACTAGCTTGCCGTTCTTTATTATCTCTTCAATTAAAAAGGTCCACTCAATCTATAACTTTGAAAATGTTGTATTTGATCGGGCTTTAATTATTGCTGATTGTGGTAGAACCTGCCACTCGAGTCACTCTTCTAGAATAGCGATTCATCTCCTACCGAAATTTTAACACACGTTTATGACAGAAAAGTTGGCACAATGACCCACATGAACAAAGTAGAGATCACACATATATTTCCCTCTTGATTACAAGCCAAGAAGTGATGCACCAAAATAAAGCATGTCGTAAGTTAATATACTAATAGGAGAATAAATAGGATCCTAAAAATTACAAGATTACAAAATCTTAATGTCATACTTAACATATTTTCTTAGAAACCATCACTTAAAATTACAAAATCTGAAATTAGAATCTTAATGTCAAGAGATCCTAACCTTTGATTTTTCTCCCTAAAAAAACAGCAACCCTCGTCTATCTTCAAGATTTTCAAATAGTTAAACGAACCATCATAAGACAATTAAAGTTGTTTGGTGCAATTTTTCATGACAATTAAAGTTGTTAGAAGTGGTTGCTAAAAACCAATAAAAAATATATTTAGTTAAAGTAAAGAAATATTTTAATGTTTGAAGTTTTTTAAAAGTGACAGTTAATATAACAAAAGTGAAATTTTAATCTAAAATTGGCTAAATTTAGTTTGTTGGGATGCTCTAAGAAGCCTGCCGAAGTAATCCGACGAGAGCTATCTCTTTTGCCTAAGTCAGTACACTTATTTAGTAAAGGAAATTCTAATAAAATGTTGATTATCCCTGAGTTAGAATTTACCTTCCTTCTTTATACATATGCTTGCTTTCCTAAGTGAACCGGTGCCTCCCACTCCTTTACTACGTGTCGTGACACTTGTTACTGGGTGGCTAGTAGTTGTCGAAGTTGTTTACTGACTCGATTGAAAGGTTTCTTCCATATTACAGATCAGCTGGCATAAAATGCACAACATGTCTTTGAATCAGATTCCCTTGTTGTTCCTTAAACTAAGGAAATATCAAGAAAATCAAAAGTTGTACCATAGATCTAGGGAAGCAAAAGTGGTTCCCTTAACATTATTTTAATATAAAAAACTATCTCTTTCCTCTCTCATTCCCTAGCATTTATTTGAAACAATATTTAAATGGTTTTTTTGTCCTCTCTCTTTTTCCTAACATTTAATTTAAAGAATATTTAAATGATATAAAGAAATGATAATGGAAACTATTGTGGAGTGTATTTAAATAGAAGCAAAAAGTGATTTAGTTCCCTAAATTGAGGAAAAGCTTAAGGGAAGATATTGTTAGAGCTCTAGTAGCATCTTCCTTAAATTTCATTCCCTTCCCTACATGTATGGAAAAATCCTAAGAGCACTAATAGCAGATACCCTATAGGTGGTTCTATTCCCTAAATATAAGAAAAATTTGAAAAAAGTTACAAAAAACCATTCACATTAGTTTCCCTATATTTCCCATAAACCCTTGGGTAGTTACAGTGCTACCCAATAGCTACACAATGAATTATATAATGATTTTTTTTTTTTTTTTTTTTTTTTTAAAAAAACAATTGTTTGCCTTCTCTCACCTTCACGCATCCCCATTTCCACTTTCGTTTTTCCTTCATGTGAAAATGAGCATCGCGTCAAACATAGAAAACAATTCATTCACGCCTCTATCCTCATTCTTCACTTTCTGCACAACAACTCCATCTTCATTTTTCACATTCTGCACAATGGGAGCGAGAGAGAGGAGTAGCAAATTTCGACTGGGCCATCATCGTCTTGCGGTACTTGATGTGTGGCTAGAGAAGCAGAGAACACCCAAAGCATAGGTGCTCTCTCTCTCTCTCTCTCTCTCTCTCATGAAATTTCTGCACCTCTGTTTTTGAAAATAGGAGTGCTTTGTTTATGAAAATGGCTTCGTCTTGCTGTTGGAGTGGCCTATTATGAAATTTTGTCTCCCTTTTGGTGTACCTATTGATTATTTCTTATACAAAATGGATTAACAAGAAACAAATTGGAGTAACGGGCATAGGTACCCTCTCTCTCTCTCTCTCTCTCTCTCATAAAATTTATGAATCACTGTTTGCGAAAATGGGTGTGCTTTGTTTATGAAATTTGTCTCATTTTTGGTTTACTCATTGTTTATTTCTTATAAAAATGAATTACACACACTCAACCCATTGATTTTCTAAACTTATAGAAAACAGTTCTTGATCAACCTGTTGAAAAGAACATATGTTGGTACTGTTTAGTCAACCTTTTGGAAGTATTTTTAATGCTTGTAAATATAAATTGTTATGGTTTCACAAAAGAAAAAATGCATCAATGGCCGTGAGAAAACATTTATGTAACACAAAGTCAAAAAAAAAAGTTCTTGATGATGAGACTACCGCTTTAACAAACTGTATAAAACTATTTATTGTGGTCATTTTTCCAATCCTTAAGTATTCATCTATAAAATCTGTTGTTACTCCATAAACAAGCATCATAATTGCAGTAGTCATCTTCTGTAGAGAAAAATGTCCAAGCTTTCTAGCAGCATTTCTTTGTTGGACAAAATATATGTCTTGAGATATTATTGCGCCGAGAATGCGGATAAAACTGGTAACCGTAACCAGGTTTTTACCCCTATAAAGTAAACATAAATTCATATACGTTGCAACTAGAAACCATAAATGCAAAATTACTTCACAGCCGTCACCAACAACAAGTTTTTAATGCAATTATTTTACTTCATATCTGTTGCCAACCGTAATTTGATGCAAATTTTTAAAAAAATTACTTCATAGCCGTTGCTAGCAATAAATGTAATGCAAAATTTGACAACATTTACTTCAGAGTCGTTGCCTTCCAAATATTTAATGCAAATTTTGACAACATTTACTTCATAGCCATTGCCTTCCAAAAATTTAATGTGAAATTTGACAAAATTCAGGGAATAGCCATTGCCAGCCAAAAATTAATTGTGTCCACTACCTTTCATCCAAAATTTACTTCACACCGTAGCCAGCCATTAAATGGTTATTGAATAATTTCATGAACAAAAAACAAAGCTATGAACAGTTGGAAATGAGTTGGTTGGTACAGTAAAATGAGAAAAAGTAGGAAAGTAAAAAATGAATAAAATAAGAATATTTAATTGATATAGGGAAAAATAAGAGAATCTATTGTGAAGTATTTTTTTTTATAGGGAAGCAAAAAGTGATTTTGTCCCTATATTTAATTAGAAAAAATGGTTGGGTTTCTGCTGCTAGTGCTCTAAGATTTCCTTATTGTTCCTTAAATTAAGGAAATTCCAAGAGAACCAAAAGTTGTACCCTATATCTGGGAAAGAAAAAGTGGTTCCCTTAACATTATTTTAACATAAAAAACTTTCTTTCATCTCTCATTCCTTTAGCATTTATTTGAAACAATAATTAAATAATTTCTCTCTCATTTCTTTTTCTCTTATCGTTTAATTTAAATAATATTTAAATGATATAGGGAAATGACGATGGTTATTGTGAAGTGCATTTAAATAGGGAAGCAAAAAGTGGTTTAATTTCCTAAATTGAGAAAAAAGTTTAAGGGAAGCTGCTGCTAGTGCTCTTAATTCAAGAGTAATGCTATTGTCTTCACACCCATTTCACACTGGTAGACTTAAAACACGTCACGTTAACCAATGTGAAATGTGTGTGAATAGTATCATTACTTTGATTTCAAAGATCTAAATAACTAATAAAGAGACAATTAATGATATAAATATTACTTTTGGACTTTTATGTAAGTGTGCAATTTAGTCCCTATATTTTCAACTTGAATAATTTATATCTTTCACAAATTAAAAGCCCTCTTAAATTTTTCTATTAAATTCTGACATACGCTTTGTTTAAAAAAGTTGAATATTTAGCATACTCCCCCCCCCCCCCCCCCCCCCCCCCTAATATGCAACCTAAATCCAAATTTTCTATAATGTTGCTTAGAAAGAACATATGGAGAACTAAAAGCAAAAGCAAGACAATTGGAGCTTGTTTGGAATTGAGTTGGAAAATATAGCTTTTAAAGCCAAAATTTTTTTTTTTTTGAAAAAGTTTCGTTTTTAAGCTTTTTCCAAAAGTGCGTTTTGGTTTTTTTTTTTTTAAGGGAAAACTACAATTTACCCCCCTAATGTTTACACGAATTTGCAACCCTGGTACCAATGTTTAGATTGCTTCAATTGCACCTAAGAAAGTTGCAAAAATTTGCAATCCACCCCCTTCCGTCCAATTGCTCCGTCTGATGAGACGAAAGTGACACCACGTGCCTCGCACATGCATTTTTTAGACAGAGGTGGACAAAAATGCCCTCATTTAAACGGCACCGTTTTGTCCAATATAACCTCAAAAAATTCATCAAAACACTTCTTCTCTCCTCTAGCTTGTTGTGGGTTCGCTGTTTGGAGGGCAGATTTGCAGCGTCAAAGCATGCACGTAGCTCCCACTCGTATCCACAAGCAATGGCAGCGATTAAGGCTTTTGTTGCAAACAGATGGAGAGTAGTATTGTGGATCAGTTCAGTCATGAGAATCAACAAAAATAGAGAATGCATGCATGTGGGAGAGAAATACACGTTACGGTCTTGTTGAAGCCGATATACGCGAACCTGGCGTAGAAGGAATGGGTGGGCACCGACGGCCAAGAAGAGTGTTCGACGACGCCGAATGGGGAGGAGGTACGTTTCTGCAAGTCTGCAATGCAAGTAGACTAATTTATATTCGAAAAAAAAAAAAAAAACCACTCTGTTCTCCCCTGTTCTACACAACAGAAACAGAGGAGAAGACGTATTCTTTTGTCTGTAATTTATAGTGTCCTTCTGATTATTTTCATAAAATAAGGTTTCTTCATAATACAGGTAGACCGAATCAGTTGAAATACAAGTTTTATTTCCAGATTAGCATCCATGAGGCTCAGCAGCTATTTTGTTTCTTCAGAGAAATGTCCAGTCAAATGCATGATTGGCGCAAGTTGAAGCACATAGAAAGATGATGAGAGCTGTCACTTAGATGCTACTTGCTACACTTGATGTGTTGGCTCCTAATGCAGTTTGTTTTCAGAATCCCTGGTATTGCCTACTTGTTGTGCCTTACTGCTTTATGTTCTTACTTTTTTCCATTCAGAATCACATTCAACTGAAATAGTCACGTCTATACATTATATGAGAGCTAGAGAGTGTGCCTTAAGGTGTTGCGCACATGTACATAAAAGATTCTGATTGTTTTTACTAGCCTACTGCCTGCACGCCTACCAGGAGAAAAGCTTTAGAAAGAAAAGAAAAAGTGAAGAGGGTTGGATAGTGCCTGTATGAGAATCCCTATGTTT
Organism: Alnus glutinosa; assembly: GCF_958979055.1. Classification (NCBI taxonomy): domain Eukaryota; kingdom Viridiplantae; phylum Streptophyta; class Magnoliopsida; order Fagales; family Betulaceae; genus Alnus; species Alnus glutinosa. The sequence goes on along the minus strand of NC_084891.1, from coordinate 9,364,531 downwards.
TCCCATGCAAGCCTCTAGCATGTCAAACCACCTTTTGTCTTCTCTCCCTATCACTCTCTCGGTGTGCTTCCTCTTCATTGCTAATGGCCTATACTTGTTCTCGAGCAATAAGGGAAGTGGGAAAACCATTAGACTAGTGGACATGTATACTGGAACAGCTTCCCTCAGATTTTTATTTACTTGTTTCACGTATTTTGCTTTCTTTAATTTTCGGTAGAGTGAGACTTGGTTGTATATACATTATTTCGTTGATGATTCTTTATTTCGTTGATGGAACACGTGTCTCTGACCTTTACATTCTTTCTAGAGAAATGCATATGCATGCATATGCATCATTAGAAGCCAAGTGTACCTGTTGGTTTTGGGAAGCAAAATAGTCTCCATTAATCCTAGTGTTGCAATCTGCCATCTCAGCGCGCTCCTCTTGCGAAAACAACTCACTGGCATCAAACGTGGGAAGAAATGGAAGATTCTACCACTAAAATGCAGTAATTAAGAAGACCTTATATAACACGTGGTATTTCAAAGAGGAGAGAAAAAGCATGACGTCTTCTTCTAGCTTCCGCAGAGAAGGTTTCCAAGTAAGAACATGATGAAGCACAAAATTCATTGAACTGATCAACAAATAGAGTAAACCAGTACAAACAAAACAAAACAGAAAAACAAGGCTCTGTTACTTACTTACATACCCCCAAAACAGAGCACAAAACTAACCAACAAATCCTCATTTATGAACCAAAACATAACATAAAACAAAAATCTGTATTCATTATATTATTAACTCAAACTCTTCATCATCTGATAACAAGATTATATTAAGATCAAGATTAATAATCCTCCTTTCTGTGCAAACTGATTCAGCGTCATCAGAGTCACTCCCATTGCCTTCAGGATGGCATGTTATAGAAAAATCACCAACTTTCCCATAGAACTACTGCTAGTCAGCTACCAACAGAATCTTCATTCACGAGCTACAGTGCTTTGAGTTTGTAGTATGAATGATATGATCTCCACATCAACAGCAAAGAATCATCCCAAGTATATCTCTAGTTTTCTATTGCTCTGTTTGCCCCTGTTTTGGTATTCAGTTCGTCCAGTTGCTATTTTGTTGTTCGGTGTCCCTCTTATGCATCCCAATATGATGATTTTCTGTGGATAAAACACGACTTGGATGAAAACTACCCATTTGGACACGTGTCCTACACTCGATGCTTGAGAACACATGGTGATTCATGGGAACGACAGAGAAGCCTCGGGCGTTGCAGTAAAACCATGTCGTGTCGCTTTGGGACATTGTCTCTGGTTCTGTACATAAATAGAGCCCCTCAGCTCCTGTTCCTCAACTATGTCGCATTGCTAAAAAAACTTTGCTTCTGCTTAGATTTTGTTTTCTTCACTGTTCTTCTTCAGACAGAAAGATGAAGGTTCGTTCCACTTAATTTCAGCTTACTTATACTTTTTATTGAAAAAGGATACATATGATACAATGTTTTGAACAATGAAGGTAAATGAGAGAAGATCTCATGTTCGTACATCTGGGGAGGAAGAAAAGGTGATCATGACAAGGAAGCAAAAGGTAGAGAGCAACGAATAGGACACAGAGAAATCTCCAAAAAAGTCCAAGACTGAAAATGAATACGGCCAGCCAAACAAGAACCCATCAACTTTCCCACCAAACAATAACCCATTGGTCTGATTGTTACTATTCTTCACAGGGTTGATCAATAGTGTTGATGCAAGCCCTTGCAACTTGCCATGGATGCCCCATCAAGCTTCTTAAAATAAATGTGATTAGAACATCATCAAAATAGAAAATTGAGGAGACAGGGAAAGACTCGCCCGTTTTGCTGAGCATGGATCGGAGTGAGCCCGATAGGATGACAATGGAAGATACATACTTGAGCCAGCAGATAAGAAATATAATATATGTGTGGTGGTCGGCACACGTGAAGACCCTGCGGGGCACTCAGACTTGGTGTTTTGTGTGAACTTCAGTCCGCAGTTGAACCTGATCGTGTCAGGGTCTTTCGACGAGACGGTTCGAATATGGGAGGTGAAGACCAGGAGGTACCACCACGCGATCTGTGCCCACTCCATGCCCGTCACGTCTGTGAGCTTCAACCGGGACGGCTCGCTCATCGTCTCTGCCAGCCACGACGGCACATGCAAGATCTGGGACTCCTCCACGGCCATGTGAAGAGATGAGGACGGCTTTGAGGAGGGACATGTGTCCCAGGTTCATATCCTACAGTTTGGGGAGGCCAAAAGTGTTTTGATGAATTTTTTGGGGTTATATTGGACAAAACGGTGCCGTTTAAATGAGGGCATTTTTGTCTACCTCTGTCCAAAAAATGCATGTGCGAGGCACGTGGGGTCACTTCCGTTTCATTAGATGGAGCAATTGAACGGAAGGGGGTGGATTGAAAATTTTTGCAACTTTCTTGGGTGCAATTGAAGCAATCTAAACATTGGTACTAGAATTGCAAATTCGTGTAAACATCAAGGGGTAAATTGCAGTTTTCCCTTTTTTTAAAATAAAAAAGTCAAAGAAATAGTTTCGAAGTTTTTTTATCAAACATTCAAACATTTTGTTTGTGACAACCTTTTGAGTAGTAAAAATTCTAACATAATTTCAAACATGCACTTAGTAAATGACAATGAATGAAAATCCTAAAAAAAAATTAATGGAATCATGAAGGGATGGCTTATACCTATAATTAAAAAGGAAAAAGACTCATGCACAACTGTTATGCACCAATCAGGTCTCAATTAAAAATAGCAACCAATGATAATAGTATGACCGGTGGAATGAGTGAAACAGTCCAAAAAGAGAACGTAAAGAAATGAATAAATAATATAATAATGTGGCCAATTGATGCTAACAGCTAAGATTAGAGGGAATATTCATTTCCTTTCTTTTTTTAATATATTTTGGACGGATAATATATAGCATACTAAGTCATGAGTTATAGGAATATAAATGTCTTATAAATTCTTGAGTCAACGTGCGATTTAAAATCAATCCCTCATTTTTTAAAAATCAACTTTTACTCCTTAAGTTTTTTGCGAATTTGAAAGAGGTCCCTCCGTAAGTTTTCTGTCTAATTTTTTTTACTTCTGTTAGTATCACGTCAGCCTTTTCACCTCATCATTTTAAAATATTATTTTTTTTATTATATTATAAATTAAAATATAAAATATAAAATATAAATTTTAAAAATAAAATCTAAAAAAAAAATATTAACAAAGAAAGAAAGAAAAAAAGCCACCCAACACCATGCCCACCAGTATGGGTGCTCCCTTGGGGCTGAAATCTAGTGTCTCTTCATTTTGAAAAGGAAGTGAGATTCAAGGTTGATTTGGGTCTATTCTTCTCTCAAGCCTGTGCAAAGAAAGTTTAAAAATGTGTATAAAGAAATGACAAAAGTGTAGGAAAGGTGTTCGAAGAAATGACACAAAGAGGGGCCCTTCAAATCTGACGCAGGTTTTTGCAGAAAATTTCTCTTTGTAGAATCTTTCTTTCCAACTAGCAGTCCCCAAACTCACTTGTGTGTGGGATATGAGTCTTCTAAAGAGAACTCTATTATCTATAGGAACACGAAAAATCTTTAGAAGGCAGTGATTCATACTTTGTCTACGAAATGACCATTCTTAAATAGGTCAAAGTTCTTGCGAAGATTATAATTGAATTTTTCTATTAACTCGTCTGTGTTTTTATCAATCTGCAACACCAAGAATGAAAGTCTTGGGGATAAATTCCACTGAACCCGATCCAAGGAGAAGATAGACATTTAGCAACTACTCCAGAGAAATCAGGTATCAGTTATTTCAGTAAATTCAAATTAGGACTCTACTCCAAGTTAAATTGAAGTAAGTAGTCATAATCCGATCAGTACGTGATCCTATCCCCAAGAGAATTGGGATAGGACTCTAATTAATCCAAGTATCGTTTGATCAATAGTCCAATTCCTGGTGGAATTGGGATAGGACTCATGGTCCAATCAGATCAGAAGTCAAATAAGAGATTAAATAAGAAGAATGATTAGATCATAAGTCTAATAAAGGATCAAAATCCAATTAAAACTCTGATAGCAGTTCTAGATCAACAAGGAGCAAGAATCCTAATTCAGATTTGACTTTACCTCTTTGCCTATAAATAGGCCCATACTCCAGGTATAAAAAAAGACTCAATATTTTATGCACAGAGTATTATTTTCTCACATAAGCAAATTTAGGCATCGAAGAGGACCCCTAGAAGGGTCCATTAGTTTTTGTTGTTTTGCAGAATTATTGAGAAATGTGAAGAACATCAGAAGAATGTGTGGATTCACATCATACCGAAACTGTACCAACAGTTTGGCGCCGTTTGTGGGAAACGATTATTCATTCCTCATAAAAGAAAAAAAAAAGATCCATCACGGTGATGAACACACATTCCAGAAGCCAGACCAACTGAGAGCCCATAATCCGAATGGAGCCAATTATTCAAAACAATCTGTAGCCTCCACTGTTCCCTCCCTTGGACGGTGGAGATCAAGATCGCATAGCAGCGTTGGAAGCCCAGATCGAATCCTTAACATAGAGAAATGCTGAATTGCTGCAAAGGAGGTTGAGACAGCCCCATCTCGAGATGAACAGAGATGAGCATGAAGAAGAACACAACAGTCATGCCGACGGCCACGGTCGTCGAGAAGACGATCACCATGAAGATAATTTTTGGGAAGTCAATCCTCAGGAATTAAGGAATAGAAGGCCCGACCCTAATGGAGATCTGAACAGAGTTTTGGCCGAGCTGGAGAGAAGGTCCACGTACATGGAGATGGAAAGGAAGGACAAAAGTAGATCTGTAGTGATGGACAAGCACCTAATGGGTATAGACTCACCCTTCACCAGGCGAGTAGCAGACTATTGACTACCCGAGAAGTTCAAGGTACCTCAAATTCTAAGTTATACTGGAGACGGGGATCCTCTAGATCACCTAGAGAACTTTCGAGCTCATCTAGACCTTCACGGGACACCCGAAGAAGTAGCGTGCCGAGCCTTCCCCCTTACTCTTTCGGGGAATGCCCGGGACTGGTTCAGGAAGCTGCCCCAGAATTCTGTTGATTAGTTCAAGGAGTTGTCCAAGATATTCCTAACGGAGTTTCTAGCTTTCTGGACAAAGAAGAAGCCTTCGGTATATTTGCTATCATTGCACCAACAAAGCAACAAGAGTCTTAAGGAGTTTATGGCCCGGTTCAACTGAGAGAAGGTTACGGTCGAAGATCCGACCAAGGATATAATCTTTGCTGCCATTTATCGGGGAATTTCACCCGAGGAGCCTTTGATGAAGAAGTTGGTTCGGAAGCAATCGAGTACCTTGCATGGCCTAATGGATAAGGTAGAAGAATTCATCAATTAGGAAGAGATGCTAAAGGCTATGGCTAGTTCTAGGCTACCCCAAGAGACAACCCTGAAAAAGAAAAGGAAAGAGTTCAGAAAAGCTGATAGGGAAGAGCAGAGGCCGGTAAAGAAGTTCAAATATTACAACTTTACACCTCTCAATGCCGAGATATCAGAAGTCCTTATGGAGATAAAAAAAGATCCGATGTTTTGGGAACCAAAAAAGATACCAGATAATCTCCTTTCAGGAATGCAAGCAAGTATTGCGATTTTCATAAACAAGCAGGTCATTACACCGAGGGGTACGTAACCCTAAGGTTCTTAATAGAAGAATTCATAAATAATGGCAAGCTAGTTCGGTTTTTGGGAGAGTAACAAAACCAGTCAGGAAATAACAGGCCCCAAAATCATTGGGACTATCAGCCCTAAGATTAGCAGCCACAAGATTATTATCCCCGAGATCATCCTCAGCTAGACGAAAGGGATTAGGAGAATGATCGTTGGATGACATAAAAAGAAGAGATGACCGAGGAAGCAAAAGCCCACGACGGAGAGAGACGAGGCAACAACAGAATCTGCCCATGATCATGTAGAAAGGACTCTCGGGAATTTCAGGCTAGACTTTTATTTTTAGCATTTATGTTTGCAAAGAACTAGACTTTTATTTTTAAATCAGATTAGTTATAATTAAGACAGAAAATTCCCCATATTTGGGAATAAGTATTTTCATAATAAAAGAATAAAGCTGGCTTAAGCATCGGAGTGTTAGACCGGGAAGCCGTTGATGTTGCTTCTTTTGTAGGTAAAGCCTCTCGGATCAGTCCTAGCCGAGAGCAAGAAGAAAGCATCTCGAATCAGTCCTAGTCGAGAGCAAGGCAAAGCCTCTCGAATCAGTCCTAGCCAAGAGCAAGAAGAAAACCTCTCGGATTAGTCCTAGCTGAGAGTAAGAAGAAACCTCTCGGATCAGTCCTAATCGAGAGTAAGAAGAAAACTTCTCGAATCAGTCATAGCCGAGAGTAAGGTGAGACCTCTCGGATCAGTCCTAGCTGAGAACAAGAAGAAAGCCTCTCGGATCAGTCCTATTCGAAAGCAAGGCAAAGCCTCTCATATCAGTCCTAGCCAAGAGCAAGAAGAAAGACTCTCGGATCAGCCCTAGTCGAGAGCAAGGTGAAACCTCTCGGATTAGTCCTAGCCGAGAGCAAGGTAAAGCCTCTCGAATCAATCCTAACCGAGAGCAAGAAGAAAGACTCTCGGATCAGTTATAGCCGAGAGTAAGAAGAAAGACTCTCAGATCAGTCCTAGCCGAGAGCAAGGCGAAACCTCTCGGATTAGTTCTAGTTGAGAGCAAGGCGAAACCTCTCTAATCAGTCCTAACTGAGAGCAAGAAACAAAGCCTCTCGGATTGGTCCTTGCCGAGAGCAACAAGAAAGCATCTCGAATTAGTCCTTGCCAAGAGAAAGAAAGAAAGAGAGCCAAGGGGGTCGAATTTAACTCTCGGGTTTTGCAGGTTTTTAGGAGTTAGCCATTCCAAGAGACAGGGAGAAAACCCTAAGGAAAAATGAGGTAATGGGGGGTAAGATTTAACCTTCAAGTTTTACAGGTTAGCAGGTTTTCAGAAGGAGACAAAGCTCGGGTTTTCTTAGACATAGAATTCTCATTATTCAAGCAAGCTTCGGATAACGGAATTGGGGGTAACTGTTGGGGATAAATTTCACTGAACCTGATCCAAGGAGGAGATAGACATTTAGCAACTACTCCAGAGAAATCAGGTATCAGTTATTTCAGTAAATTCGGATTAGGACTCTACTCCAAGTTGAATTGAAGTAAGTAGTCATAATCCGATCAGTACGTGATCCTATCCCCAAGAGAATTGGGATAGGACTCTAATTAGTCCAAGTATAGTTTGATCTGTAGTCCTATTTTTGGTAGAATTGGGATAGGACTCATGGTCCAATCAGATCAAAAGTCAAATAAGAGATTAGATAAGAAGAATGATTAGATCAGAAGTCTAATAAAGGATCAAAGTCCAATTAGAACTCTGATAGCAGTTCTAGATCAACAAGGAGAAAGAATCCTAATTCAAATTTGACTCTACCTCTTTGCCTATAAGTATGCCCATACCCTAGGTATAAAAAAAGATTCAATATTTTATGCACAGAGTATTATTTTCTCACAGAAGCAAATTTATGCATCAAAGAGGACCCCCGGAAGGGTCCTTTAGTTTTTGTTGTTTTGCAGAATTATTGAGAAGCGTGAAGAACATCAAAAGAACGTGTAGATTCACATCATACCGGAAACTGTACCAACAGAATGACCTCTTTCAAATTAGCGAAAAACTTAAGGAGTAAAAGTTTATTTTTATAAAGTGAGAGAGTGATTTCAAACTGCGCGTTGACTTAGAAATTTATGGGATGTTTACCCTAAGTTATAAGTACTGTATACAAAAGTTACATGTTTAAAAAATCATTTTTAAAAATAAATTTTCTTCCTAACACAAAAGTGTTCTAGTTTGCTATATACATGTAAAAAAAAAAAAAAATCAAAAAAGAACTTTCTATCTCCTTCCAATTATGCTCAACATCAGTCTTTCATGGAATACAATTCATCCATTATCATTTCTGTAGTGAAATCTTTAACAATTTTCTCTCAATACAAAAACTATTAAATGATCTGCTAGAAACTCATCTTCCATTCTACTATGTAATTTAGTTTTTATTAGTAGAGTAAATTTTTTTAGGGGGGGAGGGGGGAATTGAATTTCACTTTTATCGGAGCCATCATATAATTAACCCTTAAAAAATAATTTTTTTCAAAGGTTTTGAATTTTTTTTTTTTTTGAAGAGCCATGGACCCCACCCTCTAAGGTGCCTCCCCCTTGGATAATATATAGCTTCCTCCAATGTAATAATAGTATTAAAAACGTGAAAGGCACTTATAGGATTGCTCCAATTAGAATCTCAAATGCGGTCCCCCCGTGCATTTGGAAGATAAGTACGAAGGACTTCTTTTTTCTAGTCGCGTTTGGAAAATATTGGTAAGATGTTATTAAATTATCATTTGTCTCAAAATTATAATGAAATAAAAATAAATAAATTTAATTATTTAATTAATATTTTAATATTTTCTTTTATGCGTGGGTTTAAATTCTTTTTTAATAGGTGAGATCCAACGTGTACGTAGAATATTTAATTAAAGTGTGGATAAATGAAGGAGACATGGTTTGAGCTTAGAACCTGATACCATATTAAATTACTATTTGTCTCAAAAGTTTAAGCTAATAGGAATAAATAAATTTAATCATTTGATCAATACTATAACAAATATTAACTTTACGAATAATGCTAGAAGAATTAATTTTTTTTTTTTGTTCTTTTAAATTGATATGACTTTTAAAATCACTATTGGATCAAAATTTAATAATTATTTTAAAAATCACATCAATTTTAAAATAACACAAAGAGAAAAAAAAAATGCTAGAGATATCAAATTTTTTACTAAGAGATAAATACTAAGATGATCCGAAGCTTATTCATTAAAAACTGTAATATTTTTTTTATTAATTATTTTTTATCTTCTCTAAAGAAAAAATTTGACATTATCTTAATATTTGTCGTTTATAAATCATTTGATACTCTTAGCATTCCTTCAAAAGAGAATTCGAATCTTTCTTTTCTTTAAGATTAGTCTTTGGCTTTAGATACTCACCTCTGCAAGTGGCACGCAAGCAGATAAAACATTCCACGTCAGTTTAGAAAAAAAAATAAATTAGCACGATGTTTCCTTGGTAATTTCGTATCCACGTGAATCAGCTCCTTTTGGCGTACTAGTGATACCTTTAAACGTGGCAAAGCTTTCATAGATAGATACGTTAAAAAAAACAAGAAAAACGGCTAGAGAAAAGAGAATGGCAAGTCAGTGAAGTCACATCAAGCATACCGTGTTAAATAAATATTGCCCACTAATTTATTAAGATTAATTATTATTATTATTATTATTTTTTTTGAAAAAAGTAAGATTAATAAATTAATATTCTTATAGTATAATAGTATAATATTACTTCAACTTGATTTAACAAAAAAGACAATAATGATCGATATAGCATTTATTATGTTTCGTATCCACGTGAATCTGCTCTCTTTGGCCTACCAGCGGTGCTCATTTGGCCAACAATAAATGAAGAGATGAGAAAGAACCATGGATGGCAAGGGCGAAATTTTCCACCTTTTGTTAGTGCTTTTTCAGGAGATTCCCTCGTTAAAACCCATGGGAACCCAAGTGGAAAGTCTGTCCTTGATCGCGAGAGGGAGAAAAAGAGAAAAAAGAGAAATGGCACTCTCAGGCGAAGAATTTGACGTGATTGTGGTGGGCGCAGGAATTATGGGAAGCTCCACCGCCTACGAAGTGGCCAAAAGGGGTCAAAAAACCCTCTTACTCGAGCAATTTGATTTCTTGCACCAGCGGGGCTCCTCTCACGGCGAGTCTCGCACCATACGAGCAACCTATCCGGAGGATTACTACTTTCCAATGGTCATCGAATCATACAAACTCTGGCAGGAGGCCGAATCTCAAATTGGCTACAAGGTCTACTTTAAGGCTGGACATCTCGACATGGGCGACTCCCACGACAAGAGCATGCGTGGCATCATAAACACCTGCCGCAAACACTCAGTCTCGCATGAAGTTCTTGATCGCCGGCAACTTGCCGACAAGTTTTCCGGAAGGTTCGATATCCCGGAGGATTGGATTGCTGTGTTTACCGAGTATGGCGGAGTGATAAAGCCTACCAAGGCAGTGTCCATGTTCCAAGCCTTGGCGTTTCAAAAGGGCGCTGTTTTAAGGGATTGCATGGAAGTGAAAGATATTAAAAAAGAGGGTGTCAAAGGGGGCGTATGGGTTTACACCGGTAATGGTGAAAAGTTTTGGGGTAAAAAATGTGTGGTAACAGTTGGGGCTTGGACGAGAAAGTTGGTTAAAACGGTAGTTGGAATTCAACTGCCTATACAACCCTTGGAGACTGCAGTGTGTTACTGGAGGATTAAGAAGGGAAATGAAGAAAAGTATGTGATCGGAGGGGATTTTCCGACGTTTGCATGCTACGGTGACCCATATGTATACGGCACGCCGTCGTTGGAGTATCCGGGGTTGATAAAGATGGCAGTGCATGGGGGGCGTCCGTGTGACGAGGACAAGAGGCCATGGGGGCCAGGAACGGCGTTGGAGTCTTTGAAACAATCGGTTGAGGAGAGGCTATCAGGGATGGTTGATTCCGGGGCGCCTGTGGCCACGCAATTGTGCATGTATTCGATGACACCCGATGAGGATTTTGTAATTGATTTCTTGGGCGGGGAGTTTGGGAAGGATGTTGTGATGGGAGGTGGGTTTTCCGGGCATGGGTTCAAGATGGGGCCGGTGGTGGGGAGGATACTAGCTGACCTTGTGCTTACTGGGGAGGCAAAAGGGGTGGAGCTAAAACACTTCAGGATCGGAAGGTTTGAGGAGAATCCTCAAGGGAATGTCAAAGATTTTTAAGATCCAAGCCTCTACTGCACTATTCATCCTCACAGATATATTCAATAAAAACCCGTTTCCATGTGTAACAAAAACTATGGTCACATTTTGTGGCCGTTGAAGTCTTATCTTTATTATGCTGCAACTCTTATCTTCTCTCTGCAATCTCTCTCTCTCTCTCTCTCACATGCACACGCGCATGCAAAAGAACAGACGTTAATCTGCTTACCATGGCCGGCGCTCCTTTTACCAAAATGCCACTAATTTTCCTAAAAAAAATGCATAATTAATTGTTTGTGCAGTGCGGCACTCAAAGATTGCAAGGTTCTTCCGGTGCTACGTACTCCATTAAAACTTTCTTAATTAATTTACTAACAATTTGAGAAAAAATTAATTGCTAGAAATCTCAATTTGTTAAAAGGCTTTCAAAGCAAACCAAAACTCCCTATACATATATGTGTCAATAGTCGATTGGGTCTTAAGGTGCGTTTGGGATTGAAATTTCATAAATTTAAAGTGCGATTTTAAACTAAACTTAAAAAATGAATCGTTTGAAATTGAGTTTTTAAAAAATTACGAATGAAAAACGTAAATAATCTGTCTTTTCAAATCTCAGACAATGTAGTGTTTTTCGAAAACACACAATTAAAAAGTTAAACTATAATTTTAAAGGCTAAATTACAATTTTACAAAACCTTTAATTATATTTTTAAGAAATCGCATTTTACAATTATTATTTTTAAATTGCAAGCTCAAACCAATCCCTAAACATGGCAAAGTTTTCATAGATACGTTAAAAAGAAAAACGGCTAGAGAAAAGAGAATATGTTAGTTGCCTTTACTGACCAAATTAATGGCAAGTCACATCAAGCGTGTCGTTCTAATCGCTCCTTGGATTGGTATAAATTAAGGAGCAACTAACACGGTATGCTTGATGTGACTTGCCATTAGCCATAAAGGCAACTAACATTTTCTCTTTTCTCCGGCTATTTTTCTTTTTAACGTATCTGTGAAAATTTAAAAGTTAGTTTGAGATAGCAATTTAAAAATAATAATTTTAAAATGTAATTTTTAAAAATATGATTAAATGTTTTGTAAAATTGTAGTTTAGTCTTTAAAATCGCATTTTAATTTCAAATTGTGTGTTTTAAAAAAAAAAATCACATTTTTGAGATTTTGAAAAGGCAGATTTTTTTTTTTTTTTTTTTTTTTTGTTATTAAGTCATAATTTTTTAAAAACCAAATTCCGAACAATTCATTTTTTGGAATTTAGTTTAAAATCACATTTTTAGTTTATGAAATCGTAATTCCAAACGCAACTTAAAACCCAATAGACTATTGACGCATATATATGTATAGGTAGTTTTGGTTTGCTTTGAAAGACTTTTAACGGATTGAGATTTCTAGCAATTTTTTCTCAAATTGTTAGTAAATTAAAAAAGTTAATAAAAATTTATATGTTTAAATTAATTTTAACTTATTCTGCCTTTTGTTCGGACATATAAATCTTAATAATTTGAAGAAAAAAGAAATATTGCTAAAATTTCTTATCCACCCTTCAATGATGATTTAAGCAACACGCTCTGGAAGAAAACACACAAAGACTCATATTGAAGGCTTTGAAGCCGCCGCACAAATTTTTATTGGAGTAGCTCCAGAAGAATCTTTGCAATCTCTGAGTGCCGCACCGCATTAAAAAATATTAAGAAAAAATTCTCTTGTACGAAAATATATATATATATATATATATATATAAAAGATTTTGAATATATTAAAGTTTTAGGCCGGGTATTAGTTCCATGGATTTTGATCATGTCTATACGCTTGGTGATCGACTACCATTTCATGTGGGCATGGGCGGCTCGAACCTTAGGTAACTTAGGCCGTCGATCGCTTAAGGCCCCAATTGAAATAAGGCTTCTAACTAATAATTATACAATAAATATATATATATTTTTTAAAAAAATTAAGGCTCAAAAAAACATTTTAATTAAAACTCTAATAAGGTTAAAAGTTAATAACATACTCTTCAATTAAGACCCTCACTTAATAATTGTACAATAAAGGTTATTTCCAAAACAAATTTTAAGAGTCTAATATGGTAAAAATTTAATAAATCGTTTCTAATTAAGGCTCTCAATCATGGTAAAAGTAATTACAAATTGAAAGTATAAAAAAAATTCATAAATTTTTGGAAAGTCCTACTTATTTACTCTTTTTAAAAGCTTCATTTTTACATTCATGAAATTAGTCGAACATGCATAATTTTTTCTCCAACATTTATTTGAATTGAATGTTTAAAAAAATATAAAAAGTCTTCAAAGTGCATAAATTCTCATTGTTTGCGTTGTGTATAATAGATAGAATTATACACTCAATGAGTCTTCGAGGTTCAACAATTTTTTTTCTGCATTATGTTTTGTTACAAATCAATCGTTATGTAACTTATTTCCAATTTTCTCTTTATTTTTCTTTAAATTCTTATTATTTTATGTCTTTGAATCAAGTGATAAGTCATTCTATGTTTAATAAGTTATAAAAAAAAAAAAGTTTTAAAATACATTTTACAAATAAAAGAAAGTGTTCTAATTGACATATTAAATAAAAGACAGAAATTCCTTACAATCCACATATAAGAGTGACATGTGTCCCTCAACATGTGAGAATCACATGTTTTAATAACATGTGTTTCTCACATGCTTAAAGGACACATGTCATTCTTATATGTGGATTGTAAGAAATTTATGTTCTTAAATAAAAAAAAAAAAATATTAATATTAAAAAAATTATTTTAATTAATATTTAAATATAAGAAAATAGCATTACTTAATTAAACTTTTCGCCTTAAACCTCAAAATTTATCGAGCCGGCTCTGCATGTGGGACACCAATAGGCCAAGTTATTGCATGGCTATATAAGTAAAACTGGAAAATCCTGATAAATAAATAAATAAATAAAAAGAAAAAGAAAAAGAAAAAGGGTTTTGAGTCTTTGTATTAAATCTGTCGTGTTGGATCGACTTATTTTATCCTCCTCTTTTCTGTTTCTTTAGGATATAAAATTTCAATGTATCAAAAGTCACACTAACAATTACAAATAATTAATTATGCATTTTTTTAGGAAAATTAGTGGCATTTTGGTAAAAGGAGCACCATGGTAGTAGTAGGCCAAACTGCCAAAGGAGCAGATTCACGTCTGTTCTCTTGCATGCGTGTGTGCATGCATGTGAGAGAGAGATTGCAGATAAAACATAAGAGTTGCAGCCTTATAAAGATAAGACGTCAACAGCCACTACAAACAAATTAGGGTTTTTGTCACATGTAGTTAGCCATGTGAAAGACAATAAATTAGGGTTTTTGCCACATGCAGTTAGTCACGTGAAAGACAACAAATTAGGGTTTTTGCCACATGCAGTTAGCCACGTGGATGAGAGTTATCCACAAGGCTAACGATTAGCCACGTGCCATTGGCGATGTGGACACCACGTGGCTGATCAAGATGTTGTGAAATGGCACGTGGCCACGCTATCCGCATTGTCATTGTGCCACGTGGGCGACGTGTGGTCAGGCACCACGTCAACATTTAGCCACGTGTTCATTTGGCTACGTGGGTAGCCATGTGGCTAACTTTGGCCGTGTGTCCAAAAGAAACATGGCCATATATTCGCCACGTGGCCGAATGGCCACGTCAATAACTGTAGTGACGTTTCCTATGCCACGTGGCAAAATTTGCCAAGTCACATTTTTTTAATAAAAAAAATTATTTCAGTAAATACATTTTTTTTTTCAATATCCCCAAAATACTATTACAATATTCAAAATATTTACAATAAATACAAATTTAAACAATATTGCAATAATTCAAAATCAAAACAACAATAAAGTATTTATAAATAAAGTATTTATTTACATGAAATAAATAAACGTTATTGTTATAAACAAAACAGCACTACAAAAACTCTACAATTCTTCACACTTATCGATTTTGTAATCACAATTTTCCGTACCAGGCGACGACTAGCCAACGGGCGGCTGTTGCTCAATATGCGACGACGAAGGCTACCCAACTGGCGGACGCTGCACAAGGGAAGGTGTAGTGGGCGAAGGTGTCCCAACGAGAGAGTGTTGGCTAATCGGTGAATTCTGTAGCCCCAGCGACGACGACGAATACTGTTGTCCAAGGGGCAACACAGGACCCTGGGGCGACAGAGGCCTAATCGTCGTCGCATTACCCGCACTTCAAGTTGTACATGTGTACAGTATCACTCAGTTTACTATGCTTGGTACCGGGGTGAAGTGGCTTCTCGGCAGTCTTTAGCAATTCGTAGTACTTTAATGTGTCCCCTCCAGCAGCTCCTTCATTAACTGTCTGGGGCTGGCTATTGATGTCTTCCCTAACATCGTGCATGCCGAATGCATCACGCAACATGGCGTGTATGTCGCCACCCTGTTCTATGCTTCCACCTTGTTTTGTGCCTCCACCCTATTCTGTGCTTCCAGCCGTCGCATCTACGGCCTCAAGATTTGAATACCTACTAGGAACAGGTCCACTAATATATCCCGGGGACATTCCTCTACCTCCTGTCAAGTGGGCAAGCACGTAATCTAGGGGGTGGCGCTGGTTATTTCGACAGGACTTACATAGGCAGTAAATATATTCATCAACGGTCGTACAGTTACTAATGGCAAATGCTACAAACATTCCACACTCGTCATTATATTGCTTTGTACCCCTACGTGCTGACATCCAAAACTTGTCCATATTTGTCTGTACGTGGATTAACAAACCGAAACAAATTAAGTTTTTGAATTTGAGCAATTAAAGTTCTTAAATTTCTTAAAATCCCATGGTAATTTTATACTTTGTTTTTTTTTTTTTTGTTTTTTGTTTTTGCCAAAAACACCAAAACTCATATATATATATATATATATATATATATATATATATATATATATATATATATATCCATAGCACCCTTAAAAATCTATAATCTCCTCACATCAACAATTAAAGTAAAAAATAAAAATAAAAATGTGGTCGTCACTCTTGTTTAAATTTAATGTTTGTTTTAAACTGTTGATTCTGAATATTATTTTAAATATAAAATGTGGGAAATTTTGTTTATTTTTTTTTTTTCCGAAAATACCAAAATTCATCTATATTCATAGCACCTTAAAAAATTTATAATCTTCTCACATCAACAATTAAACTTAAAAAAGAAGAAGAAGTGAGAACGTGGTCGTCGCACTTGTTTAACTTTAATGTTTGTTTTAAATTATTGATTATGAATATTATTATAAATTTAATATGTTGACAAATTTTGAATTTTGTATTATTTTTTTTTGGGTCAAAAACACCAAAAGTCATATATACCCATAGCACCCTTAAAAATCTATAATCTCCTCACATCAACAATTAAAGTAAAAAATAAAAATAAAAACGTGGTCGTTACTCTTGTTTAAATTTAATGTTTGTTTTAAATTGTTGATTACGAATATTATTGTAAATGGTGGATGGTGAAAATTTTGATTTTTTTTTTTTTTTCAAAAATACCACAATTTATATATATTCATAGCACCCTAAAAAAATCTATAATCTTCCTCAAAATTTGTCAAATTTGTTTAATCTTTTTATATAATACATCGTGGAATGCATATTTTCGGAAAAGCAAAAAAAAATACAATAAAATATACCTAAAATTACAAAAAATTAAGACAAAAATTACATAATTCTCACAGTGGATTTTGTTCTTTAGGATGGTTCCCCGTGTACCTGCATTTTCGAAGAAAAAAAAAATGTTAATAAAAAAAACATGTACCGAGAGAGAGAGAGAGAGGGAATTGAGAGAGAGTGAGAGATAACCCTAGGGGGTTGTGAGTCGCCGTTCGGAGGTGTCGCCAGAGGTGGTTGCGGGATGGTGGGCCTTGTTTGGTTAGAGAGAGAGCAAGAGAGAGAGAGAGAGAGAGAGATTTTTAGAGAGAGAGAGAGCGATAGAGAGATAGAGAAGATGAGTGAGAGTGAGAGGGAGTGGACGATGGAGACGGTTGCTGGAGGGGAGGCCGGACGAGCAGTGGTGGCGGGTGGGGGACAGTGGAGCTGTGAGAGAGAGAGAGAGAGAGAGAGAGAGAGAGAGAGAGAGAGAGAGAGAGAGAGAGAGAGAGAGAGAGAGAGAGAGAGAGAGAGAGAGAGAGAGATCCGGAAGCTATCCAATTAAACTTTTGTTTTTTTCCTTTTTTTTTAAGGTCAAGTGGCACGCGTGGAATTGTCCCGCATAGCCCGTCTATCCCAAAATTTGCTACGTGCAGTATGCCACGTGGCCAATTCACCAAGTGGTCAATTCCACGTGGCGAATGGGCGACGTGTATAAGGCATGCACGTCGCCATTGTGTGACATGGGAGTAGACACGCGGCCACTATGCCACGTGTCATTTAGCCACATCACTATTTATTATTTAAATAAGCATAAAATATTGTATATATGTGTACTATATATTTTGTATTTGTAATACACAAATGTAAACACTAACTCTAAGTATACTATATATAACACTAAACTTGTGTTAAGGTTCAATAAATATTTTATACCCAAAAAAGCACTTAGTATTAGTTATAAATTTGTATTTATATTTCCAAGTGCATATATTATATGTATATTACTCAAACGTAAACCCTAACTATATGTATACACTAGGGTTAGTGTATATAAATAGTATATGTACGTCATGTATATATATAGTATTAATTGGAAGTTAATTGGTATATATTTTTTAAAGTATATATACAGTACATAAATGTAAACCCTAACCCTAAGTATATATACTATATATAGCACTAAACTAGGTTTAAAGTTCAATAAATAAAATATACCCAAAAAAGTATATATGTTGAAATAAAGTAGTATTAATTTGTTAAAAAGTATGTTAGTTTGTGATTGGTTACATTCTGTTGGACAAAATCACTTCTATGTAATGATGCATTTAGACAGGGATTCAGCTATTCAGAGTTCTTCTAGAAGATTCTGCACAGTCTATAAGTCAATAAAATCATATCCCTTGCAGTCGTCCGAACGACGTGACATTCCGTCCGGACGCTCAACTGTCCAAGCATCATCCGTCCGGACGACAAGAACTTTTCGTTCGGACCTTCTCCTGTGTTGAGAAGCTTCGAACTATTCCATCTTGCATCTGTCCGGACGTTTCAGCAGTACGTCCGGACCCCACTAAGTGTTCGATTAGCTATGAGATTTCTTTCCAAAACACAGATATGGGAAGATAGCTGCAACCGTCTAGACGATGTGGATTCTCGTCCGGACGCGCTCATTCATAAGGCAAGTCGTGCATTCAAAATCAAGACGTCCGGACGTTAGTCCTTATGGTCTGGACGCGCGAGCTTCATATATGGAAATTGCGTGCAACAGATCAACCGTCTGGACAACAGATCTTATGGTCCAAAAGCGCCAAGCCTTGATATGGAAATTGCGTGTAGCTAAAGTGCGACCGTCCGGACAACAAGGCAACACCGTCCGGACGTGGCTCAATTCAGGAAAGAATTTCTGCGAAATTTGGAAAGCCGATCGCACAGTTGTCCGTCCGGACGCCTTATGTCTACCGTTCGGACGGTGCCTAGGTATTTCAAGCCAGACTCTCATTTGAACCTGTAGCCTATAAATAGAGGTCCCCAAGCTTGAGAATTGTAAGAATTCGTTATTGAATTCCCTAGAGCTTAGAAAGTTATATTTTAGAGTTGTTGTGCTGAGTTGATCTCTCTCAAGCCGTTGCCGTTGTGTGCTATTGTTGTGCTAAATTGAAGTCTATCTTAGGGGTTGGCCCTAAGGTAATAGATTCCATTGAAGACCCCTTCAAGTAGGTGACTTGGTTGGGAAGCGTTCGTGTTAGGTTACACGTCAGAGTTCAAGGTACGACCACTGCATAAGGGTATGTGAGTGCTACTGCTTTGTAATTAGCTTTGTCTTCTTAATAGTGGATATCTTGGGTTTGGCTGCCCCGGAGTGGTTTTTCTCTTAATTGAGTTTCCACTTTGTTAACAAAATTCTTGTGTCTTTTAAATTCCGCATTTATTTTGTTAACACATTGTACACACACAAACGGTTAGAATAGAAGTCATCTATTTTTCAATTGGTATCAGAGCTTGGTACACTCTGAAAAGATTAAGTTCTTGAGTGTTATTTTGTGCGACTTCTATTGCTTATATCATGTCTGTCAATTTTAATTTGATGGAGAAAGATGAACTCCAAAAGTTGTGTGTCAAATTGTTTAAACAATTTAAAGATTTCAAAAATTCTTTCATTGATCACTTACAAAGACTTAAAGATTTTGAAATTGAAAAGGATGTGTTTATTGAAAAAATTAGGTCTTTAGAAGATGATCTAATGAAATCTGAATTACCTTTGGAAAAATCTTTTAACTCTGATTTGAGTATTGATAAGATTGCTTTCGTTTCTCATGCTATGTCTGTTCACAGAACTATGTTTGTTAAACCTAGCATGTCTCATAATCATACTCAGGTTACTTGTGGGGATAAAGGGGCTAGTGATAAAAACTGTAATTCTATCCTTACTTGTCATCATTGTGGCATTAGTGGTCATATCCGCCCTAATTGCTTCCAAATCCGTTCTCAAAGACCTTGGCATAGATCACATGTACCTAGGAAAGGTGAACCAGGTTTTGAGAACCAAGTCAAGAACTTAAGTGATCAAGTTAAGCTTATTAGTGAGAAGTTAGAAAGCCTCACTCCTAATGAAAGAAGATCTGTCTTGGCTAATAATAAGAAGAGAACTTCCAAACAAGTTTGGGTTAAAATAGAGGATAATCTATGTCTGGTTGCTCATACTGCCTTAAAAATTCTTGATACTTGTTTGTGGTATTTGGATAGTGGCTGCTCTAAACACATGACAGGTGATAAGACTCTGCTAAAAGAAGTTTAGATGGGCAAAGGAGGAAGAATCACCTGTGGAGATAGAAGCCAATCCAAGGTTATTGGAAAAGGGATCATCGACATTCCAGGACTTGAAGCATCTCAGGAAACCTTGTACATGAAAGGACTCAAGGCAAATCTTCTTAGTATCAGCCAATTCTGTGACAATGATTTGGTGGTCCAATTCTCCAAAAAGGAATGTAATATCATTGACAGCAGTGGCAAGTGGCTTATGGGGGGAGACAGAACCGCTGACAATTGTTATGGTCTTACTGGTCTCACTTCTGATCCTCACATTATTTGCAATAAGGCAACTATAGATGTCAGTGATCTGTGAAATCAAAGATTGGGGCATTTGAATATCACAGATATGTTGAAGATTGCTATCAAATACATTGTTAAAGATCTGCCTAAAATGGAGAAGCATGGAAAAGGAGTCTGTGGTCCTTGCTAGCTAGGGATGCAGACTCGAGCAGAACTGCTAGTCTAGGTGGGAAAAAGTATATATTGGTGGTAGTCGATGATTTTTCTCGATATACATGGGCTATTCCCCTTCAGGAAAAATCTGATGCTTTTGATGCAGCCCAACATTTATTTAAGAAAATTCAGATTGAGCAAAACTGCCAGATTATGAGGATCCGCAGTGATCATGGAAGGGAATTTGAGAATACCAAATTTGTAGAATTCTGCCTTTCGTATGGAATTAAGGAGGAATTTTCTTCTCCTATCACCCCTCAGCAGAATGAAGTTGTAGAAAAAAATAACAGAGTAATTCAAGAGATGGCTCGTGTAATGATCCACAAAAAAATTTGGCTCAACATTTTTGGGATGAAGCTATCAATACTGCCTGCCATATTATTAACAAAGTCTACCTGAGACCTGAAACAAACAAGACACCCTATGAAATTAGGCGAGGTAAGAAGCCAATAGTTCAGTACTTCAGAACTTTTGGAAGTAGATGTTACATTCTTCGTGATAGGGAGAACCTTGGGAAATTTGATCCTAAAAGTGATAAAGGCATATTCTTGGGGTACTCCACAAACAGTCGTGCTTTTAGAGTTTTCAATAAAAGAACAGAGACTATAATGGAATCAATCAATGTCCTAATTGATGACGAAGAAGTTGAGACACCGAGCGATGGGGAGGAAAATCAACCCATTTCTGCTGAACTGCCTATCCCTTCAGCTGACATTATGAAGACTTCTCCAGGTATGTCTCCAGCTGAATCTCTTCCTATTTCTAAAGCTTCTGATACTAGTGCCGGCACTTCTGAAAATGAGAACAATCCCACAAATCCTCCTAAGCGGTCATGGGTGAAGCTCAATCTTCCCCCCAGCAGCTCATCAGGTCTATTGAAAAAGGGCGTCGACTAAGAAACAGAATTATCCAACCGTCGAATGAAGTAGCTAATCAAGTTTCCTACAGCTGCTACCTTGCACAGACAGAGCCTAAGAAAATTGATGAAGCCCTGCAGGATGAAAGTTGGGTCTCAACCATGAATGATGAGTTCCATCAGTTTACCAGAAATGATGTATGGACTTTGGTTCCATGACTTGCTGATCATAATATCATTGGCACCAAGTGGATTTTCAAGAACAAGTCAGATGAGCATGGTACAGTGGTTAGAAGTAAAGCACGTCTTGTTGCCCAGGGATATACTCAGATTGAGGGAATAGACTTTGATGAGACTTTTGCTCCGGTTGCCAAGTTAGAATCCATCAGAATTCTTCTCTCTATCGCTTACCATCTTGGTTTCAAGCTGTATCAAATGGATGTAAAGAGTGCTTTTCTGAACGGCATTCTTCAAGAAGAAGTTTATGTAGAACAGCCGAAATGATTTCAAGATCCTCATTATCCCCGACATGTCTACAAGCTGAAGAAAGCTCTCTATGGCCTTAAGCAAGCTCGTCAAGCATGGTATGAGCGGCTCACCATATATCTTTTGGCCAAAGGGTTTACAAGGGGACAGGCTGATCGAACCTTGTTCATCAGAAATCAAGGTACTCACAAGCTCATTGCTCAAATTTTTGTTGATGACATTATTTTTGGAGCAACTCTAGATTCCCTATGTTAATTTTTGTGTTGGCTACATTCTGTTGGACAAAATCACTTCTATGTAATGTTGCTGCTTTCACAAGGATGTTGCTTTATCCAGAGTCTACTCTTCAGCTATGTTTTTCAAGAAGATTCTAAAGCTTTTAAGAAAGTTTATTTCGGTTCCCTGTTAGCCGTCCGGACGACGAGATCTTTCCGTCCAGACGCCCATCAGTGTCTAGAAGCTTCGAACAATTCAAGTTTGCATCCGTCCGGATGTAATGGCAAATTGTCCGGACGCTCTTCAGAGTTCTAGAAGATCCCAGTGTTCCAGTGCATCTGTCTGGACGACATGGCTATACCGTCTGGACGCCATTCAGTGTTTGACAAGCATTAGGGTTTCTACCTCAAGACACAGTTATGGGAAGACGGCTGCAACCGTCCGGACGATGTGTGATCCCGTCCGGACGATGTTCTCTATAAGGTAAGATGTGCATACAAAGTTCAACCGTCCGGACGTCAGCCTTCATGGTCTTGTTGGGAGAGCATTGCAGGTACTTGTTGGGGAAGACAGAAAAAGTAGGTTGATCTTGCCTTGCATATGGTCATTTCCATATTGCATTTTTTTTAATTTTTTTTTTTTAAAAAAAAATTTGGGGAGAATTTGCAGGATATTTTTTTTTGGCATATCAAATAATTGCATGTATTTTCTCCTGATATCTCAATTCTTTGGGTATTAATTTACTTTGCTTAGATATAATTGAGAGTTTCTGACTATAATTTGCCAAGTGTTTTCCTATATATGCAAAAATTGGATAGCTTCTTTTCTCATGCGATGAAAAATGTGCACTATCCACGACTCCCCTAAAGGTACATCTTTCCTTCTCTGATTTTTTGTCTCTAGAAATTTTGGATAAGAGAAGAGGTCTTTGATAAGATGACCGAATTGACCACATGCTAGTTGAACTTAGAACCTAAAAACTATGGCATTCCCTTTAGATTACAGCACCATAAGAATCAAGCAGTAAATCATTTGGATTATGTGCTTTAAATTGTATATTAACTGCTTTTGTGCTGAATTTGCTATATGCCTTGCCCTCTACGAGCAAGTAAAATATTTACTTTGTCATTCATGGTACAAGTAAAACAATTAGGTGCTGCATCTCAGGGGGAGTGCATCAGATGAGGGTGGCTAGGCCCTAGTAAGTTATAAGGTTTGACTTTTGGCTAATCTGTCATAGATTTTCTCTCTTGTCTAGAAAATCTGGTTGCTCTTTGTCATTTCTGTGATAGTCATACCTTGTGGGTTAAGTCTTCACACACACACGCATTGCATGAGTTTAGCTGTCTATTTGAATTTTCTATGTCCAGGAAAATGTTTGTGCTGATTGAACTCTCAATTCTCTTTTATATCTCTACTTAGTTTTGAGATGCTCCCTGATTGTGTTATCAGTGGATTATACATGCGTGTTTTGAAACTGACTTGGGAAAAATTAAAATTCTGTAAATTTTTCTTCAATCTTCTGTTTTTCAGTGTGAAGCGTCCGGACAGACCTATTCTTACATCTGGACGAGTGTAGTCTTGTCATACGCTGTTCTAGCAGTAGCCGTCCAGATGGTTAAGTGATGTGTCCGGACAGGTTCTCAACAGATTTAAGACTTGTGTTCCTTTTTCTGCCATATACACATCTTTGCATTTTTATTGATTTCTCATGGCATGTTGTGTGTATTTCTCATGGATTTCTCCCGAGATTTTTGGCATTCTTTACACATCTCTTCTCATCCAATGATTTTCATTGTGTCTTTCGTTATTCTTTTAAGTTTTTGTGCTTTTAGAATATTGGAATATTTGTTGGGATATTTTCTTGAGATAGTGTGCATGAAAATCCTATCCTGTCTGTGTGTTGAGTTGATATTGGTATATTTGGGTCATTTGGATTGCGATCTTTGTTTGTGTAATTCTTGGACATCCAATTGACAGCTGTCATAATACCACTTTCTTTTTGGGACTAACAAGATCTAATATTTCTTTGTGGTGTTATTTTTGGAAATATTTCTGTTTAAATCTTTTCAGGAATATGTTGACCAGCAGCTCCCAGCACAATATCTGACAGATGGATCCTTTGGAAAACTGACTGTAGTTGAAGTCGGATGTTCAAAATTCCAAAGGTCTTAGGATTAAGATGGGCTTTTCCCCTAGCTCATACAGAGTCTTCCATAGCATTCCCTCAGATCTGCATAAGTTAGAGGTTCAGTGGTGAATCTCCTCATTTATCTTGTAGACCAGTTGCTTAGAGGATGTCAATCTGTGGATAACCAGTTTCAGGCTTTGCAAAATCAAGAGATTGAAGGTTTTCTGTCCGTGGTTCCCAGCTTCTTGAACTAGAAGCTGAAGTAGTTCAAATCCAGCTTTTTATACGGATTTCTCTCCGTTAATTGATTTCAGTGGATCAATAGGATTTGATACTTGGAGGATTTCTGTTCCTTTCTTTTGGGCCACTTGCAGACTTTTCTCTATTCTCCTATTGTTTAGGATTTTAAAAAGTTTTTGTCTGTGGATATTATTACTCTGTTTACCCTTGTACTTCTGAGACATTGAGGGGGAGTAATTGTTGTGTGGTTTTTCTCATTACTCTGTTTTACCCTTTGTCCCTTTGTGACAAAAAGGGGGAGTAATTTTTTATTTAGACTGACATTTTATTTTTAACCGGTCATGTGATTTTTGTCCCAGAATGGCCAAAGGGGGAGTTTGTTAGTTTTTGTGTTGGCTGCATTCTGTTGGACAAAATCACTTCTATGTATTGTTGCTGTTTTCACATAGATGCTGTTTTATCCAGAGTCTAATCTTCAACTATGCTTTTCAAGAAGATTCTGTGAAGTTTTCAAGGAAGTTTATTTCGGTTCCCTGTCAGCCGTTCGGACGACGTGGTATTCTGTCCGAACCCTCATCAGTCAGCAACATCCGTCCGGACGACGAGATCTTTCCATCCGGACGCCCATCAATGTCTAGAAGCTTCGAACAGTTCAAGTTTGCATCCGTCTGGACGTAATGGCAAATCGTCTGGACGCTCTTCAGAGTTCAAGAAGATCTCAGTGTTCCAGTGCATCCGTTCGGACGACGTGGCTCTATCATCCGAACGCCATTCAGTGTTTGACAAGCATTAGGGTTTCTACCTCAAGACACAGTTATGGGAAGATGGCTGCAACCGTCGGGACGATGTGTGATCCCGTCCGGACGATGTTCTCTATAAGGTAAGACGTGCATACAAAGTTCAACCGTCCGGACGTCAGCCTTCATGGTCCGGACGATTGTTGTTGAAATTTTAATATACTCGCAAGCGCACGAACCGTACTGAAGTATAGTTTAGCAAGCATGAGGTCGAACCCACAGGGACTTGTATAATCGTAGGAGAACTAATCAAATCTAAACTAAATAAATCCTAATCTAGTTCAAGAAAAATATGGTTGTTTAGAAATAAAAATAAATTCAAACATGCAATTAATCAAAACAAAAAAAATAATAAAAGCAATAAACTTTCAAGATAAAAAGAACTAAGGTTGTGAAATCCACCTTATGAATTTATGACAACATATATTCTTTATCATTGATTTTACCTATATTCTACATGATAATCTAAAAATCAATCTTGTTACCATGGAAAATATCATCGTTAAAATCCTTAACAAAAATCTAAAGCTAGCATGTTCTTTTTCGCTTTTAAAAGAAATTAAAACCAAATCATCTATTGTATCTGTCAAAAACAAATCACAATAGATATCCAACTCTAAAATCACAATATAAACTAAGCAGTCAATTAATAAAAATAATCCTAGATCATGAGAAAAACCTGATTAAACTCATATCCAGTATTCATCATCTATTAATTGATATGAAGCAAGAACAATTTTAATCATTCAACTAAACATCATTTTGGGCAAAATCAAATCTCAAAAATAACTACTGAAATTCATTCATAAGGTTTCATCCTCAACCTTAGTTGATAATTTAGCCTCTCATAATATTAAAATACATGGCAGAATATAAATAAAAATACATGGATAAGAGCGAACTTGAAATCAGGAACAAAACCCAAGCATAAAAAGCTCCTTCCTTTGCTGCTCGTCGTCACTGTGCAAGAGATTCTGGAGAAATTAAAAATTGAAAGTCCCTCCTTCGTGCGTCCAGTTGAGAGAGAAAAGAAAGAGTCTAAAAACTAAAAAAATCTGAAGCTAAAACAAAAATGTGTCCCTGGCCAAATGGAACGTGAAGTCCTTTTATAGAGGAAGATATTTTCTTCTTTTGAAGAAAAGATTTTGCCAATTAAATGCACCGCCCACTCTACGTGCTGCCTCAAGAAAACTAAGCCGACAGATGTGCCTTTATTCTCTTTTTTCTTTATTTTCAGACCTGCAAGAGGAGCAGTTCGGCGCCTCTCTTCAAGTAAAGGGTAAGCTTTTCTTCTTACTTTTCTTCAATTTTCTCTGCTCCTTTAGTACGGCGCTGTGCTTCTTTCTTCTTGTCTTTCTTTTCTTCTGCAGATTGTTAACAAAATCTTCATATATCATTTAATGTGTCAGACTTCTCTTCTTTCTTTCTTTTCTTTTTCTTTTCTTTTCTGTTCCCGCAGGTGCTGCAGTTCGGCACCTCTTCTCTTCTTTCTGTTCTTTTTTTTTTCTTCTTTCCTGCAGGTTTGTAACAAAAGTCTCCATGTATACAATAAAAGTCTTCATCTTAATTTTCTTCCTTCAATGCAATATCTTCCCAGACTTCTCTTCTTCCTTTTGTTCTTTTATTTTCTACTTTCTTTCCCTTGTAGGTCCCACACGTAGCAAGAGTCACATTAAAGTCTTTTGTCTTTTCTTCATTTTTGATTTGCCTTTTCTCTTCTTCGGTCCACGTTCTAGCATATTTGTTCTCATTTTCTTCATTTTCATTTCTTCTTCTTTTAACCACATGAAAATATTAAAACATTAAAAACAAGGCAAAATGTTAAATTACAATGAGATTAAGGATTTAACAATAGCAAATTAAAGGGTTTGAATGTGTAATATTCAAAACCTATCAACGATCAAGCTTCAAATATGGAAATTACGTGCACCGGTTCAACCGTTCGGACATCAGCCTTCAGGGTCCGAACGCTCCAAGCCTTATTATGGTAATTACGTGCAGCCAAAGTGCAACCGTCCAGACGCTAGGGCAACACCGTCCGGAAGCGGCCTTGTTATGGAAGCTTTCAGCGCTATTTTGAAAGGTGGTTGCAGTTGACCGTCCGGACGCTCGGTCAAGCCGTCCAGACACCCTCGGATATTTTGGTCATAACTTTTTACTCAAATATCGGATTGGGACGAAATAGGCGTCGTTGGAAAGCTAAGAATAAGTTCTGTAAATTGAACATCTGGAAGGCCATTACTAGGGTCCAGATGCGCGTGCCACAGACTCCGTTTTGGACTCGATTTTGG
Source organism: Alnus glutinosa (assembly GCF_958979055.1). Taxonomy (NCBI): domain Eukaryota; kingdom Viridiplantae; phylum Streptophyta; class Magnoliopsida; order Fagales; family Betulaceae; genus Alnus; species Alnus glutinosa. The sequence goes on along the minus strand of NC_084891.1, from coordinate 9,337,213 downwards.
GTTTTACAAATAAGAGGCTTGAGGCATGCTTTCAATACAGAACTCGGTGATGAATTCTCTACAGCTTAGAAAGGGTGTTTAGGGAGATATTGAAGATCTGCTAGCTCTCTAACTTTGCCAGTGTGTGATTTGATCAGCTGTGAAGTCTATCTTAGGGATTGGCCCTAAGGTAAAGGATTCCATTGAAGACCCCTTCAGGTAGGAGACCTGGTTGGGAGGCGTTCGTGTTAGGTTACACGTTAGAGAGCAAGGTACGACCACTGCATCAGGGGTATGTGAGTGTTACTGCTTTGTATTTAGCTTTGTCTTCTGAATAGTGGATATCCTGGGTTTGGCTGTCCCGGAGTGGTTTTTCTCTTAATTGAGTTTCCACTTCGTCAACAAAATATGTCTCTTTTAATTCCGCATTTAATATTTTGTTGCACACTGTTCACACACACTCTTAAATTAGAAGTCCATTTAATTTTTCACCCTAGCCCATGAATTTTCAGAGGAGATGAAGCAGGAATTTGAAATGAACATGATTGGTGAGTTATACTACTTTCTTAGTCTTCAAGTCAAACAAACTGCTGAAGGTATTTTCATCTCTCAATCCAAGTATGCTAAGGATCTAGTCAAACGGTTCGGTCTAGATGGGAAGAGTCATGCCAGGACTCCCATGAGCACTAGTGTCAAGATAAGTAGTGACCTTGCGGGGAAATCAGTTGACCCATCTCTATACAGGAGTATGATAGGGAGTCTTCTATATCTCACAGCCAGCCAACCTGATATTACCTTCAGTGTGGGAGTTTTTGCTTGTTTTCAGGCAAATCCTAAACAATCTCACCTCACTACAGTCAAACATATCATTAGGTATGTAAATGATACTCTTCTATATGGCATATGGTATTCCAGGGAAACAAATCTTGTTATTGCAGGATACTTTGATGCAAACTGGGCTGGAAATGCTGATGATAGGAAGAGCACCTCTGGAGGTTGCTTCTATGTGGGAAATAATCTTGTAGCTTGGTTGAGTAAGAAACAAGCCTCTATTTCTCTCTCCATTGCTGAGACTGAGTATATTGCTGCGGGAAGCTGTTGTACCCAATTTCTGTGGATGAAGACGCTACTAGGTGACTATGGATTCTCTCAGGATACCATGATTATCAACTGTGATAATACTAGTGCTATAAATATCTCCAAGAATCTTGTTCAGCACTCTCAGACCAAGCACATCGACATCAGACATCACTTCTTGTGTGATCTTGTGGAATCCAAGGTAATTTCTCTCTCCTTCATTCCCACTGAAAACCAATTGGCTGACATTCTTACCAAACCTCTGGATGGTAGCAGGTTTGAGTCCCTTCGAAAAGCCATTGGTGTTTGTGACATGTCCTAGACATGCTTTTCAATGCTTGGATTAGACTTCTTTGTGTTTCTTAAGTCTTGTCCTCTAATAGCATGATGTCTTTTTTTTTTTAATAAAAAAAAAAAAAATTGGTGAGTTTTGTAGCAGGGTGGTTCTTTTGAAGGTTTGTCAGCTATCTTATGTCTCTTATTCTTGTTTATTAGTTCATTTTGCTTTGATGAATTATACTTACATGTGGTTGAGAACATAAGTCTGACATATGCAAAGTTTTCCTGCTCACTTTTTATGATTGATAATTGCTTTTCTCATGTGATGATTTCGTGTACTATCCAAGGCTCTCCTAAGGTACATTTTTTCCTCTCTGACTTCTTGCTTCTGAAAATTCTGAATAAGAGAGATGTTTTTGATAAGATGGTCAAATTGACCAACTTGCTAATTGAACCTAGAGTCTAAAAATTCTAGCATTCTCTCTAGGTTGCAGCACCAATAAGAAACAATCAGTAATTCTTCTGTTTTCTGTGCTATATGCTTATATTCACTGCTTTTGTGCTGAATTAGCTTTATGCCTTGTCCTTCATGGTGCAAGTAAAATTTTACCTTGTTCTTAATGGTACAAGTAAAACAATTAGGTGCTGCATCTTAGGGGGAGTGTATCAGATGAGGGTGGTTGGGCCCTAGTACTTTATGAGGTTTGACTTTTGACTGATCTTTCATTGATTTTCTCTCTTGTCTAGAAAATCTGGTTGCTTTAAGTCATGTCAATGAATTTCAAAACCTTTTTTTTTTTTTGGAAAACCTTCACACACACACACACACACGCATTACATGAGTTAAGCAAGTTAGTTTAATTATTATGTTTGCAAGGAAATTTTTGCCTATCCAATGCTTGTATATCGACTCTATGTCTGTTTAATTCTGACTTGTAGTTTGGCTGATTTCTCAGAATCAGGTACATGCGTGTCCTGACCTACTTGTGAAGGAACTGACCTTGCTGTTTTTCTCTCCTTTTTTAGTAAGTTGTTTTCTCGTTTAACAAGTTCTTTGATTTTTAGAACTGTTGTTAATTTTTTTTTCCTTTCTGTTTTACCCTTTGTCCTTTTGTGACAAAAAGGGGGAGTAATTTTTTGATTTGGACCGGGATTGTATTTTTAATCGGTCAAGTGATTTTTGTCCCAGAATGGCCAAATGGGGAGTTTGTTAGTTTGTGATTGGCTACATTCTGTTGGACAAAATCACTTCTATGTAATGATGCATTTAAACAGGGATTCAGCTATTCAGAGTTCTTCTAGAAGATTTTGCACAGTCTACAAGTCAGTAAAATCGGATCCCTTGCAGTCGTTCGAACGACGTGACATTCCGTCTGGACGCTCAACAGTCCAAGCATCATCCGTTTGGACAACAAGAATTTTCTATCCGAACCTTCCCCTGTGTTTGCATCCGTCTGGACGTTTCAGCAGCACATCCGGACGCCACTCAGTGTTCGATCAGCTATGGGATTTCTTTCCAAAACACAGATATGGGAAGACAACTGCAAGCGTCCGAGCGATGTGGACTCTCGTCTGGACGCACTCATTTGTAAGGCAAGTCGTGCATTCAAAATCAAGACATCCGAATGTTAGTCCTCATGGTCTGGACGTGCGAGCTTCATATATGGAAATTGCGTGCATCAGATCAACCATCCGGACTACAGATCCTATGGTTCGGATGCGCCAAGCCTTGATATGGAAATTACGTGCAGCTAAAATGCGACCGTCCGGACGACAGGGCAATATCGTCTGGACGCGGCTCAATTCAGGAAAGAATTTCTGCGAAATTTGGAAAGCCGATCGCATAGTTGTCTGTCTGGACGCCTTATGTCTACCGTCCGGATGACGCCTATGTATTTCAAGCCAGACGCTCATTTGAACCTGTAACCTATAAATAAAGGTCCATAGGCTTGAGAATTGTAAGAACTCGGTATTGAATTCTGTAGAGCTTAGAGAGTTATATTTTAGAGTTGTTGTGCTGAGTTGATCTCTCTCAAGCCGTTGCCGTTGTGTGATGTTGATGTGCTAAATTATAGTCTTAGGGGTTGGCCCTAAGGTAAATAATTCTATTGAAGACCCCTTCAAGTATGTGACTTGGTTAGGAAGCGTTCGTGTTGGATTACACGTAAGAGTTCAAGGTACGACCACTGCATAAGAGTATGTGAGTGCTACTGCTTTGTAACTAGCTTTGTCTTCTGAATAGTAGATATCCTGGGTTTGGCTGCCCCGGAGTGGTTTTTCTCTTAATTGAGTTTCCACTTCATTAACAAAATTCTTGTGTCTTTTAAATTCTGCATTTATTTTGTTAACACATTGTGCATACACAAACGGTTAAAATAGAAGTCATCTATTTTTCAAAGTACAATATTTAAAAATGTATATATAGTATACAAATGTAAACCCTAACCTTACGTATACTATATATAGCACAAATCTAGAGTTAGGGTATATAAATAGCATATGTACAATATTATGTATATAGTATTAATTGGAAGTTAATTGACATATATTTTTTAAATTATATATATAGTACACAAATGTAAACCCTAACCCTACGTATACTTTATATAGCACAAATCTAGGGTTATGGTATATAAATAATATATGTACAATATTATGTATATAGTATTAATTGGAAGTTAATTGTCATATATTTTTTAAAATTATATATATAGTACACAAATGTAAACCCTAACACTACGTATATTATATATAGCACAAATCTAGGGTTAGGGTCTATATATATAGTATATACATATATATTATGTACATAGTATTAATTGGAAATTGGCATATATTTTTTAAAGTATATATTTTATATATGTAGTACACAAATGTAAACCCTAACCATACGTGTGTATGTGTGTATGTATATATATATATATATATATATATATATATCTGATACCAAAAGGGGGCGGAAGCAGAGTGTACTTAGAAATAAGAAGTAGTAATGGTGGAGTGGACAGAGAAGTGGTGAGCATATGTGAACATAGTAATAAGCATGCGAACTTCAAATTCAAAATCAGAGTATAAAATAACAGAATACTCAAAGATTATGAATAAACTTCAAAGTAATGCTTAGATTCAAAATAAACTTACAAATGAACTTAGGCTAGAGGAACTCTGACAATTACAAGCTTAGACATAGAAACACTAGAATGAAACATTACAAGAGTTTGGCTTATGAGAGGCAAGGTATGGTTTACAAGAGTAGTGGATTTCTAGCTCCGAGTAACCAGCTCTTTAACCAGCTCTACCTTGAACTTCAGACTTCTGCTTCTTAAATAGACTTGAGAGGATGACTTGATTGCTGGAATCACGGGATGCCAGCATGCTTAGTGCTGCCAGGCGTGCACCGAAAGTAGCTGAAAGCAGATTTCTTCTGCTTTTACTCTGGGTGAATCACACAGAAAGCAGGGTGAAACTTTGGTGAATAGTGAAAAAATCACTATTCATGAATAGTACTTTGTCGAGTGGCTGACAAAACACTGTTTACTTTTGTCTTCTTGTGCCGACGAAAGTAGACACTGTTGGCTTATCTAACTTAGTCATCAAGGTAGTCATCATCAAAGGGATCATAATAATCAGGCGATGTAGGCTCCCAAACTTCTTGAAAATCGCATGAATCATGTCCCCATTCTTCACAGGTGGTGCAGTATTCTAGATACCATGTTCCATCAGAGCCTGTGACAATGCTGTTGTCAATCAGGTCTTTAGGATCCATATCTGTTTTACTCCAACATCTACCATTGCTGACATAGTTGCTTAAATTGAAGAGCTGTCCTCATGTTCCTAGAGTGAACATGCCTTCGCCAAAAATGATTATCTTGTCATTTTTTGCTAAGACCTGTCTAGTAGATAACTCTTGAACAACATTAATCATGAATCCTTTCTTTACAGTTCTCCAAAGATTCATAATACTTAAGGGATCATCAAACTTCAAAGGAATTCTGCCCATTTTTAGCTCAGCAGTATAATCATTCATTTGAGGGTTGATGAGAATACAGTGCTGGGCAGGTTTAACTTCCATGAAATTTTCTGGATTAAATTCTGGAACTGTACTCCAGATTCTTAGAACTAAAGGGTGGTTAGTCTTCAGTCTTCTTCTTAGTTGCTCATCTTGGATACTTTTGATAGTATTACGGACTATGGAAGGAAAGTCACGAAATTCTTCAATATGCTTGACTAGGTAATAGGATAAGAATCCTTCTTCAAAGAGCTGTGCTCCCATCTCAGGACATCCAATTTCATAATAATCCCAGTCACCATTCATATGCTGACTTGAAAGACCATGCTTTTTGTCAGGAACTAGATTAGGCCTGGAAACTCACAATGGGGCTCAAAAACTCGAAGAGTCTTTGCTCCATAAACTTTCTTATACTCAAGGTCTTTGCCATTAGTGATTAACATCATTCTCTGAATCCACCTGTCAAAGTATTCAGTGTATGATGAACTTGTGAAAATTAGGTTTTGGATCTCGCCAGGAAGGTCGAGAACCCTTTGTCGGATTTTTCCCATTTCCTTAGGGCTGATCCTTTGGATTTGGTAGATCCCAGTGGGAGATCTGATCCAATTAACAATCTTTGCCGCTGGCTGATTGTTAGAGGAAGCAATAGATTGTGACAAAATCTTATTGCAGCTTAAATGATACTCAGTAGCTTTCATGGACTTATCATGAAGATTCTTAATATGCTTTAAGAAAGCTTGAGTTAGATTATCTAATAGTATTTGAATATGAAGAGGGTAATTTGTGAGATCACCCCTTGAATATTTGGTTGAAGTTTGAAGAACTTCTTCCAGGACAATACTATTAGTAGTTTCCAGATTGAAAATTTCAATCTGTTGTGGAAATTTCTGTTGATTCTCCGCTGGAGGTTCATCATATTTATTCACCTTAGCTTTCCCCTTCTCCGCTGGAGTCAGGCGCTTAGGATTTTCCATACCGAGGAGAAACTCAATCTGTTGGGGAACTTTCTGCACATTTTCCGCTGGACATTCTGCATACTCATCCACCTTAGCATTTCCTTTCCCCGCTGGGGTCAGGTGCTTAGGATTTAGAATTTTCGGTGGAAATTCTGCTTGCTTAGTTAACTTAGCTAGCTTAGCTTTTCCTTTCTCAGTTGAAGAAAGTTGCTTAAGAGGAGTCATTTTATCTTGAAAAATGAAGATGTTAGGAGCAATCCATAATTCAGAAATAGTAATGACATCATGTTTGAATAATAATTTTGTAAAGAATTTAAACACTTTATTCAGAGAACTGAATAACAAACTTAAATATTTCCAGAATATGGAGCATTTACTGATGTTAGGAGCAATCCATAATTCATGATATTCTTGAACTCACTTAGGGCATTCTTCCTTAAGTATTTTAATCTCAGACTTAATTTGATTAACTTCAAGTTGCAAATCTTTTATTGTGATTTGTTCCTTGGATTTATCAAATCTTTTAAGCGTGTTGCTGAAACTTATTTCAAGACTTTTAGACTTATTTACCTCTCTTTTTGTGAGAAGTTTTCTTAACTTTTCCAAGTATTGTCTTTTTAACTCAGGATTCTCAATTTTACTTATAAGATCAAGAAGCAATTCTTCTTGCTCTTCTTCTTTGGTCATAACACTAATTGTTTTACAACAAGTGTCATTACAATCGAAACTTATGTCAGGACCTGACTCGGACTTATTACTACTGCAAGAGCAATAGCTTTCACCTGAACTTACCTCAAACTCATAGTCACTGGGTTCAATGTCTTTTATCTCTAACATTCTTATTAATTTTTCCTTTTCTTCGTTAGAGACTTTTAGCCGCTTAATGGTTTCCTTAGCTTTGCAATCTTTTCCAAAGTGACCTGACTTACCACACCTATAACAACCTTCTTTGTTGTTCTTAAATTTTCTTTTCTTAGGCTTCCTCTTTTCCTTCTTATAGAAATCATTCGGCTCAAAGCTTCTTTTCTTGAATCTTTTAAACCTTTTCTTATGCTTTCTATATTCTTCATGCTTACGAGACTTCTTATGCTTCTTTGATGGTGCTACCGAAGGTAGACCATACTGCTCATAGAAATTACCCATTTCATACTTAGCCTTTTTCTTATCCTTATTGACTTCGTTTGATATTTTCATATCAATACACATCTTAAGACCTTCCTTCTGGATAGCACTTATGATATTCCCGTAAGTGAGATTATCATATTCTATCACATTGTTCTCATTTACTAAGACTTGCTTAATCTTATGGGCAAAGAGGTGAGGCAAACCATTTATGAATTTTTCTTTCCAAAACGGTTGGTTGCTATCATCTCTTAGCATGACTCTAGAGAGGAATACATCTTTGTACCATTTAAAGTCGCTTAGGGTTGGACATCTAAGGTTATTCAACTGGTCATGGACCCTAGACATAAGGTGACTTGAGGTACCAATAAATTTTCTATAATCGTATAAAACAAAGTGTTGACGGCATAAGAATGTCCTAATCAAACTTTCTCATTGAATATGGGGATTCCTTCTTCGTTAGTCTTAACAGCACTTCTTATGCTGGCTTTGGAATCACCTGTGAGATGCTTTTCCCACCAGGTTTGGAGGGTTCTAGTGAAACCTGAAACCAGAAGATCAACAATCTCTGGTTGACTTAGGTCATGGTTCATAGCATAGCTATTAGAAACCATGGTCATATGGGTTAACTTATCAAGAATTTGCTGTTCTGCTAAACCATCGATATTCCACTCGTATAGTTTATCTGCAGAAACTGCAAATTGACTTTGGAAACTTCTTTCCTCAAATTGGATATCCGGAGGGGTTGGCCTAGGATACCAATTCTTGGTGAGACTTGTTGGAGGAAACTTAGGCTTGCGTATCCTATTCAGTTCTAAGGCTGAAAGGGGTTTTTCAACTTTTCTGATGTTTTCATCAGAATCAGATTCTGAAGTGGATTCTGTCTCAGATGAATTCTCAGAAGACTCAGGGATATTAGCAACAGACACATTGTTGGAACTACTGGGCTGTTCTTGTTTGGCCTTAACAAATTCCTTCAACATTTCCTCAATTTTCTCAACAGACTTATTCTTGTTAACCTTTAAGCTGCTTCCCAGTTTTAATTCTGGAATCTTGATTAAAGGTTTCTCTTGCTTAAAAGGCTTATGTTTCTCTTGTTTAAGAGGCTTATTTTCGAGCTTTTCTTCAATTTTATCCAACTGGTTCCCTATGGAGTTTAGGTACTGGTTGGTGTAATTGTTTTGCTTAATGACTTTCTTTACATCTGTGTTCTCAGATGCAACCTTCAAGGGTGATGCTTTAATCGTAGTGGTTCTATGCTTAAACACTATGGTTTCTTGTGGAGGGTGACTTGAAGAAACAACTGTGTTATCTTCTTTTACCCATTCTTCCTTAGAGACAGTTTGTACCTTGTTTTCAATAGGGTAAAACTCATCAACAAAATCGAGATAGAAGATTTCTGTCTCGGTTTGGCTTAAGTGTTTCTTGAAATGACTCAAGATTTCCTTCTTTTGCTCAAGGTTGAACCTTTCGCGATGAACTTTTCTTCTTTCAAGATTTGCTTGGGACTCAAGATCATCATTAAGTCTTTTCCAATCTACCTTGAAAGGTTTCCTTAGGGTACATAGTTGGGGGTCTACGGTGGTTTCAACTATGAAGTCAGATTCCGTAGGAGAATCATTTCCTCCTGAGGATTCTTCCTCTTCTAGTTGGCTGTCCGCCGTATAACAAGGAAAACTCACTTGAGAACTTGTTTGGACTCCCTTTAACTTAAGGTTTCTTAATTCTCTTTCCAATTCTAGATCTCTTCGTTTTAGTTCTTCTGTTGTGGTTGAACCAGCAAACGAATGCCTAGGTGGAATCTTATCCTTAGGAGGTTTAAAAGATCTAGACCTTGGAACTTCTAGCCTAGACGAGCTAGACCTTGATGCTTCTTGTCTAGATGTACTAGACCTTGGCAATTCTTCTATGAGAAGATTTGGCTTAGGGTTTGACTCAGGTCTTCGATCAAAACTGATCTTAACAGTACCATCCAAGTACTGCTGGATATAATCTAGATTGTCTAGATTATGTCTTATGATTTCAGGCTTAAAGCTTTCATTAGTTAACCTCCATTCCTGAGGTAACTGAATGTCAGTCCATCTTATGGTTTGAGGAACGTGAATGTTCGCGTTACTCTGGCTGCTTTGAATCAACATAGTTTGATTCCTAGGACTTTTGGAAATTGCCTGGAAATTCATGTTAGTTCCAGTGCACTTATAGTAGATCCTATAAATTAAACCTAAAGGCTGAAAACCTTCAAGGATTCTGTATCCTTGGGTCCTAATGTTCAAGGTTAAAGCTTTTAATATATGGGGATCACTTAAACTTAAAGTGAAATCTAGGTAACGGTCAAAATAGACTGGCCCATCATGCATAGTTGCCTCAATTAGACCTAGAAGGCTATCCTCCCAGTCTATGAAGCGGGCATCTCTTAATCCTAACATAACTGAGGCCTTAAGACTTCTTCTTGTTAGGGGCTTAATGGCGACTTAAACTAATTCGACGTGGATAAAGTTATGGCCATCTCTTCTATGTCTCCTTATGGCATCGGGGCTAAAAAACTGACATAATTCATGTTCCTTATTAATGGTTAACAAGAATAAGTCTGTTGAGAAAATTGAGGAAATGTTGAAGGAATTGGTTAAGGCCAAACAAGAACAGCCCAGTAGTTCCAACACTGTGTCTATTGCTAATATCCCTGAGTCTTCTGAGAATTCATCTGAGACAAAATCCACGTTGGAATCTGATTCTGATGAAAACATCAGAAAAGTTGAAAAACCCCCTTTCAGCCTTAGAACTGAAGAGGATACACAAGCTTAAGTTTCCTCCAACAAGTCTCACCAAGAATTGGTATCCTAGGCCAACCCCTCCAGATATCCAATTTGAGGAAAGAAGTTTCCAAAATCAATTTGCAGTTTCTGCAGATAAACTATACGAGTGGAATATCAATGGTTTAGCAGAACAACAAATTCTTGATAAGTTAACCCATATGACCATAGTTTCTAATAGCTATGCTATGAACCATGACCTAAGTCAACCAGAGATTGTTGATCTTCTGGTTTCAGGTTTCACTGGAATTCCAGATGTAGTCAACGAAGAACACGTTGAGTACCATGATGAGGATTCCTACATTGATGTCAATGATTGGAATATACCTAAGGTTCCTAGTAAAGAAATTTACAGGAAGAAGTGGTCCATGACATCGTTCAAAACTGAACAACAGGTCAAGACCATTGAACAAGTCTATGCTCTGAATAAGGAGCATGAATTATGTCAGCTTTTTAGCCTCGAAGCCATAAGGAGACATAGAAGAGAAGGCCGTAACTTTATCCAAATCGAATTAGTTCAGGTCGCCATTAAGCCCCTAAAAAGAATAGGTCTTAAGGCCTCAGTTATGTTAGGATTAAGATATGCCCGCTTCATAGACTAGGAGGATAGCCTTCTAGGTCTAATTGAGGCAACTATGCATGATGGGCCAGTCTATTTTGTCCATTACCCACATTTCGCTATAAGTCTAAGTGGTCCCCATATATTAAAAGCTTTAACCTTGAACATTAAGACCCAAGGATACAGAATCCTTGAAGGTGTTCAGCCTTTAGCTTTAATTTATAGGATCTACTATAAGTGCACTGGAACTAACATGAATTTCCAGGCAATTTCCAAAAGTCCCAGGAATCAAACTATGTTGATTCAAAGTAACCAGAGTAACGCGAACATTCACGTTCCTCAAACCATAAGATGGACTGACATTCAGTTACCTCATGAATGGAGGTTAACTAATGAAAGCTTTAAGCCTGAAATCATAAGACATAATCTAGACAATCTAGATTATATCCAGTAGTACTTGGATGGTACTATTAAGATCAGTTTTGATCGAAGACCTGAGTCAAACCCTAAGCCAAATCTTCTCATAGAAGAATTGCCAAGGTCTAGTTCATCTAGACAAGAAGCCCCAAGGTCTAGCTCGTCTAGGCTAGAAGTTTTAAGGTCTAGATCTTCTAGACCTCCTAAGGATAAGATTCCACCTAGGCATTCGTTTGCTGGTTCAACCACAACGGAAGAACTAAAACGAAGAGATCTAGAATTGGAAAGAGAATTAAGAAACCTTAAGTTAAAGGGAGTCCAAACAAGTTCTCAAGTGAGTTTTCCTTGTTATACGGCGGACAGCCAACTAGAAGAGGAAGAATCCTCAGGAGGAAATGATTCTCCTACGGAATCTGACTTCATAGTTGAAACCACCGTAGACCCCCAACTATGTACCCTAAGAAAACCTTTCAAGGTAGATTGGAAAAGACTTAATGATGATCTTGAGTCCCAAGCAAATCTTGAAAGAAGAAAAGTTTATCGCAAAAGGTTCAACCTTGAGCAAAAGAAGGAAATCTTGAGTCATTTCAAGAAACACTTAAGCCAAACCGAGACAGAAATCTTCTATCTCGATTTTGTTGATGAGTTTTACCCTGTTGAAAACAAGGTACAAACTGTCTCTAAGGAAGAATGGGTAAAAGAAGATAACACAGTTGTTTCTTCAAGTCACCCTCCACAAGAAACCATAGTGTTTAAGCATAGAACCACTACGGTTAAAGCATCACCCTTGAAGGTTGCATCTGAGAACACAGATGTAAAGAAAGTCATTAAGCAAAACAATTACACCAACCAGTACCTAAACTCCATAGGGAACCAGTTGGATAAAATTGAAGAAAAGCTCGAAAATAAGCCTCTTAAACAAGAGAAACATAAGCCTTTTAAGCAAGAGAAACCTTTAATCAAGATTCCAGAATTAAAACTGGGAAGCAGCTTAAAGGTTAACAAGAATAAGTTTATTGAGAAAATTGAGGAAATGTTGAAGGAATTGGTTAAGGCCAAACAAGAACAGCCTAGTAGTTCCAACACTGTGTCTATTGCTAATATCCCTGAGTCTTCTGAGAATTCATCTGAGACAGAATCCACTTCGGAATCTGATTCTGATGAAAACATTAGAAAAGTTGAAAAACCCCTTTCAGCCTTAGAACTGAATAGGATACACAAGCCTAAGTTTCCTCCAACAAGTCTCACCAAGAATTGGTATCCTAGGCCAACCCCTCCGGATATCCAATTTGAGGAAAGAAGTTTCCAAAGTCAATTTGCAGTTTCTGCAGATAAACTATACGAGTGGAATATCGATTGTTTAGCAGAACAGCAAATTCTTAATAAGTTAACCCATATGACCATGGTTTCTAATAGCTATGCTATGAACCATGACCTAAGTCAACCAGAGATTGTTGATCTTCTGGTTTCAGGTTTCACTAGAACCCTCCAAACCTGGTGGGAAAAGCATCTCACAGGTGATTCCAAAGCCAGCATAAGAAGTGCTGTTAAGACTAACAAAGAAGGAATCCCCATATTCAATGAGAAAGTTGGATTAGGAGATTCTGATGCCGTCAACACTTTGTTTTATACGATTATAGAAAATTTTGTTGGTACCCCAAGTCACCTTACGTCTAGGGTCCATGACCAGTTGAGCAACCTTAGATGTCCAACCCTAAGCAACTTTAGATGGTACAAAGATGTATTCCTCTCTAGAGTCATGCTAAGAGATGATAGCAACCAACCGTTTTGGAAAGAAAAATTCATAAATGGTTTGCCTCACCTCTTTGCCCATAAGATTAAGCAAGTCTTAGTAAATGAGAACAATGTGATAGAATATGATAATCTCACATACGGGAATATCATAAGTGCTATCCAGAAGGAAGGTCTTAAGATGTGTATTAATATGAAAATATCAAACGAAGTCAATAAGGATAAGAAAAAGGCTAAGTATGAAATGGGTAATTTCTATGAGCAGTATGGTCTACCTTCGGTAGCACCATCAAAGAAGCATAAGAAGTCTCGTAAGCATGAAGAATATAGAAAGCATAAGAAAAGGTTTAAAAGATTCAAGAAAAGAAGCTTTGAGCCGAATGATTTCTATAAGAAGGAAAAGTGGAAGCCTAAGAAAAGAAAATTTAATAACAACAAAGAAGGTTGTTATAAGTGTGGTAAGTCAGGTCACTTTGCAAAAGATTGCAAAGGTAAGGAAACCATTAAGCGGCTAAAAGTCTCTAACGAAGTAAAAGAAAAATTAATAAGAATGTTAGAGATAAAAGACACTGAACCCAGTGACTATGAGTCTGAGGTAAGTTCAGGTGAAAGCTATTGCTCTTGCAGTAGTAATAAGTCCGAGTCAGGTCCTGACATAAGTTTCGGTTGTAATGACACTTGTTGTAAAACAATTAGTGTTATGACCAAAGAAGAAGAGCAAGAAGAATTGCTTCTTGATCTTATAAGTAAAATTGAGAATCCTGAGTTAAAAAGACAATACTTGGAAAAGTTAAGAAAACTTCTCACAAAAAGATAGGTAAATTAGTCTAAAAGTCTTGAAATAAGTTTAAGCAACACGCTTAAAAGATTTGATAAACCCAAGGAACAAATCACAATAAAAGATTTGCAACTTGAAGTTAATCAAATTAAGTCTGAGATTAAAATACTTAAGGAAGAATGCTCTAAGTGAGTTCAAGAATATCATGAATGATATTCTCAGTAAATGCTCCATATTCTAGAAATATTTAAGTTTGTTATTCAGTTTTCTGAATAAAGTGTTTAAATTCTTTACAAAATTATTATTCAAACATGATGTCATTACTATTTTTGAATTATGGATTGCTCCTAACATCTTCATTTTTCAGGATAAAATGACTCCTCTTAAGCAACTTTCTTCAACTGAGGATAGATTAAGTAAAGCCCATGTTTGCCAAGACAGTGTTTGTTTCAAAACAACATTTGTCCTGGTCAAGAAGAGATTAAGGTTAAAAGAATTGAATAACAATTAAGTCAAAAATCCCTTCAGCAAAGAATCCAACTCTTTGAGGATAGGATTAAAAGTGAAGTTTGTTCTAACCTCCCTACTGCCTTTTGGCATAGGAAGAAACACACTGTAAGCCTTCCTTATGTCAAGGATTTTGACGAAGGAAGAATTACCACTAAGGCAAGGCCCATTCAGGTGAGCCAAGAAGTCACGGAATTTTGCCACAATGAAATAGAAGATCTATTACGCAAAGGTATAATCCGTAAGAGTAAGTCCCCCTGGTCATGTTCAGCCTTTTATGTCCAGAAAAATGCTGAACTAGAAAGAGGAGTCCCGAGGTTAGTCATTAACTATAAGCCCCTCAACAAAGTCTTGGAATGGGTCAGGTATCCAATCCCAAACAAAAGATACCTCATCAATAGGTTAAGTGGGTTTGTGATATTCTCTAAGTTTGACATGAAGAGTGGATTTTGGCAAATTCAGATTCATGAAAAAGATAAGTATAAGACAGCGTTTGTCACGCCCTTTGGACAATACGAATGAAATGTAATGCCCTTTGGTCTTAAGAATGCCCCAAGTGAGTTTCAAAATATCATGAATGATATTCTCAGCCCCCTAAGCAAATACTCCATAGTTTACAGAGATGATATCCTCATCTTCTTTAAGTCCATTGAAGAACATTGGAAACATTTGAGCTCGTTTCTAGAAGCTATCAAAGTCAATGGTTTAGTAGTTTCTGCTACTAAAATCAAGTTATTCCAAACCAATATTCGATTTCTTGGATACAATATCCATCAATCGAAAGTAAGTCCAATCAGCAGAGTCATCCAATTTGCTGATTAGTTCCCTGATGAAATCCTTGAAAAAACCCAACTCCAGCGGTTCCTTGGATCTCTCAACTATGTTGCTGATTTCTATCAAAATCTTCGCAAAAAATGCAAACCTCTATTTGATAGACTTCAGAAAAACCCTCCTCCATGGACTGAAGTACATACCTCTATTGTCAAAGAAGTTAAGCTCCATGTCCAGACATTACCTTGTCTTGGCATCCCCACTATTGAGTCTTTTAAAGCTGTTGAGACCGATGCCTCCGACATTAGGTACGGTGGTATTCTTAAACAGCAAGTTCATTCCAACCAACCTGAACAAATTGTTCGTTTTCATTTAGGTGTTTGGAATTCAGCACAAAAGAATTATAGTACTATTAAGAAAGAAATTTTATCTATAAGTACTATGTATTTCAAAGTTTCAAGATGATCTTTTAAATCAAAAGTTTTTAATAAGAGTAGATTGCATGAGTGCAAAACATGTTTTAGAAAAAGATGTTCAAGACATTGCATCTAAACAGATTTTTGCAAGATGGCAAGCAATCCTAAGCATATTTGATTTTGAAATTGAATATATCAAGGGAAGTCAGAATTCAATCCCTGATTTCTTAACTCGTGAATTTTTGTAGGGGAAAAATGGCTGATAAGAAGAAGGATAAAGCCTCAGTCAATAAGCCCAAACTAAGTCCAAATGCTAAGCCTTTTGAGCTTGTCACCCCAAGCCAACTAAGTTCCAAAGACCTTGTCCTAAGAAATTCACCTGTCCAAATGGTGAATCGCTTCACTACTACTTTAGGTAGTACCATAAGTCCAAAGCTGACCTTCCAGTCTGCCTTAGTAAGCCAAAGTCACTATGATCCTTTTGAGAAAATTAAGCCACAAAGAACCACTAGAAGTTTCCCAAAAACTTCACCATATTTTGCTAAGCTCCCAAGTCATAACTTATTTTTTATTGAGTCAGATTTTAGTCACCTAAAATCTCCTAAAGCCTTTGCCAAAGCTTACTTTCCTCATCGTTGCCATTTTCTGGCAATTCACCCCGATAAGCCCATTGAGTTTTATAGAGATGTCCTCCTTGAGACTAAGTCTGTACAAATCAACCCTATTCCTTGCCAAAAGGTTCTAGGAAGAGTAGCCTTCCATTCTCTTTTCATTATGAAGTTTATTTCCCAAAAAGAATGGGGAATGCCTCTCTATGCCTTTAAAAGTTTAACTAACAGAAAAGTCCAATATAGTTATCATGACTATATCGAAGCCTAGTACAAAGTCCTTCTGAAACAAAATAAGTCCTTTACCCACTACTGGTTCATCAATTTTGATAAAAACTTTAAAGGATTCATTACTTTATGGTTCCTCGGGTGGTGGCAAGTTCATGGTCGAGTAAATGAGATCCTTCCTGAAGAAGTTCAAGAAGCCATGTGGTATTTCTCTACCGTAAAAAATTTGTCACAACAAGAAGCCCAGCTACCCATAACAATCCACTTCTTTGCCCGCTATAAGATTTCATGGATTTTGAAATGGCAGTATGTCATGAGCCAGAACAATCAAAACTGCATAGCACGACAGTTCTCTGTTAAGTGGTGGGATAAGTTTGACTTCTCCAGAGTCCTATCTCGCCTATTGATGTGCAAATTTTAATATGTTACTCGCAAGTGCACGAATCGTTTTGCAATATAGTGTTATGCAAGTGCGAGGTCGATCCCACAGGAAAATGGTCAAACATTAGTGTCTTGTTTAATCAACTTCATTTTAACCTAGTTCCAAAGGTTTGAGGATTGATTCAAGAACAAAAGACTAAATAAAAGAGATGGAATGAAATTTGCAAATTAAAAGGAACTAAGGCTAAGGAATCCACCCAACCAAATCCAACAACTCACACTCTTGGTTTCCACTTGAACACCCAAAGAACATTAAGCTTAGGGTGTCATTCAAGTTTCTCAACCATAAACCCTAGAACCATTAAATGAATCCAACACAAAGACAAATCACAAAGAGTACCAATTTGAAATCAAATCATCCAATGTATCATTCAGTCACAATGGATATCATCATTCAAACCGATAAAACAATGTATCCATCGGTTGAAACACATCAAATGTCCTATTTCCACCACTAACCACATTCATTGCAAAAGATAAAGCATTAAATGAATGGAACTTGAACAACAAATATGATATATCATTAAATATGCAAGTGGTACAACAAGAGTGTGAGTGTCATCAGTGGAAAGGTTTCATCCTCAACCTTAGTTGAGGTTACTAGCCTTCCATGACTAAGAACACCATAAGAAAATGAAGAACAACCATGGAAATAAAAGAAAAGCTTTACAAAGAGGAAGTGTCTGAGAACAAAAGCTACTGAAATACACTACAAAATGCACGAAATTAAACCTATCTACTATTCTCTCCCTCTTCCTACAAGGAGGCATGGCTATGGCTTTTATAGAAGAAAACTAGGGCTAGAAACCCATCTAGAATGACTCCTCTACCCTCTTCTAGGGTTCCTCTCCTGCTAGAGACAACCAAGAACACGAAACCAGCGTGTTCTGCTGCGAAAATCAGAGGGAGAGCTGCTTTTTGTCATGGAGGAGCTTCTGATTGGGCGTTCTGGCGCGCTCTGCAAAAGCAGGTTCTTGGAAATTTCGATCGATCGACTTCGGGCAAAGTTTCGATTGATCGATTTTTAAGTTCGATCGATCGACTTTTCAAGACCTCCGAATTTCCAGTCATTTCCTTATGAAATTTGCCATTCCTCTCTTATTGACCTACAGAAACAGAAAAACACAAAAACTAACCAAAATATCAGAAAATAACAAGGCTAAAGGTCTAACTAGTGCAAATCAAGGGGTCCAAATACACAATATTTGGCACTCATCACCTATACCATGAGTTCCCTCTTAAGTCAGAAGCTCAACCTCTAGTGGCTCAAACGCAGTCACCAAAACCTATTACTGAGCCTCTTTCTCAAGATCCTAAGTCAGATTCGCCTACATCCTCTAAAGGAAAAAGGCCTACTAAGAAAGATTTTAAGGCTTTTGCTCTTGCCCTTGCAGAGCAATTCTATGAGCAAGACGAAGAAGAAGCAGATGAAGAATCTAATGCAGAACCTTCAGTTCCCAGAAGTCAGTTCAACCTTTTTCAAGATGCTCAAGATCCCTTTGATGCATATGACTTAAGTTTGGACTATTGATCCAGTGCCTTCTCTCGTCGGCACAAGAAGACAAAAGTGAACAGTGTTTCGTCGGCCACTCTACAAAGTACTATTGATGAATAGTGACTTTTTCACTATTCATTAAAAGTTTCACCTACTTTCGGTGCGTTTCACCTAAGGTAAAAGCAGAAGGAATCTGCTTTCAACTACTTTCGGTGCAGGCCGGACAGCACTAAGCATGCTGGCATCCCGTGATTCCAGCAATCAAGTCATCCTCTCAAGCCTATTTAAGAAGCAGAAGTCTGAAGTTCAAGGGAGAGCTGGTTAGAGAGCTGGTTACTCGGAGCTAGAAACCCACTACTCTTGTAAACCATACCTTGCCTCTCATAAGCCAAACACTTGTAATGTTTCATTCCAGTGTTTCTATGTCTAAGCTTGTAATTGTCAGAGTTCCTCTAGCCTAAGTTCATTTGTAAGTTTTCATTCAAAGTTTATTTTGAATCTAAACATTACTTTGAAGTTTATTCATGATCTTTGAGTATTCTGTTATTTTATACTCTGATTTTGAATTTGAAATTTGCATGCTTATTACTATGTTCACATATGCTCACCATTTCTCTGTCCATTCCACCATTACTACTTCTTATTTCTAAGTACACTCTGCTTCCGCCCCCTTTTGATTCTTCATGCTTACAAGACTTCTTAAGCTTCTTTGATGTTGCTACCGAAGGTAGACCATACTGCTCACAGTAATTACCCATTTCATACTTAGCTTTCTTATCCTTATTGACTTGGTTTGATATTTTCATATCAATACACATCATAAGACCTTCATTCTGGATAGCACTTATGATATTCCCGTAAATGAAATTATCATATTCTATCACATTGTTCTTATTTACTAAGACTTGCTTAATCTTAAGGGCAAAGAGGTGAGGCAAACCGTTTATGAATTTTTCTTTCCAAAACAGTTGGTTGCTATCATCTCTTAGCATGACTCTAGAGAGGAATACATCTTTGTACCATCTAAAGTCGCTTAGGGTTGGACATCTAAGGTTGCTCAACTGGTCATGGACCCTAGACGTAAGGTGACTTGGGGTATCAACAAAATGTTCTATAATCGTATAAAACAAAGTGTTAACGGCATCAGAATCTCCTAATCCAACTTTCTCATTGAATATGGGGATTCCTTCTTCGTTAGTCTTAACAGCACTTCTTATGCTGGCTTTGGAATCACCTGTGAGATGCTTTTGGTATCAAATTCAAAATCACCTGTGAGATGCTCAAGAATAACTCTTGAGCATCTTGAAAAAGGTCAAACTGACTTCTGGGAACTAAAGATTCTGCAGTAGGTTCTTCATCTGCTTCTTCTTCTTCTTGCTCATAGAATTGCTCTGTAAGGGCAAGAGCAAAAGCCTTAAAATCTTTTTTAGCAGGCTTTTTTCCTTTAGAGGATGTAGGCGAATCCGACTTAGGATCTTGAGAAAAAGGCTCAGTAATAGGTTCTGGTGACTTCGTTTGAGCCACTAGAGGTTGAGCTTTTGACTTAAGATGGAACTCATGGTATAGGCGAGATAGGACTCTGGAGAAGTCAAACTTATACCACCACTTAACAGAGAACTGTCTTGCTATGCAGTTTTGATTGTTCTGGCTCATAACATACTGCCATTTCAAAATCCATGAAATCTTATAGCGGACGAAGAAGTGGATTGTTATGGGTAGCTGGGCTTCTTGTTGTGACAACTTTTTTTTGGTAGAGAAATACTGCATGGCTTCTTGAACTTCTTCAAGAAGGATCTCATTTACTGGACCATGAACTTGCCACCACCTGAGGAACCATAAAGGAATGAATCCTTTAAATTTTTTTATCAAAATTGATGAACCAGGAGTGGGTAAAGGACTCATTTTGGTACAGAAGGACTTTGTACCAGGCTTCGATATAGTCATGATAACTATATTGGACTTTTCTGTTACTTAAACATTTAAAGGCATAGGGAGGCATTCCCCATTCTTTTTGGGAAATAAACTTCATAATGAAAAGAGAATGGAAGGCTAGGTTTGGAGGGTTCCAGTGAAACCTGAAACCAGAAGATCAACAATCTCTGGTTGACTTAGGTCATGGTTCATAGCATAGCTATTAGAAACCATGGTCATATGGGTTAACTTATCAAGAATTTGTTGTTCTGCTAAACCATCAATATTCCACTCGTACAGTTTATTTGCAGAAACTGCAAATTGACTTTGGAAACTTCTTTCCTCAAATTGGATATCCAGAGGGTTTGGCCTAGGATACCAATTCTTGGTGAGACTTGTTGGAGGAAACTCAGGATTGTGTATCCTATTCATTTCTAAGGCTGAAAGGGGTTTTTTTAACTTTTCTGATGTTTTCATCAGAATCAAATTCTGAAGTGGATTCTGTCTCAGATGAATTCTCAGAAGACTCAGGGATATTAGCAACAAACACAGTGTTGGAACTACTTGGCTGTTCTTGTTTGGCCTTAACCAATTCCTTAAACTCATGTTAGGGTTCGTTAAATAAATTATACCATAGCCCTATAGTCATTACTATACAAGGACTTATACGAGATTTGACTAAAAGTGGATAGTTGAAGGGAATTCTTTTTGAGCCTCCATTTGGTGTGTTTGAAGATAAATGCGAAAATCACCTATTGTTTGAATTCGTTACCGGCAGTTGAACACTCTCCCTCTACTCCTATAGTTTCTAAGGCTCCCACATTCATACTTGGGATGGATGGGTCACATGACTCTCCGAGACAGTCATTCTACACCATCAATTTCTGCAGTGGTCAGGTCAAGGTAGTGGCCATTGAAATATAAGTATAGTGCATCTGTTCGAACACAGTCTCCAAGGGTTGAAAAGATAGAATCGTTATTTAAACGTGTGTCTGAAACTGGAGATGAAGGCCCTTATTAATTAGGGAGCTTTTGATTAACTTCTATAAGAGTTTAGGCCGGAATAGGAAACACCAGCCTTGTTCGAATCATTATATTCAAGGATGGAGTCAGCGAGTCACAATTCAACCAAGTTTTGAACATTGAACTCGATCAAATGATAAAGGCATGAAATTTCTATCTTTGTGCTCACGCTGGAATGATAGGGACTGAAAATTGAAATTGACTTCTAAAATAAACAGCAAGTGTGTGCACAAAGTGTCAACAAAAATAATAATGCAGAAATTAAATGACACAGAGAATTTTGTTGACGAAGTGGAAACTCAATGAAGAGAAAAACCACTCCGGGGTAGCCAAACCCAGTATATCCACTATTCAGAAGACAAAGCTAGATACAAGATAGTAACACTCACATATACCCGATGCAGTGGTCGTACCTTGCTCTCTAACATGTAACCCAACACGAACGCTTCCCAACCAGGTCTCCTACCTGAATGGATCTTCAATGGAATCCCTTATCTTAGGGTCGACCCCTAAGATAGACTTCAGATGTAGTGTAGTAACAGCACACTTGCAATGGCTTCAGAGGAAAAATAACATCTCTGAGCACTTGTGGAATTCAATACTGAATTCTTGCAGTTCTCAATGCCCAAGGGCCTCTATTTATAGGCTAAGGAACAGAATCGGCGACTGCAGTGATATATGCGGGTGCCATCCGGACTGTGGACAAGGGCCGTCCGGACAGACAACTATGCGATAGAATTTCCAAAAATTTCGATGAGAAATCTTTCATGTTTAAGAGCCGCGTCCGGACGGTGAGACACTGTCATCCAGACGGTCGCATGTCCGCTGCAAATAATTTCCATATAAGGCTTCATGTGTCCGGACCATGGGGGATGAACGTCCGGACGGCTAAACTTCAACACGCAATTTCCATATCTACTGTGCGCGCGTTTGGACCATGATAGGCAGTCGTCTGGACGGTTGAAGTCGAATCGGCAATTTCCTTAACTGTTGAACGTGCGTCCGAACCTAGGTTGACTATTGTCCGGACGGTGACATTTGAATTGCGATTCTTGCCTTATGTATGAGTGCGTCCGGACGGGAATCCACGTCGTCCGGTCGGTTGAAGCAATCTTCCCTTAAATTGAACTTGGAAAGAATCTGAAGCTGATCGATCACTGAGAGGCGTCCCGACGGGCTGCTGAGACGTCCGGACGGATGCAAGCTAGAACAGTAGCTTCTCGAAACAATGAAGGTCCAGACGGAAATGTACATCGTCCGGACGGATGATGCTTGGTCTGTCGGGTGTCCGGACGGTATGGCACGTCGTCCAGACGGATGGAACAGTGGACAGATGGGCGTCCGGACGGGATGGCACGATCGTCTGGACGGATGGAACAGTGGATAGATGGGCGTCCGGACGGGATGGCACGATCGTCCGGACGGCTAACAGGGAACCGAAGATTTTCTGACTTGCAGGCAGAATCTTCTAAAACTCTTCTGAATAGCGGAATCCCTTGTAAAATAGTATCTTTTACATACAAGTGATTTTGTCCAAACAGAATGAGGCCAATAATACTAACAAACTCCCCCTTTGGTCATTCTGGGACAAAAATCACTTGACCGGTTTGGAAATACATTCCTGGTCCAAGTCAAAAATTACTCCCCATTTTTATCACAAAGGGACAAAGGGTAAAACAGAGTAAATAAACACCAACTAAAATAAAAATTACTCCCTCTAACGGTCTTAGAAGGACTCGGGAAACAGAGTAATATTAGTCCAACAGTTTTACAAACAAAAAGGAAATGACGAAAAAGAAAACATCAAGCTGAACGGTAGAAAGAGGAGCAACATGGTTAGGTCCCTCACAAGTATAAAAGCACAAGCATGTATCCCTGTCTTGAGAAATTAGTCACAAAGCATGTCAAAATTATGCAAACATATAGTCGATAGACAAGGGTAAGATAGGCAAAGATTCCCTTACAAACAGAGTAACGAGAATAGCGTTATTTGCTCATGCAATGTGTGAGTGTGTGAAGACTTTGCCCATAAGTATGACTTTCAATATTTTGACAAATAGCAACCAGATTTCCTAGACAAGAGAGAAAATAGGTGGAAGATAAGCCAAAAGTCAAACCTTATAACTTACTAGGGCCTAGTCACCCTCATTTGATACACTCCCCCTGAGATGCAGCACCAAACAGTTTTACTTGTACCATGAAGGACAAGGTAAAATTTTTACTTGCACGTAGAGGGCAAGACATATAGCAAATTCAGCACATAAGCAGTGAATATACAATTTAAAGTGCATAATTCATATGATTTACTGCTTGAATCTTATGGTGCTGCAATCTAGAGGGAATGCCAGAGTTTTTAGGTTCTAGGTTTAACTAGCATGTGGTCAATTTGGCCATCTTAACAAAAACATCATCTCTTATCCAAAAATTCTTATGGTGCGTTTGGTTCGTAGTGATATTTAATATTCGAACCGGGTTTTTATTCAAAAACCCATACCCGGATCCAAGTTGAATAAAACCCATGGGTCACTTGAATAGTTTGAATAAACCCATTATATATATTTTTTAATTATTTTTTATCATACCAATCATTATACACAACTTTTCATACAATCCAATCATTTCCAATCATTTTATACTATTATAAAACACTTTTTTAAAACCCATCATATATTTTTTATTATTATTTTTTATCATACCAATCATTATACACAACTTTTCATACAATCCAATCATTTCCAATCACTTTATACTATTATAAAACACTTTTTTTCAATCTTCCAAATTCAACACCCAAACACATATTCAAAAGAATCTAAATTATATTCAACATCCAAACACATTTTCATTGCTTTGAAATCCGTGATCAGATTCTGAATATTATTCATATTCGAAATATTCGATACCCAAACGCACCATTAGAAACACAAAGTCAAAGACGGAAAGATGTACCTTTAGGGGAGTATTTGGATAGTGCACATTTTCATCTCATAAGGAAAAAAGCTATCAATCATTACAAGTGAGCAGGAAACCTTTGCATATGTCAGACTTATGTTCTGAACCATATGTAAGAATAATTCATCAATGCATAGTGAACTAATAATCCAAGTAAAATACATGAGAGAGCTGACATACCTTAGAAGGGACCAACCTGCTACAAACTCCCAATTTTTTTTATTTTTTTATTTTTTTTACAACATCATGCTATCAGAGGACAAAAATTTCATCCTAGCATGGAACATCATGTCTATGACATGACACAAACACCAATGGCTTTCCGAAGGGACTCAAACCTGCTACCATCTAGAGGTTTGGTAAGAATGTCAGCCAATTGGTTTTCAGTGGGGATGAACGAGAGAGAAACTACCTTGGATTCCACAAGATCACGTAAGAAGTGATGTCTGATGTCGAAGTGCTTGGTCCGAGAGTGCTGAACAGGATTCTTGGAAATATTGATAGCACTAGTATTATCATAGTTGATAATCATAGTATCCTGAGAGAATCCGTAGTCGCCTAGCAGTGTCTTCATCCACAATAACTGGGTGCAACAGCTACCCGCAGCAATATACTCAGCCTCAGCAGTGGAGAGAGACATAGAGGCTTGTTTCTTGCTCATCCATGCTACAAGATTGTTCCCCACATAGAAACATCCTCCTGAAGTGCTCTTTCTATCATCAGCATTTCCAGCCCAGTCTGCAACAGAGTATCCTGCAACAACAAGATTTGTTTCTCTAGAATACCAAATTCCATAGAGAAGGGTATCATTGACATACCTGATGATACGCTTGACTGCAGTGAGATGGGACTCCTTCGGATTTGCTTGAAAGCGTGCACAAACTTCAACACTGAAAGCAATGTCTGGTTGGTTGGCTGTAAGATACAGGAGACTTCCTAACATACTTCTGTAAAGGGATGGATCAACAGATTTTCCTGGAAGATCACTGCTAATCTTGACACTGGTGCTCATGGGAGTGCGGCCACGACTCTTTCCATCCAAACCAAATCGTTTGACCAGATCCTTAGCATACTTGGACTGAGAGATGAAGATGCCTTCAGTAGTTTGCTTGACTTGAAGGCCAAGGAAGTAGTTCAGCTCACCAATCATGCTCATCTCAAATTCCTGCTTCATCTCTTCAGAGAACTCATGGGCAAGAGAGTCTAATGTAGCTCCAAAAATGATGTCATCAACATAAATTTGAGCAATGAGTTTGTGAGTACCTTGTTGCCTGATGAACAAGGTTCGATCAGCTTGTCCCCTTGTAAACCCCTTAGCCAGGAGGTAAGTGGTGAGACGCTCATACCATGCTCGAGGAGCCTGCTTAAGCCCATATAATGCCTTCTTCAGTTTGTACACATGATGGGGATAATGAGGATCTTGAAAACCCTTCAGCTGTTCTACGTAGACGTATTCTTGAAGAACATCATTTAGAAATGCACTCTATACATCCATCTGATATAGTTTGAAACCAAGATGACAAGTAATAGAGAGAAGAATTCTGATGGATTCTAACCTGGCAACCGGGGCAAAGGTTTCATCAAAGTCTACACCCTCTATCTGAGTATATCCTTGTGCAACAAGACGAGCTTTATTCCGAATAACAGTACCATGCTCATCAGTTTTATTCTTGAAGATCCATTTGGTACCAATGATATTCTGTTCGGCAGGACGGGGAACCAAGGTCCAGACATCATTTTTGGTGAATTGATGGAGCTCATCATGCATTGCAATCACCCAGCCTTCATCCAGTAGCGCTTCATCAACTTTCTTGGATTCTGTCTGAGCAAGATAGCAGTTGTAGGAGACTTGATTAGCTACTTCATAGGTAGGCTGAATGACTCTGCTTCTTAGCCTACGCCCTTCATCTATGGTTCCAAGAAGCTGCTGAGGAGGATGATTGTACTTCACCCATGATCGCTTAGGCTGATTAGCAGAAGTATCCTCATCTTCGGAAGTAGTGGGAGTGGTATCCGAAGCCGAAGGAGATTCATCTAGAGACATGTTCGGAGAAGACTTAATAATATCAGTTGGAGCTGGATCAACTGAATCGAGCTGATTGTCTTCACTGCTGCTTGGTCTCTCAACTTCTTCATCATCAATAACCACGTTTATGGATTCCATCACAGTCTCTATCCTTTTATTGAAGACCCTGTAGGCACAACTATTTGTGGAGTATCCCAGGAATATACCTTCGTCACTCTTGGAATCAAACTTCCCAAGAGTCTCCCTGTCACGAAGGATATAGCATTTACTTCCAAAAGTTTTGAAGTACTTTACCGTGGGTTTCTTACCTCGCCAAATTTCATAGGGAGTCTTGTTTGTTTCAGGCCTCAGATAGACTCTGTTTATAATGTGGCATGCAGTGTTTACTGCTTCTCCCCAGAAATGTTGAGCAAGATTCCTTGAGTGGATCATCACATGAGCCATCTCCTGAATAACCCTGTTCTTTCTTTCAACAACTCCATTTTGCTGAGGAGTGATAGGAGAAGAAAATTCCTGCTTGATTCCATATGAGAGACAGAATTTTTCGAATTTGGAATTTTCAAACTCTCTTCCATGATCACTGCGGATTCTCATAATCTGGCGGTTTTGCTCAACCTGAATCTTCTTGAACAAATGCTGAGCTGCATCAAAAGCATCTGATTTTTCCCGAAGAGGAATAACCCAAGAATATCAAGAGAAATCATCCACAATAACCAGAATATATCTTTTCCCACCTAGACTAGCAGTTCTAGTGGGACCCATGAGATCCATGTGCAGCAATTCTAAATTTCTGGAAGTTTGAATACCTGAGGTCTTCTTATGGGCTGCTCGAGTTTGTTTCCGTAGTTGGCAAGAACCACAGATTTCTTTCCCAGTCTTCTCCATTTTGGGCAGATCTTTAACAATTTCTTTGCCTGCAATTTTTAACATGTCAGAGAAATTTAGATGCCCTAACCTCCGATGCCACAGCTCACTGTCATCTATGGTTGCTTTATTGCAGAAGATCTGAGGATCTGTAGTGAGACCAGGAAGACCATAGCAGTTGTCGGCAGTTCTTTTACCCCCTATAAGCCATTTGCCACTGCTGTCAAATATGTTACTTTCCTTCTTGGAGAATCACACCACCAAATCATTGTCACAAAATTGGCTGATGCTGAGGAGATTTGCCTTGAGCCCCTCTACATACAGAGCTTCCTGAGATGTTCCGAGGCCTGGAATGTCGATGATTCCTTTTTCAATGACTTTGGATTGGCTCCCATCTCCATAGGTGATCCGTCCACCTTTGCCCATCTGAACTTCCTTTAGTAAGGTCTTGTCACCTGTCATGTGTTTAGAACAGCCACTATCCAAATACCACAAACAAGTATCAAGAATTTTTAGTGTAGTATGAGAAACTAAACACAGATTATCTTCCTTTTTGACCCAGATTTGTTTGGAAGCTTTCTTATGATTATTGACCAGGACAAATCTTTGCTCATCAAGGGTGAGGTATGCTAACTTCTCACTAATGAGCTTAACTTGATCACTCAACATATTGACTTGCTCTTCAAAACCTGATTCACCTTTTCTAGGGACAAGAGTTTTGTTCCAAGGTTTTCGAGACCTAATCTGGAAACAATTTTGGCAAATATGACCAGTAACTCCATAGTGGTGACATGTAGGTATAGACTGATTTGCCCCTTTATCCCCACAAATAGAATGAGTATGATTATGAGACATGATAGGCTTAATGAACATGGTTTTATGAACAGACATATCATGAGAAATAGAATCAAGTTTATCCATACTCAAATTAGACATGATAGAAGTCAAAAATAACACTCAAGAAATGAATCTAACCAGAGTGTACCAAGCTCTGATATCAATTGAAAATTGAAATTGACTTCTAAAATAAACAGCAAGTGTGTGCACAAAGTGTCAACAAAAATAATAATGCAGAAATTAAATGACACAGAGATTTTTGTTGACGAAGTAGAAACTCAATTAATAGAAAAACCACTCCGGGGCAGCCAAACCCAGGATATCCACTATTCAGAAGACAAAGCTAGATACAAGATAGTAACACTCACATATACCCGATGCAGTGGTCGTACCTTGCTCTCTAACATGTAACCCAACACGAACGCTTCCCAACCAGGTCTCCTACCTAAAGGGGTCTTCAATGGAATCCTTTATCTTAAGGCCGACCCCTAAGATAGACTTCAGATGTAGCGCAGCAACAACACACTTGCAATGGCTTCAGAGGAAAATATCGTCTCTGAGCACTTGTGGAATGCAATACTGAATTCTGTCAGTTCTCAATGCCCAGGGGCCTCTATTTATAGGCTGAGGAACAGAATGGGCGACTGTAGTGATATATGCGGGTGTCGTCCGAATGGTGGACAAGGCCCGTCCGAACAGAAAATTGTGCGACAGATTTTCTGAAAATTTCGCTGAGAAATCTTTCATGTTTAAGAGTCGCGTCCGGACGGTTAGACACTGTCGTCTGGACGATCGCACGTCCGCTGCAAGTAATTTCCACATAAGGCTTCGCGCGTCCAGACCATGGCGGATGAGCGTCCGGACGGCTGAACTTCAACACGCAATTTCCATATCTGCTGTGCACGTGTCTGGACCATGATAGGCAGTCGTCCGGATGGTTGAAGTCGAATTGGCAATTTCCTTAACTGTTGAACGCGCGTCCGGACCTAGGCTGACTGTCGTCCGGACGGTGACATTTGAATTGAGATTCTTGCCTTATGTATGAGCGTCCGGATAGGAATCCACGTCGTCCGGACGGTTGAAGCAATCTTCCCTTAAATTGAACTTGGAAAGAATCTGAAGCTGATCGATCACTGAGAGGCATCCGGACGGGCTGCTGAGACGTCCGGACGGATGCAAGCTGGAACAGTAGTTTCTCGAAACAGTGAAGGTCCGGACGGATGATGCTTGGTCTGTCGGGCGTTCGGACGGTATGGCACATCATCCGAACGAATGGAACAGTGGACAGATGGGCGTCCGGACGGGATGGCACGATCATCCGGACGGTTGACAGGGAACCGAAGATTTTCTGACTTGCAGGCTGAATCTTTTGAAACTCTTCTGAATAGCGGAATCCCTTGTAAAATAGCATCTTTTACATACAAGTGATTTTGTCCAAACAGAATGAGGCCAATAATACTAACAGGGACCACAAGCCCAACACATTACCATGTTTTATTTGACGAGGTTGGCTTTTCTGCAGATGATCCTCAGGAACTTGTGCATTCACTTTCTTATGCGTACCAGACAAGTACAACTGCTGTTTATGTATATAGTATTAATATATTGGAAATTGTTTTATTTTTTTAAGTATATATTTTATATGTGTAGTACACAACCCTAAACCCTAACCCTACGTATATATACTATATATAACACTAAATTAGGGTTAATGCTTTAATAATTAATAGTATATATACATTATGTATATATACTATTAATTATGTACATAGTATTAATTAAAACAAATATATTTTTTAATGTATATATACTATATATATATATATATATATAGTACACAAATGTATATCCTAACCATACGTATATATGCTATATAAATACTAAACTAGGGTTAGGGTTCAAACCATAGAATATACCAAAATATGTACGTAGTATTAATTAAAAGTTGTATTTATTTTTTAAAGTATTTATTTTATATGTAAAGTACACATCATTTGGTAACTAACTTCTAGTAAAAAAAAAAATAGACATTGGGAAGTATACCATTTTTTATATTTTTAGTATGTCAAATATATTATTTAAATAATTATGCATCAACAAATAAATATATTATATATTTAATATATTAGCGACGTGCCACAAGCAACAGGCGCCAGTCGCCAAAAACGCCACGTGTTGATTATGGCATGTCGTTGGTTTGCCACATGGCATTTTCTCTTATGTCACTAAAAAATTACATTTTTGTTTTATTAAAAAATTACAACATTTAGCGACATACTGGTGTGGCCACTTCACCATTTAGCTACGTGGATATATGACACGTGTCTCTATGACACGTGGCAATGTGGCAACTTGGGATTAGAACACATGACCATGTGGCGATGTGGCTCTAGGACACGTAGCCATGTAGCGACGTGACACTATGACACGTGGCCATGTGGCGATGTGGCCACATAAGCACGTCGCAACATGGCCACGTGGTACAATGGCACTGAATAAGTTAGCAACCTGGTCTATGAACACACATGGCCACGTGGCTATAGTATTGGTTACTATAGTCACATGGCAAAAACCCTAATTTTTTGTAGTGGGCCACAAATGTGACCATATAGTTTTTGTTACACACATGCAAATGGTTTTTTATTCATGATCAATAGCACAGTAGAGACTTGGAATCCTGAAGTGTTTTAACTCCACCCCTTTTGCTTCCCCAGTAAGCACAAGGTCAGCTAGTATCCTCCCCACCATCGGCCCCATCTTGAACCCATGCCCAGAAAACCCACCTCCCATCACAACATCCTTCCCAAACTCCCCACCAAAGAAATCAATCACAAAATCCTCATCGAGTGTCATCGAATACATACACAATTGCATGGCCATAGAGGCCCCGGAATCAACCATACCTGACCACCTCTCCTCAACTGATTGTTTCAAAGACCCCAACACCAATATTCTTGGCCCCCATGGCCTATTGTCCTAGTCACACGGATGCCCCTATGCACCGCCATCTTTATCAACCCCGGATACTCCAACGACGGCATGCTGTATACATACGGGCCCCCGTAGCAGGCGAGCGTTGAAAAATCCCCTCCTATTGCATACTTTTCTTCATTGCCCTCCTTAATCCTCCAATAACACACCACAGTCTCCAAGGGTTGTATAGGCAGTTCAAGCTCAACTACCATTTTAACTAACTTTCTCGTCAAAGCCCCAATTGTCACCACGCATTTTTTACCCCAAAACTTTTCACCATTGCTGGTGTAAACCCATACGCCCCCTTTAATGTCCTCTTTTCTAATATCTTTCACTTCCATGCAGTCCTTTAGAACAACACCCTTTTGAAATGCCAAGGCCTGGAACATGGACATTGCCTTGGTTGGCTTTATCACTCCGCTAAACACAACAATCCAATTCTCCAGGATATCGAACCTTCTCGAAAACTTGTCGACCAGTTGGCGGCGGTCAAAAACTTCATGCGAGATTGACTGTTTCAGCAGGTGTATATGATGCCACGCATGCTCTTGTCGTTGGAGTTGCCCATGTCAAGATGTTCAGCCTTGAAGTAGACCTTGTAGCCGATTTGGGACTCGGCCTCCTGCCAGAGTTTGTATGACTCGATGACCATCGGAAAGTAGTACACCTCCAGATAGGTTGCTCAACTACGAAAAAACTTACATTTTGCCACATGGCTACAGTAACCGAAACTGTAGCTACGTCACAATTTCACCACGTGGGTAATATACCACGTCGCTAATTAATGACGTGTTCAAAAGTGGCATGTCGCGAAATGTCCACATCACTAATTAGTGACATGGATTATTGACATGTCACCAATTAGTGACATGAATTATTGACACGTCGCCAATTAGTGACGTGGCAAATAAACCACGTCACTACTTTAATTTTTTAAATCCTCTCTCTCTCTCTCTCTCTCTCTCTCTCTAGGATTTGAAAATTTTGTGACCTGTCAATTTGACACGTAGCTAACTAGTGACCCATCAAAGTTGCCACGTCACTATTTTGCCACGCATCAAAGATGCCATGTCAATAATTGGTGACGTGCAAATATGGCAAGTCGCTAATTGTTATTTAAACTTTTTCAAAATTAAAAACATTTAGTGACATGGTATATTTGCCACGTTGTTATTTAACGACGTGTCAAAGGTGGCATGTCA
This sequence comes from Alnus glutinosa, assembly GCF_958979055.1. Taxonomy (NCBI): domain Eukaryota; kingdom Viridiplantae; phylum Streptophyta; class Magnoliopsida; order Fagales; family Betulaceae; genus Alnus; species Alnus glutinosa. The sequence goes on along the minus strand of NC_084891.1, from coordinate 9,305,221 downwards.
CTAATTGGCGATGTGCAGATTTGGCACGTTGCCAATTTGAAATTATTTGCATACCTGAAAGGCGTTGGAGGGAATTTTCCCTCCGGGGCGTTTCTAATTTCCCTCCTTTATCTCTCTCTTTTATCCATCCTCGTTAAAACAAAGCACTTATAATTAAACAAATCACTCTTTTTGTCTCTATTTCTTTTTCTTTCTTTCTTTCTTTCTTTTTTTTTTTCCGAACATTTTATCATTTTTTTTTTTTTTTTTGGTCTCTGCATCATTTCTTTGTAATTCTTATTTTTTTGGTTGAATCTTTGTGATTCTTTTTTTTTTAGCGTCGTTAGAGAGGAGATGGCGTCGGCGACCTCAACGTGGATAGAGAGGAGATCCAGGCCGGATCTCACCGACGACCTCAGTGTCATTGCAGGGAGAGGAGATCCAGGTCGGATCTCGCCAGCTACCTTGGCGTCGGCGCAGAGAGAGGAGATCCAAGCCCTGTTTTGACGTTCCTCGCCAAATCTCGCCGGCTACCTCGGTGTCGGCACAAAGAGAGGAGATCCAGGCCCTATTTTGCCGTTCCTCGCCGGTTCTAGAACCACTGCCCTCCCTGTACCTCCCCAGCCCTCCCCAGAATTAATATTAAAAAAAAAACCATAGGAATTAATATTTTTTAAAAAAAAAAAAACCAGAGTGTTTGCGGCAGGTGTTTATGATGCCACGCATGCTCTTGTCGTGGGAGTCGCCCATGTTGAGATGTCCGGCCTTGAAGTAGACCTTGTAGCCGATTTGGGACTCGGCCTCCTACCAGAGTTTGTATGATTCGATGACCATCGGAAAGTAGTAATCCTCCGGATAGGTTGCATGTATGGTGCGAGACTCGCCGTGAAAGGAGCCCCGCTGGTGCAAGAAATCGAATTGCTCGAGTAGAAGGGTTTTCTGACCCCTTTTGGACATTTCGTAGGCGGTGGAGCTGCCTATGATTCCTGCACCCACCACAATTACGTCGATTTCTTCGCCGGCAAGTGCCATCTCTCTCTCTCTCTCTCTCTCTCCTTTTTCTCTCTTGCAAACAAGGACAGAATATCTTGGAGGCGACTTTTCCGCTTGGGTTCACATGAGTTTTAATGAGGGAATCTCCTGCAAAAGTACCAACAAAAGGTTTAAAATTTTGCCCTTGCCATTTATGGTTCTTTCTCATCTCTTTATTTATTTTTTATGGTCAAACTACCGTAAATTTCTCTCTTTCACTTTTTAGTATTTTATTATTTTATTTTATTTTTCAATACTTTACTATAGGAAAATGATTTTGCACAACCAAAAATGCACAACTTTTACACAATTAAGATACATTAGAGTGCTAGCAATAGATTCCCGGGGCCCACCCTCATGTGAAAGGTTGTTGTGTGGTTGTTGTGATGGTGTTGTGTATGAATCAAATCCCTTCCCTATATTGGTTCTCTTCCCTATATTTAAGAAAAGAGAAATGATCCCTACACTCATTTCTCACAACAGCCCCACAACAAGCTGACGTGGCTGGTAATATTTTATTATTTTTTTTGTTTTCTTTTCTTTTTGTAAAAAAAATAATAAAATATTACCAGCCACGTCAGCTTGTTGTGGGGCTGTTGTGAGAAATGAGTGTAGGGATCATTTCTCTTAAGAAAAATTTCATGAAAAACACCAAAAAACTTCCCATAGTAGATGCCCTAAATATACATAAGGGCCTTGAGAATGTACAGTAATTCCCTAAATATACATGGGCATTGTACATTCCCAATGTATTATTTTAATATAAAAAAAAAGTATATTTAATTGATGTAGGGAACAGAGAAAAAGTAGGAAAAAGAGAAAAACACTAATATAAGAGTAAAAAAAAAATAATATTTAATTGATATAGGCAAAGATAAAGGAATCTATTATGAAGTATTTTTTTATAAGGAAGCAAAAAGTAATTTTGTTCCCTAAATATAACGAAAATGGTTGGGAATCTATTACTAGTACTCTTACTAGGATCCATGCTTGTGGATCCCACCATGCATGGGTCCTACCAATGTGTCTTAATTGTGTAAAAATTGTGCACTTTTGGTTGTGCAATTAACACATCCCTTTACCGTACATTATGTTAAGGAGAACTTGGTGCGTTTGAGTGTTGAATTTTTGAAATTAGAATTCAATTCTTATTTAGTGCGCAAATTTCGATGTTTGACTTTTTAGAAGAAGGAAAAAAAAAAAAAAAAAGTTCAATAAAATATGATTTGTTTTTGAAAAAGTTAAATAAAATATTATTTGTTTTTGAAAAAAGAAAATTCAGAATCATATTCATTTTTTATAATTTTGTTACCAAATACACCATCTTCCCATCAAACTAAGGCATCATACCAATTTATTATTAGTTTAGAAAGTGAATGCAATTTACCGCTCGAACTCTTTAAAATTATTTATAAAATTTAATCTCACCTAATAAAAAATGAGTTCGATGAATAATCAATGTAAAATTTAACAATCATATACTGTCATGACACATAATGTCATGACAATCCACTAACTTAATATAATACTCACTCTCTAGAGTGTAGAAAATAAATGCTATATAATTATTATATTTTCTGCTAAATAAAGTTGAAGTAATATTATACTATAAGAATATTAATTTATTAATCTTACTTCATTTATATAAATTAAGAAACAATTAACATGATATGCTTGATGTGACTTGCCATTTGGTCAGTAAAGGCAACTAACATATCCTCTTATCTCTAGCCGTTTTTCTTTTTAACGTATCTATGAAGACTTTGACACGGTCAAGAGTTGGTTTGACAATGCAATTTAAAAATAATAATTTTTAAATGTAATTTTTAAAAATATAATTAAATGTTTTGTAAAATTGTAATTAGGCCTTTATAATTACAATTTAACTTTTTAATTATGTGTTTTCAAAAAAAAAAAAAACCATATTGTTTGAGATTTGGAAAGGCAAATTATTTGCGTGTTTGGGAGCAGAAACGGAATCCTATTCTAGGCGGGTTTTGGAAAAAACCCACCCACCCGGTTTCAACCCAAATCCTAGCCCGTTTCACGCCAAGAATTCACTCTCAATTCAACTATTCAAGGACAAAAACGGCTGATAACTAACCGGGACCCACGCGTGAGAAAAAGGTTCTCCAAAAGAACCAAAAACGTGTGGGTCCCACACTTTAAATAATTAAATAATCAATATTTAAATCAAACAAAATTTTTTTTAATAATAAATCATTATTATTTAAATCATTATACCACACTACTTTTCACAGTATCAATCATTATACACAACTTTTCAAACTTCCAATCATTTCTTCCCATTAAAAAATAATAATTTCTAATTTCGAAAATTCAACACCCAAACACAAATTCAAAAAAAAATCTAAATTCTATTCATCATCCAAAAACATTTCTTTGCCTAGAAATTCGCGAATAGAATAAGAATTCAATTCTAATTCTAAAAATTCAACACCCAAACGGTTTATTTTTTAAAATTTAGTTTAATATTGTACTTTTAATTTATAAAATCGCAATCTCAAACGCACCTTAAGACCCAATCAACTATTAACATATGTATAGCCAGCTTTTGTTTGCTTTGAAAAACTTTTAACAGACTAGCTATAGTAATAATAATAAAGAAAAAGAAAAAAAAAGAAAAAAAAAAAGAAAAAAAAAAAAAAAGAGAGATAGACTTTTAACAGGTTGAGATTTCTAGCAATTTTTTCTCAAATTGTTAGTAAATTAAGAAAGTTTTAATGGAGTAGCACCGGAAGAATCTTGCAATCTTTGAGTGCAGCACCGCACAACTAATTAATTATGCATTTTTTTAGGAAAATTAGTGGCATTTTGGTAAAAGGAGCACCGGCCATGGTGGTATTAGTAGGCCAAAGGAGCACATTCACGTCTGTTCTCTTGCATGCGTGTGTGCATGTGAGAGAGAGAGATTGCAGAGAGAAGATAAGAGTTGCAGCATAATAAAGATAAGACGGCCACAAAATGAGACCATAGTTTTTCTTACACATGGAAACGGGTTTTTATTGAATATATCGGTGAGGATGAACAGTACAAGCAGTAGCTCTTGGATCTTTCTTAAAAATCTTTGACATTCCCTTGAGGATTCTCCTCAAACCTTCCAATCCTGAAGTGATTTAGCTCCACCCCTTTTGCCTCACCAGTAAGCACAAGGTCAGCTAGTATCCTTCCCACTACCGGCCCCATCTTGAACCCATGCCCGGAAAACCCACCTCCCATTACAACATCCTTCCCAAACTCCCCGCCCAAGAAATCAATTACAAAATCCTCATCGGGTGTCATCGAATACATGCACAATTGCGTGGCCACAGGAGACCCGGAATCAACCATCCCTGACAGCCTCTCCTCAACCGATTGTTTCAAAAACCCCAATGCCATTCCTGGCCCCCATGGCCTCTTGTCCTCGTCACACGGATACCCCCCATGCACCGCCACCTTTATCAACCCCGGATACTCCAACGACGGCGTGCCGTATACATACGTGTCCCCGTGGCATGCGAACGTCGGAAAATCCCCTCCGATCGCATACTTTTCTTCATTCCCATCCTTAATCCTCCAATAACACACCGCAGCCTCCAAGGGTTGTATAGGTAGTTGAAGCCCAACTACCTTTTTAACCAACTTTCTCATCCAAGCCCCAACTGTCACCACACATTTTTTACCCCAATACTTTTCACCATTGCTGGTGTAAATCCATACGCCCCCTTTGACGCCCTCTTTTCTAATATCTTTCACTTCCATGCAATCCCTTAGAACAACACCCTTTTGAAACGCCAAGGCCTGGAACATGGACACTGCCTTTGTTGCCTTTATCACTCCGCCATACTCGGTAAACACAGCAATCCAATCCTCCGGGATATTGAATCTTCCGGAAAACTTGTCGGCAAGTTGCCGACGATCGAGAACTTCATGCGAGACCGAGTGTTTGCGGCAGGTGTTTATGATGCCACGCATGCTCTTGTTGTGGGAGTCGCCCATGTCGAGATGTCCAGCCTTGAAGTAGACTTTGTAGCCAATTTGGGACTCAGCCTCCTGCCAAAGTTTGTATGACTCGATGACCATCGGAAAGTAGTAATCCTCCGGATAGGTTGCTCGTATGATGCGGGACTCGCCGTGAGAGGAGCCCCGCTGATGCAGGAAATCGAATTGCTCGAGTAGGAGGGTTTTCTGACCCCTTTTGGCCACTTCGTAGGCGGTGGAGCTTCCCATGATTCCTGCGCCCACCACAATCACGTCGAATTCTTCGTCGGCAAGTGCCATCTCTCTCTCTCTCTCTCTCTCTCTCTCTCTCTCTCTCTCTCTCTCTATTTCTTTTTCTCTCGCTCTTGCGAACAATGACAGAATATCTTGGAGGGGACTTTTCGGCTTGGGTTCACATGGGTTTTAATGAGGGAGTCTTCTAAAAAAGCACCAACAAAAGGTGAAAAATTTCACCCTTACCATCCATGGTTCTTTCTCATCTCTTTATTTATTTTTTATGGTCAAACCACCATAAATTTCTCTCTTTCACTTTTTATTATTTTATTTTCAATATTTTAGGATAGAAAAAAGATTTTTGCATAACTAAAAATGCACAATTTTTACACAACCAAGATACATTGGTGGAATTTATGCAAGTGGGTCCTTCCATGCATGGGACATGTTAAGGAGAACTTTTACTATCCCATCAAACTAAGGCATCAGACCAATATATTATTATTTTAGAAAGAGAATGCAAATTACAATAGAAACTCTTTAAAATCATTTGTAAAATTCAATCTCAGCTAATAAAAAATTAGTCAATGAATAATCAATGTAAAATTTAACAATCATATAATGTCATGACACATAATGTCATATTTCTTGACAGTCCACTAACTTAATATAACACTCACTCCCTAGAGTGTTAGAAAATAAATGCTATATAATTATTATATTTTCTGCTAAATAAAGTTGAAGTAATATTAATCTTACTCCATTGATGTAAATTAAGGAGCAATTAGCACGGCAAGCTTATAATGAATAATCAATGTAAAATTTAACAACCATATAATGTCATATGTCATGACAATCCACTAACTTAATATAATACTCACTCTCTAGAGTGTCAGAAAATAAATGCTATATAATTATTATATTTTCTGCTAAATAAAGTTGAAGTAATATTAATCTTACTCCATTGATATAAATTAAGGAGCAATTAGCACGGCAAGCTTATAATGAATAATCAATGTAAAATTTAACAATCATATAATGTCATATGTCATGACAATCCACTAACTTAATATAACACTCACTCTCTAGAGTGTCAGAAAATAAATGCTATAGAATTATTATATTTTCTGCTAAATAAAGTTAAAGTAATATTAATCTTACTCCATTGATATAAATTAAGAATTAACAAGGCATGCTTGAAATGAATAATCAATGTAAAATTTAACAATCATATAATTAAATGCTATATAATTATTATATTTTCTGCTAAATAAATTTGAAGTAATATTAAACTTACTCCATTGATATTTTCTACTAAATAATGTCATATATCATGACAATCCACTAACTTAATATAATACTCGCTCTCTAGAGTGTCAGAAAATAAATGCTATATAATTATTATATTTTCTGCTAAATAAAGTTAAAGTAATTTTATTATTATATTTTCTGCTAAATATAGTTGAAGTAATATTAATCTTACTCCATTGATATAAATTAAGGAGCAATTAGCATGGCATGCTTATAATGAATAATCAATGTAAAATTTAACAATCATATAATGTCCTGACACATAATGTCATATGTCATGACAATCCACTAACTTAATATAATACTTACTCTCTAGAGTGTCAGAAAATAAATACTATATAATTATTATATTTTTGCTAAATAAAGTTAAAGTAATATTTATTATATTTTCTACTAAATAAAGTTGAAGTAATATTAATCTTACTCCATTGATATAAATTAAGGAGCAATTAGCACGGCATGCTTATAATGAATAATCAATGTAAAATTTAACAATCATATAAAAAGGCATTTATGGGCGGTTTTTTTCTAGACGGTTTCTAAAACCATCTAGAAAACAAAATTTGCAGATGGTTTTTTTGAAACGATTTTAACTAAACCGTCTGAAAATTTTCATTTCTAGACAGTTTTATAAAAACCGTCTATAAATTTATAGGCTATTTTTATTTAAACCGTCTGTAAATGTTATTTTCAGACAATTTTAATTAAAACCGTCTAAAATTTTATAGACGGCTTTTATCAATCCGTCTGTAAATATATCTTTACATTTTCAGACGGTTTGGTCAAACCGTCTGAAATTCACTTCATTTCATTTTGCATTAAATGTGAATTTACGGTACTTATTTCGCATTGAGTAATGCTACACATCATCCTCCTGTCCACCTTTTATCCTCCCAAAATTGATGTGGCTCTTAAAATCATCATTGGATCAAAATTCAATAATGATCTATCATAAATTCAATGGTGATTTTAAGAGCCACATCAAATTTGGGAGGACAAAAGGAGGACAAGGGGATGATGTGTAGCATTACTCTTTCGCATTAAATTTGAAATTGAAAAATGTTTCTCTCTCCCTCCGCATTCTCTCTTCCTCTGCGTTCTGATCTCTGCATCCATGGCTGTTGCTGTTTTCGATCTCTCTCTCTCTCTCTCTCTTTCGCTCTCTCAGTTCAGCGACTAAGGAACTGCCGGCTGCCGCATGAAGCCATCACCGTCGTTTGAAGGTATGTGGTCTGACTTTCTCTCTCTCTCTCTCTCTCTCTCTCTCTCTCTCTCTCTCACAGCTCCGGCGAAGGTTGAGGACCGGCCACCAACTTCCACCGAGGACCACCGACAACCAAAGGTTGCTCGAGCTCCTATTGCATTTTTTCGGTTTTTCAACAGAGGTTGCTCTCTCTAGATCTGTTTTGCTCTCTCTCCCTCACAGTACTCTCTCTCACACACACACAGCTCCGGCGAAGGTTGAGGACCTGCGAAGGTTAAGAAAAAATGGTTTTTTGGTTTTTCTTATCTCACCGACGATCGATCTGTACTGTATTTTTTTTTTTTTCTTTTATGTTGCTCAATGCATATATGTTGCTCAAACACTGTTTTTTTTTTTTCTTTATATATTATGTTTATTTTTTGCTGATGATCATCAATTTAGAATTATTTTTTTATTATTATTTTTTTTTTTTATGGTGCAGGTGGACCTTGTTGGGGGATATTATGATGCCGGCGACAATATGAAATACGGGCTTCCTGGAGCATACCGTAGGACAAAAAAACTGAGGTTTAAAAATTAAGGACGAAAAGATGAACCCAGAAACTATGACCGCAAGACAAAAAAAAAAAAAAAAAAATGATCATCCAGAATAACAAAAAAATAATTATTATTATTAATTCTGGACGGTTTTGAATTAATTTTGGTCGGTTTTGCCCAAAGCGTCCAAAATCCGAATTTTGGAAGAAAAATCCTGGATGATTTTAAACCATAAAAAACCGTCTGGGCTTTATTCCAGACGGTTTTTTACCATTTATGGACGCTTTGAAACCGTCCAGAACTGGTGATTTTTTTGTAGTGAATGTCGTGACACATAATGTCATATGTCATGACAATCTACTAACTTAATATAATGTCATGACACATAATGTCATATGTTATGACAATCCACTAACTTAATATAATGTCATGACACATAATGTCATATGTCATGACAATCCACTAACTTAATATATTACTCACTCTCTAGAGTGTCAAAAAATAAATGATATATAATTATTATATTTTTTGTTAAATAAAGTTGAAGTAATATTAATTTTACTCCATTGATATAAATTAAGGAGCATTAGCACGGCATGCTTGAAATGAATAATCAATGTAAAATTTAACAATCATATAATGTCATGACAATCCACTAACTTAATATAATACTCACTTTCTAGATTGTCAAAATAAATGTTGTATTATTATTATATTTTCTTCTAAATAAAGTTGAAGTAATATTAATCTTACTCCATTGATATAAACTAAGGAGCAATTAGAATGGCATGCTTATAATGAATAATCAATGTAAAATTTAACAATCATATAATCTCATGACACATAATGTCATATGTAATGACAATCTACTAACTTAATATAATACCCACTCTCTAAAGTGTCAGAAAATAAATGCTATATAATTATTATATTTTCTGCTAAATAAAGTTGAAGTAATATTAATCTTACTCCATTGATATAAATTAACGAGCAATTAGCACGGCATGCTTAAAATGAATAATCAATGTAAAACTTAACTATCATATAATGTCATGACACATAATGTCATATGTCATAACAATCCACTAACTTAATATAATACTCCTCTCTAGAGTGTCAGAAAATAAATGATGTATAATTATTATATTTTCTGGTAAATAAAGTTGAAGTAATATTAATCTTACTCCATTGATATAAATTAACGAGCAATTAGCATGGCATGCTTGGTTAACTTTTTGCATTTTTCAATCTCCATGTGAGGAAAATTTTCTTCTTCGTAAACTGTTTCTCAATAGACCAAAGGAGTTGGGACATTTGAAGGAGAACCCATGAAGAAACATGTAAACTTGTGAAGAATAGCGCCAAGTGCTTTGCAGGACGAGGACAAACCCATTTATCTTGCTTATTTTTACGTCTCCAAATTATAATAAGGGGAAGCAACTCAAAAAATACAAAGGGCTACCATTAGATCTCTTAACAGCACGGCAGTACTTTTTACCACTTGCTCTGTTCATGCTAGCAAAAAAACAGGGGCTAACAGAGTCAAAGATTTGGAAAGCTTTGATTTGGTTGCTTACCAAAGGCAGAGTAGTTGATCTTATTGATAGCCAAAATGCATAAAGTCTTTTACAATGAACTTACGGAACTAAAGCAACAAAGCCAAAAGGCTTTTCATACAGGCTTACACGTAACTGCAAATAAAGAAAAAGGAAAAGGCTTGAGCTGCTAGTCTTTACTTAAAACATGGGTGTCAATAGGCTGTTATGCGTGATTTATGGAGTGAGTGGCTGCTGCCGTCTGGCATGAAATCAGCTTCAGTGTGGGCTTGAATGAGCTGCTCTCAGGTTGTGAATCAACGTTGATCAAGGGACTAGGTGGCTCCTGTTGGACGTGATATCTAGAGTAGAGATGGCTGGTAGATAACTGACTTGCATTTGAGATATTTATCATCTAGCACTGACGACTAACTTGGGATTGAGAAACCAAGTTAGCCCTCTTATTAGTATTTGGAACCGTAAAAAGAAGACCCAAATTATGAGAGGCCATGCGTGAACAACAAGCTAACAATATTAGACAAGTTTGGTAGATTTTAGATAACTCATTTCTTTTTCTCTCCCTTATCTTTCTTTGAACAACAACCTTGAAACTCTTTCTTTTCTGGCCTTTGTCTCCTCCTCCCCTTGAAGCTCTGCATTTCTTTTTATTTTTTATTTTTTTGGTTCTATAATATTTTCCTGTTAAAGATTCTCTCTTTGGAGAAAGCAGAATGGAAGAAATTTTGGATGAAAAAGAAGAAGACAGTGCAGTGCCATGAAGAAAATTCTGAACAAAAGGCGTGATTTTGGCTCTCTTAAACGTTTGCCTTCAGCCTTTGTGAAGTCGTTTAAACTTGAATGAAATGATATAAAATCTGAGTTCAGTAAGTTGTTATGTGCTGTAGTTAAACTCCAGGGCGTAAAACAGAAACCTTAATGACTCCGGCTTGTGTGCTGTAGTAAAAACTACAGCACACATGCTGTAAAAACAACGAAGGGTTGAGATTTGATCAAAAAAAAATTAAACCCAATGTTCTTTCTTTTCAAGGACATCTGAAGCAAACGTTTGTGACTAACGCAGTTTAAGGGGTAGGGGGGGACAATGAACTGCTGCTTTGCGTGGGCTGTACGTGAACAAGAACGATCAAAAGATTGAAGTTCAACTCGTGTTCCCATTCTTAGCCACCACCAAGTCGTATTCCGTGAAACTCATGCTAGAAACCCATTTTTCTTTTTAGATGAATGAAGAAACTTTTATAACAGCATACAAAATTTACAACCCTCCAGACCACTTGAACACCATCTGCAAAGACTGCAACAACAGATGAACACCAAAAAAAAAAAACTCAAACAGGGCAAAACAACCCTACAAGACAACCATCTGCATAATAGGAGACTAACCCTCCACTTTAATCAACACAAATACAAATTAAAAAAAAAAAAAAAAAAACCAACTACATTAAGATTTTCCTCGATAGATTCCATCTATCACAAAGCACCAAATTAACGGTTGAAACTTTGAATTGCCCCTTGGCCAAAATTCTGGATCGAAACTCCCGCCTTATATTTTGAGCAATAGCCTCCTCTATTTTCATGTTGCCTCCATACTCTGCAAACACCTCGACCTTCGATATTTTAACCCCTGGAATTTTCGAACATGAGGTGCTATAAACCAACTCGTAAAGGCATGTGTACATGGTTCATCATCGCGGCACCTAACAACGTTTGTAAGTTATGGCTATGTTAATGCTTGGAGGCTGATTTCTCGGGGGAAAGATTGGAGAGTGATTTGGGCAATTAAGATCTAGAAAGGAAGAGAGTTGAGGCGCATAGGTGTTTCCTTAAACGGCGTCCATCATAAACGTTTTCTTTAAACATTGTCTTGAAAGAGACGACAACGTTTTGTTTAAAAATTGTTTGATCAAATCTGAACCGTTGATTGTTTTACAGCATGTGTGCTGTAGTTTTTATTACAGCACACAAGCCGGATCCATATCAATAGAGTAAGATTAATAAATTAATATTCTTATAGTATAATATTACTTCAACTTTATCGTTAAATTTTAAATTAATTTGACTGATTCTTTATTAGTTGAAGTTGAATTTTATAAATAGTTTTAAAGAGTTTCTGTTGTAATTTGCATTCTCTTTCTAAAATAATAACATATTGGTTTGATGCCTTAGTTTGATGGGATTGTAAAGTTCTCCTTAACATGATGTATGGTAAAATATTGAAGATAAAATAATAAAATAATAATAATAAAATAATAGCATAAAATATTGAAGATAATTTTATAAATAGTTTTAAAGAGTTTCTGTTGTAATTTGCATTCTCTTTCTAAAATAATAACATATTGGTTTGATGCCTTTGTTTGATGGGATTGTAAAGTTCTCCTTAACATGATGTATGGTAAAATATTGAAGATAAAATAATAAAATAATAATAATAAAATAATAGCATAAAATATTGAAGATAATTTTATAAATAGTTTTAAAGAGTTTCTGTTGTAATTTGCATTCTCTTTCTAAAATAATAACATATTGGTTTGATGCCTTAGTTTGATGGGATTGTAAAGTTCTCCTTAACATGATGTATGGTAAAATATTGAAGATAAAATAATAAAATAATAATAATAAAATAATAGTATAAAATATTGAAGATAATTAATTTTATAAATAGTTTTAAAGAGTTTCTGTTGTAATTTGCATTCTCTTTCTAAAATAATAACATATTGGTTTGATGCCTTAGTTTGATGGGATTGTAAAGTTCTCCTTAACATGATGTATGGTAAAATATTGAAGATAAAATAATAAAATAATAGTATAAAATATTGAAGATAATTAATTTTATAAATAGTTTTAAAGAGTTTCTGTTGTAATTTGCATTCTCTTTCTAAAATAATAACATATTGGTTTGATGCCTTAGTTTGATGGGATTGTAAAGTTCTCCTTAACATGATATATGGTAAAATATTGAAGATAAAATAATAAAATAATAATAAGAAGAAGTGAAAGAGAGAAATTCACGGTGGTTAAAGAACCATGGATGGCAAGGGCGAAATTTTTCACCTTTTGTTGGTGCTTTTTCACGAGAATCCGTCATTAAAACCCATGTGAACCCAAGCAGAAAAGTCTCATCCAAGATATTCTGTCCTTGTTCGCAAGAGAGAGAGAGAGAGTGAGAGAGAGATGGCACTTGCTGGTGAAGAATTCGACGTGATTGTGGTGGGCGCAGGAATCATGGGAAGCTCCACTGCCTATGAAGTGGCCAAAAGGGGTCAGAAAACCCTCCTACTCGAGCAATTCGATTTCTTGCACCAGCGGGGCTCCTCTCATGGCGAGTCCCGCACCATACGAGCAACCTATTCGAAGGAATACTACTTTCCAATGGTCATCGAGTCATACAAACTCTGGCAGGAGGCCGAGTCCCAAATCGGCTACAAGGTCTACTTCAAGGCCGAACAACTCGACATGGGTGACCCCAGGGGCGGAGGGAGGGGGGGGGTCGAGAGGGGGCAAATGCCCCCCCTCACTTCTTATAAATTTTTTTTTCCAGGGGGTATATTTTTTTTCTATACCCCTGAAATGCCCCCCGACAGGCCACAGCAAGGGGGCAAGCTTGCCCATGGCCTACCTTTGTTGTGAGTTTTTTTTTTTTTTTTTTTCACCTTTTTCATTTCTGTTTACAGTTTACTTACTTTGTAAGAAGACTGAAAAAACAGGTAGGTTAGTTGTTCAGAAGGATGAAGGTAGAAGACGACAATTTTTTTATTTATTTTTTCTTAATCCCAAAGTTCAAAACGCACCGTTCTAATAGAGTCTGTGGAAGTAGATGCAATCATGATTCATACTGGCAGTGGCAACTGCTATCAAGTAGACCGACTGACCGAGTGAGGAGTTGGTGGCTTAGAGCCTGCCGCTGGTGTGATTGTGTGAAGACTGAAGAGTCTTCTGTATTCACATTAAATGCAAGGCAAATAAACAAGTGAAGGGAAACTGTAAAAGACTAAAAGTTGTCCAACATTTAATGCAAAAGGCAAAAAAAAAAAAAAGTTAAAAAACAAACCAAATCGTGCAAAAATTTAATGAAAACCAAATATATTTAATGTAAATAAATCATCATGTGTACAAAACAAATAAATTAATGTAGAAAAAACAAATGAATTGAATTCTTTTTGTTTGGAAAAAAAAATATATATCAATTAGTCATTATTAGTGTAGCGGCTGTAGCCTGTGGGAATTGCGAATTGGGATGACGTGCGTGTCTCAGTAAACTCAGTCTAACAGTGCGACTTACTTGACAGCTAGAGGCAATTGAGTGTTGCATAAACTGCCGTGAGTGTCAAATCTCATTCAGAAATTTTAAAAATTTGAAGCTTTTAGATGGATGTTTGGTTAAACTTAAGTACTTAACACAAGAACAAAATTCAAGCAAGTTATCGACTGAGAGTCTGATATCAAAGAGAGGAAGAGGAGGTCCAGGAGGAGAAGGATCCGGCTTGTAAGTTACTCAGGCGTTAACTGTTAAAAGTTCATCTATTCAAATAAACCTTCAAAGTTCAACCTACCTATCATTCTATCATGTATGTAAATATGTATTTAACTTTTATCTTGATTAAGATTTAAGCTTTTTATATCTTTTGAATTTATTGTTTTTTTATATTTAGATTGCTTTTTTTTTTTTTATAATTGTTTTTATATTTAATTGTTTAGAAATATATATATAGACTTATAGTTTTGGTTTCATTTATTAATTGTATAAAATATATAATTGTAGTTGTGTGAGATTATGGATATCAATGATTCAATTGAGCTACAATCAAATTCTAAACGAGCTCGTATTGAGGTAGATTTAGCAAATCTACCAACCGATCCAAGCTTAAGGAAAAAAATTTCTGATTACCATCCTAGTGATAGAGACAAAATTCGAAGAGCATATCTACAAAAAAAAACCTTGTCAACCAGTTGAGCATAATTTTCCACAAACACAATTTGGAAAAACATGGCGTCGTTTTAATCCAGCATGGTTCGAAGAATATTCTGACTGGTTGGAATACAGCATTTTAAAAGATGCTGCGTATTGCTTGTTTTGTTATCTCTTCAGACCGGACACTAGAAATCAAGCAGGAGGAGACTCATTTGTTATTGAAGGGTTTAAAAATTGGAAAAAGAGAGAAAAGTTACAGAGTCATGTGGAGACTCATAATAGTGCACATAATCAAGCTCGACGAAGATGTGAAGCTTTGTTAAATCAGAAACAAAGCATCATAACATTTTTTGACAAGCAATCAGATCAACAGAAAAGGGACTATAGAACTCGTTTGAATGCATCAGTTGATTGTATTCGCTTTTTACAGCAACAAGGATTAGCATTCCGTGGCCATGATGAATCTAAAACCTCAAGTAATCAGGGAAATTTTCGTGAATTGTTGCATTTTCTAGCAAACATAATGAAGAAATTGACAAGGTAGTATTGGAAAATGCTCCTGAAAATCATCAAATGACTGCACCGGACATTCAAAAAGAAATAACAAATGCTGCAGCAAGTGAAACTCTAGATGCTATTCTTAAAGATCTTGGAGACTCGTCATTTGCTATCCTAGTTGATGAAGCTCGTGATATATCTATTAAAGAACAATTGGCAATTATTTTGCGATATGTAGATAAGAAGGGCCATGTGATTGAACGTTTTTTAGGCATTACACATGTTAGCAATACCACGGCTGCAGCATTGAAGATGGCAATTGAGTCAGTACTTATCAAGCATTATTTAAGTATTAGCAGATTGAGAGGACAAGGATACGATGGAGTTAGCAATATGCGAGGTGAGTTGAATGGACTTAAAACACTTATTTTGAATGAAAACTCATCTGCCTATTATGTTCATTGCTTTGCACATCAGCTTCAATTGACTTTAGTTGCTGTTGCTAAAAATCACATCCAAATTGCAACTTTTTTTAGCTTGGTTAATAGTGTTTTTAATGT
Organism: Alnus glutinosa; assembly: GCF_958979055.1. Lineage (NCBI taxonomy): Eukaryota > Viridiplantae > Streptophyta > Magnoliopsida > Fagales > Betulaceae > Alnus > Alnus glutinosa. Next base: position 9,289,423 of record NC_084891.1, on the reverse strand, counting down.
TGTTGGAGCATCATGCAAGCATCGTGACACACTTCGTGAAAAAAGAATTGCTGAAGTTGTTGAAGCACTACAAAATAATGAAATTTTTACTGGTCGTGGCTTGAATCAAGAAATGAATCTAAAGAGACCTGGAGATACACGTTGGAGTTCTCATTATGGTGCAATTATTAATCTTATTATCATGTTTTCTTCTATCATCGAGGCAGTTGAAGATATTGTGGAAGATGGTTTATATTCTGAACAGAGAGCAAAAGCAAATATATTGATTCAGTCGCTACAGACTTTTGAATTTGCTTTCAATTTACATTTAATGAAAAGTGTTTTGGGGATTACAAATGAGTTATCTCAAGCATTACAACGAAAAGATCAAAATATTCTAAATGCAATGAAGTTGGTTGAAGTTTCAAAGCAGCGTTTACAGGCTATGAGAGAAGAAGGGTGGAACTCTTTATTTGAAGAAATTTCTCTGTTTTGTGCCAAAAAAAAATATTGTTGTGCCCAATATGGATGATATGTACCAATTTTGATCACAGAGAAAAGCTCAAAGCATGACAAATTTGCTTCATTATCGTGTGGAGCTTTATTATACTGTTATAGACATGCAACTCCAAGAACTTAACAGTCGCTTTATTGAGGCGAATTCTGAATTATTACTTTGTGTTGCGTGCTTGAGTCTGGATGACTTGTTTGCTGCCTTTAGTAAGGATAATATACTTCGTCTTGCTCAGTTTTATCCAAATGATTTTTCAGCAATTCAACTTATGACTTTGGACAACCAACTTGAAACATATATCATTGACATGCGTTCTAGTGAAGAATTTGCCACACTTAAAGGGATTGGACAACTTGCTGAGAAGATGGTGGAGATGAAAAAAGATATCACCTATTCATTGGTTTATTCATTGGTGACATTGTCATTGATTCTACCAGTTGCTGTCGCAACTGTTGAAAGAGCATTTTCAGCAATGAATATTGTTAAAAATCGTTTACGTAACAGAATGGGAGATCAGTGGATGAATGATTGTTTGATCACGTACATTGAGAAGGATATATTCAAGACTATCAACAATGAAAAAATCATGCAGCGATTTCAATGAATGAAGACTCGTCGAGGACAACTCAATTAAATTGTAAGTTACATTTATATGTTTTAAAATTAGTTTAATTTTGATCAATTATTTATTTATTGCGTTAATTAAAATTTTTAATTAATTTTTGTTCAACTTTGGTTTTTTTTATTCATTAAAAAAAAAAATTTGACCCCCCTCACTCAAAATCCTGACTCCGCCACTGGTGACCCCCATGACAAAAGCATGCATGGCATCATAAACACCTGCCGCAAACACTCAGTCTCGCATGAAGTTCTCGACCGCCGACAACTGGCCAACAAGTTTTCTGGAAGGTTCGATATCCCTGAGGATTGGATTGCTGTGTTTACCGAGTATGGTGGAGTGATAAAGCCCACAAAGGCAGTGTCCATGTTCCAGGCCTTGGCATTTCAAAAGGGTGCTGTTCTAAGGGACTGCATGGAAGTGAAAGATATTAGAAAAGATGGCGTCAAAGGGGGCGTATGGGTTTACACCAGCAATGGTGAAAAGTTTTGGGGTAAAAAATGCGTGGTGACAGTTGGGGCTTGGACAAGAAAGTTGGTTAAAACAGTAGTTGGGCTTGAACTACCTATACAACCATTGGAGACTATGGTGTGTTATTGGAGGATTAAGGAGGGGAATGAAGAAAAATATACGATCGAAGGGGATTTTCCGACTTTCTCATGCCAAGGGGACCCGCATGTATTCGGCACGCCATCGTTGGAGTATCCGGGGTTGATAAAGATGATGGTACATGGGGGGCATCCGTGTGACGAGGACAAGAGGCCATGGGGGCCAGGAATGGCATTGGGGTCTTTGAAACAATTGGTTGAGGAGAGGCTGTCAGGGATGGTTGATTCCGAGGCGCCTGTGGCCATGCAATTTTGCATGTATTCAATGACACCCGATGAAGATTTTGTGATTGATTTCTTGGGCGGGGAGTTTGGAAAGGATGTTGTGATGGGAGGTGGGTTTTCTGGGCATGGGTTCAAGATGGGGCCGGTGGTGGGGAGGATACTAGCTGACCTTGTGCTTACTGGGGAAGCAAAAGGGGTGGAGTTAAAACACTTCACTATTCAAAGATTTGAGGAGAATCCTCAAGGGAATGTCAAAGATTTTTAAGATCCAAGTCTCTACTGTGCTATTGATCCTCACCGATTCAATAAAAACCCGTTTGCATGTGTGTAACAAAAACTATATGCTCACATTTGTGGCCGTTGACGTCTTATCTTTATTATCCTACAACTCTTATCTTCTATCTGCAATCATGCACTCTCTCTCTCTCCCTCTCTCTCTGTGTGATAAGTATAGGTAAATTTAGTAGAATAATGCAGTAGTCGATAGCAAGCATAGTCGAATGGGCTTTGGTGCAATTATTCGAGATTATGGAGGACAAGTTGTGGCGGCATGTAGTAGAACACAAGAAAGCATGGCTGATACTATTGTGGTTGATGCTATCGTCGCTGAAGTCTTGGCTGGAATGGTAGCTGCAACTTTATGCAAGGATATGGGCTTTTTTTTTGTTGTAAATCTTGAAGGAGATTCCCAGCAAATGGTGGAAAGAGCTTAGAACATTCCTAGCAGCTTCCCTTCTCTTCCTATCAATTTTTCCTAGATATAGGGAACAAAACTACTTTTTACTTCCTATCAAAAAATACTCCACAGCAGCTTCCCATAATTTTTCCTTATATCCTTAAAATATTATTTTTTACTTTTTACTTTTTTTTTTTATTCATCTATTTTCTTCTCTCTCTCCCTGTCTCATCTTCTCCGTTCTCACCCAAACTCTGTCACACCGAAACCACCACCAACCCACTCGCATCTCTGCATTCCACGCAACTGAGCCATCCACCAAGCCGTCTGCTGTGGGTATTGGTTCTGTACTTTCAGGTTGGGCTTTTCGGCACCAAAATCGTTGGGCTTCTCGTCTACTCCTTTTCCAGCGTGCTTTTCTACTCTGTCCAGTACAGCCGGTGCGGTTGATTCCGGGAGTTCCGCAGGTCAGGCTTTCAAGGCTTATTTGATTTCGGCAGGGTCTGGGATGGTTTCGGTGGAGGCTTCTGGTTCAGCTTCTTCTTCAGCTTTTTCCGGTGTCCTTCCAGGGTCAGCAGTGCTGGCTGTGACCGGATGTCCCTGCCTTGGTGAGAACAGCTCCGGGTGGGGATCCTCCTCTGTCTGAGGCTAGCTCTGGGTTGCTAGAGCTGGAGGCGGCCAAGCCATGTTCAACGGAGGGAGAGCTTCTCGACGAAGATAAATTGAGAGCATTTCGCCGGAAGATCTCCAGCCTACGGTGAAGATCTGTGTGGACAAGCTTCAATCTACGTTTATCTGTGGCAGGGTTGAACAATTTTCATGGAAGAAGATGAAGACGGAAGAAGACGAAGGAAGTCAGCAGCCCTGGTCGAGGATTGTGGGAGGAGAGAGAAAAAAATTTTATGAGTATAATATTGAATGGGAGGTAAACAGTGCTTCCCAATGCATTGGGAAGAACTGTTCACTTCCCAGGAAATGGAAAAGGGAAGGGAAACTGCTGTGGTTTAGTTTTTATGGCTTTTTTAAAATTTTTTCTAAAATGTAGGGAAGGGAATCCATGTAAAGAAGCTGCTAGTAATGCTCTTAATGAGGGATCTCTAAATGCTAGCAGGTATAGTCACTTTGTTGATGTCATTAAAAGTGTTCTACAATCTTTCCAAATGAATTATTATTATTTTAAAGAGATAATAAATAAATAATATAATAATTTAGCCAATTGATGCGTAATGGCTAAGATTAGAAGGAATATTCCTTTCCTTTCATTTTTTAATTTATTTTGGACGGGAAATATAGCTACCTCCAATGTAATATTAGTATTAAAAACGTGAAAGGAGGACTTTTAGGATCGGAAGATAAGTACGAATGGCTTCCTTTTTCTAACCGCGTTTGGAAACTATTGACAAGATATTGTTAAATATCAATTCTCTCAAAATTATAGGAAAAATTATATAGAACACGTAAAATATTTAATTAAAATATAAGATAAATGAAAAAGATATTGTTTGAACTTAAGACCTGATACTACGTTAAATTACCATTTGTCTCAAAAGCTTAAACTAATAGAAATATGTAAATTTAATCATTTAATCAATACTTTAATAAATATTAGCTTTACAAATAATGCTAGACGAAATATATATATATATATATATATATATATATATATATATATATATATATATATTGTTCTTTTAAATTGATATATTTTTTTAAAAAAATTACTAATGATTCAAAATTTAATAGTAATTTATTACAAAATTAATAATTATTTTAAAAGTCATGTAATTTTAGAATAATACAAAGAAAATATGAATCTTTCTTCTTTAAGATTAGTTTTTAGCTTTAGGAACTCACCTCTACAAATGGCATGCAATCAGATAAAACATTCACGTCAGTTTCGTCGACACCTCGTCCTTCGCGTCAAAATTCAAGATTATATTCACCCTACAACTTTTTTTTTTTTTAAAAAAAAAAAAATAATAATAATCAGCATGATGTTTCCTTCGTAATTTTGTATCCACGTGAATCTGCTCTTTTGGCCACCAGTGGTGCTCCTTTGGCCACAATAAATAAATAGACGAGAAAGAACCATTAAAAGCCACGTGAACCCAAGCGGAAAAGCCCCCTCCAAGATATTCTTTCTTTGTTCACAAGAGAGAAAAAGAAAAAGAGAGGGATGGCACTTCCCGGCGAAGAATTCGACGTGATTGTGGTGGGTGCAGGAATCATGGGCAGCTCCACCGCCTACGAAGTCGCCAAAAGGGGTCAGAAAACCCTCATCTACTCCAGCAATTCTATTTCTTGCACCAGCGGGGCTCCTCTTACAACTAGTCTCGCACCATACGAGCAACCTATCTGGAGGAGTACTACTTTCCGAGAGTCATCGAGTCATACAAACTCTGGCAAGAGGCCGAGTCCCAAATCGGCTACAAGGTCTACTTCAAGGCCAGACATCTCGACATGGGCGACTCCCACGACAAGAGCATGCGTGGCATCATAAACACCTGCCGCAAACACTCGGTCTCGCATTAAGTTCTTGACCGCCAACAACTGGCCGACAAGTTTCCCGAATGGTTCGATATCCCGAAGAATTGGATTGTTGTGTTTAACGAGTATGGCGGAGTGATAAAGCCCACCAAGGCAATGTCCGTGTTCCAAGCCTTGGCGTTTCAAAAGGGTGTTGTTCTAAGGGACTGCATGGAAGTGAAAGATATTAAAAAAGAGGGCATCAAAGGGGGCGTATGGGTTTACACCAGCAATGGTGAAAAGTTTTGGGGTAACAAATGTGTGGTGACAATTGGGGCTTGGGCGAGAAAGTTGGTTAAAACAGTAGTTAGGCTTCAACTGCCTATACAACCCTTGGAGACCGCTGTGTGTTATTCGATAATTAAGGAAGGGAATGAAGAAAAGTATGTGATCAGAGGGGATTTTCCGACGTTTGCATGCCACGGGGATCCATATGTATACAACACATTGTCGTTGGAGTATCCGGGGTTGATAAAGATGGCAGTGCATGGGGGGCAATCCATGTGACGAGGACAAGAGGCCATAGGGGCCAAGAATGGCATTGGGGTCTTTGAAACAATGGGTTGAGGAGAGGCTATCAGGGATGGTTGATTCTGGGGCACCTGTAGCCACGGAATTGTGCATGTATTCGATGACACCCGATGAGGATTTTGTGATTAATTTCTTGGGCGGGGAGTTTGGGAAGGATGTTGTGATGGAAGGTGGGTTTTCTGGGCATGGGTTCAAGATGGGGCTGGTAGTGGGGAGGATACTGGCTGACCTTGTGCTTACTGGGGAGGCAAATGGGGTGGAGCTAAAACACTTGAGGATTCGAAGGTTTGAGGAGAATCCTTGAGAATATTCTTTTGGCGCAGGAGGTGGTTTGTGATTATCATAAGCAGAAGGGCATTCCTAGATGTGCTCTTAAGGTGGATTTAATGAAAGCATATGATTCCTTGAACTAGGAATATATTCTTCACTGTCTAAAGTGTTTGGGAGCTCCTACTAGGTTTATTTCTTGGATCAGGGAATGTATTACCAACCCTAGCTTTACCATTGCCCTTAATGGGTCTTTGGTTGGATACTTTCATGGCAAGAAGGGACTTAGGCAAGGGGACCCGATTTCCCCTTACCTCTTTGTGATAGCTATGGAAGGGCTGTCCCTTTTACTTGGAGATGCTGTATCTTCAAATTTCCAATTTGATTTTCATCCTAGATGCAGAGAGCTGAAGTTAAATTATCTATGTTTTGCAGATGATTTGCTCATCTTCTCTGCTGCTTCTATTAGATCGGTGAAGGTCATTAAGGATGTTCTTGATGATTTTGAGCAGCTCTCGGGTCTAAAGGCAAACCCCTCTAAAAGTTCTATTTTTTTGGCTGGAGTGAATCCTGTTCTGAAGCAGGATATTCTTGAGATGCTGCATATGCCTGAAGGAGTGCTGCCAGTAAGGTACTTGGGTGTGCCTCTTATCTCCAAGAGGCTTACTTCTGTGGACTATGAGAGCTTGGTGGCAAAAATCACGGCCAGAATTGATTCATGGCTGGTCCGGAAGCTTTCTTTGCTGGTAGGCTTCAGCTTTTGTCCTCTGTCCTAGTCAGTTTACAGGTTTTTTGGGCAAAGGTTTTCATTCTTCCTAAACAAATCATCAAGTTAATTGAGCAAAAGTTTAATAAGTTTCTTTGGGGTGGCTCTGATGTTAAAGCCCATGTGAAGGTGGCTTGGGATAAGATTTGTTTCCCTAAAAAAGAAGGTGGTCTTGGGATAAAAAAGATTGAGGTTTGGAACCAAGCTTCAATGCTTAATCATATTTGGAACCTCTTCACTAAAGCTGGCTCGCTTTGGGTTGCTTGGGTTGATTTAAATTGGCTCAGGGGTAGAAGTTTCTGGAATGTTTCTATTCCTTCTTCTTGCTCTTGGAGTTGGAAGAAATTGTTGAAGATCCGGGACATTGCTAAGAGGTTTATTAGATACCAAGTTGGTGATTGGAGAAAGATTTTTCTTTGGCTGGACAAGTGGCATCCAGTAGGGTGTCTTTTGGATAAATTTGGATATAGGGCAGTTTATGATTCAGGTTTATCCATGAATGCTAAACTGTGTACCATAATCAGGAATGGGGAATGGTACTGGCCTTTTGCAAGGTCTGATGATATTGTTGAGATTCAATGTAATCTTCCAGATATACGGTTGGGGGGAGAAGATCAGCTTATCTGGGAATCCAGGAATGGGAAATACTCTTGTGCAGATGCTTTGGAGAATATGAGGAGTAGAAGTCAGGAGGTTCCTAGGTGGAAGGTTGTCTGGTGGTCTATGGCTATACCGAAGCACTCATTCTTCTTATGGCTGCTGTTTCAGAATGCTGTTATTACTAGACACAAGATGTGTGCTTATTTGGGTTCGATTCTTTGCATGTTTTGCTATGCTCATCAGGAGAATAGAGACCACCTCTTCTTTGGTTGTAGTTTCAGTAGAAGGATCTGGATAGAAATCATGAGTGATTGTTCCTTCATTAATGTTCCGACTAGTTGGAATGATGTTGAAATTTGGGGTCCTAAAGTGTTAAGGGAAAAAGTCTGCCGTCATGCTTGGGAAGACTTTGTTTTGCTGCTGTAGTGTATCACCTATGGCAGAAACGTAATGCCCTCTTACATAGTAATAATCCTCGGACGGAGGAAGCAATTTTGGCTCAAGTTCGATGGGAAGTCAGAATGAGGATTATGGCTAAAGGGCATTTTAAGAGACTTAATAAACAGAAGGTTCTTGTGGCTAAATGGAACCTTTTATCTTGCTGTAACTGAGTTTAAGTTGCTGGAGGTTTTGCGGGTTTGTTAGTTCTTGTTGTTTTGTGTTGATGTTTTCAGCGAGTAAGGCTTTTGCCTTGATGTAATGGTGATCCAGTTTCTGGAGAGTTGTAAGACGTTTGTTTTGGTTTTAATATGATTTTAATTCATCCAAAAAATATATATATACCGCATTCATATGGGCTACCTATCACTATTTAAACAGGAACACAGGCTATGAAATGACTGGTTTTTCCACCTGCCACCCACTTTGGTATTTCTTCTTCTTACCTTCAAAAATAGGGTAGTTTCAACTTAGGGATAATCTCTCTTGAGATATACTGAGAGGAGTATTTGTATGCTTAGATGACATTTTCCCACAAATCATTTGAAAGCGGATAGCTCTAAAATTGACAATATCAAGGGTCCAATAGGCCGAGCCGCACTCTCTACATGCCCTCGATCCCTTCAGCATTGAGCTTAAACTTCAGTTCATCATTTTAGGTTCTAGCTACGATTTCACTTTAGATTAACACATGCTAAGTATCCATTTCATAAAACTCCAAAGTAACAATTCCAATTATTTTCTGATGCACTATCTTCTTATGTGCCATAATACAAATATAAATGCTTGCAAGTACCAATTTTTACAGTAAATGATTTTTTTAAAAAAAAAAAAAAATTAACTACTAAATATTACAAAATCTACAAAGACATCGAGAATATCAATATAAGCACATAGTTATCAATAAGAAAAACTTGCTCAAATATGAAAGACCCGCCTGATTTCTACAAGCTACTAACCATAGGTGCGTGCCTTGCCCAATGTGGATAGATAACGATGTTCTTTAGGATTATAGAAAAAGCTGTAAATACTCAACAGTCGTGAAGTAGAGCTTTTGACTGGGTTTTGAGTAAACAATTTCTCAATCTATTTCATCTATCATGGTAACAAGGTACTTTTTTTTTTTTTCTTATTGGATTCTACCAAGCAATCTGAGATTAACAAAAATAAAACTGGGAAATCACAGTTGCCTGGTTGAGCTAAATAATAATCAATCAGATCATATCTATTAAGGGGGAAAATGAATGATTATAGAGAAAAATTAGATACCAAAACTAACAAGATCATTGCTGCACCCTCTTGCCTTCAGACCAAATATCGCCCTGCAGATCAGGAAAATGCAATAAGGTTGAATTCACACCATGTGCCATTTCACCTTCAAACGGGAATTCCCTATCGTATGATCAGTTCAACAAATTGGAAAGGCGAAAATATTGCACGATGCTATTACTAACAGGGAGAAAAATAAAAAAAAACACATCCACTCAATGAAGCAGATTTGCAACAAAGCCACCTGATGCAAAGAAGAAAGGATCACTTACCAGTTTGGCTTTTCAAACCACAAGAGTGGCAAGAAGTGCATGCAATATGGCCCAATAGATTATAATACCCAGCCGCAAAGCAGGTTGTCGCATCAGAGCCCGATCACAAGAAACCCTGGCAGATTGGGTATAAAAGATGGTTTCAGCTTACTAACGTAGATAACTTCAAAACAAAAAAAAAGACAAAAAAGAATTGGGTGTGCCTACCAAAGGCCATCAATCATCTCAGTCACAGGTCTTGTAAATCTTGGCACAATTCTTGATGTAGTAAGTGACTTGAAACCATGAACTACAATGAAGAAAAGAGTGAAACAAAGAGAAGAAAAAAAATTAAAAAATGCATTCATTGAATTATAAGCTACATGAATTGAAGAATATCTGTATATATATAAGAAGAAGAAAAGGCCAATAGTTGTACTATTCTAGATTTACCTTTATCATCATCTTCGTCTTCTAACCTACCACTACTACCAGGATCCATGTCTATGGCAATTGCAACTTGGTCATTATTGCCTTTGCGTAAACTGCGGACTTGAGGTGCAATGGAAGTCCCAGGTACTGTCCATTTGTTAATCTGCAAGGAAGTCCACCATAATTGACTACTCATGTCAAAACTAATAGAATCAAAACAAAAAAGACGAGCATAGAATCGCTCCTTATATAGCATTATAACTAATAAAGATGAATTTTAATAGAAGATCTAAATGTTCTTAACTATCAAAAATCACAATTAAAGCAACGAACTTATGGTTAAACTAGTCACTAGTGAACCAAATGTGACAAGGGGCTTTCACATAATTTGAATAGAACGAAAATAGTTCAACTCATAAGTTCACCGAGAAGCACAAAGCAAATACATATTTAACAAATTTAAAAGGGAAACCAGAGCTAAAAGGAACATTTTAATTCGTCACTAAAACATAGCAGTGAGTAGCTGCCACTATACAATGCAATACACAGCCCAATCTGAACTAAAGAAGACTAAGCTACATTTTCCCTTTAATTTTGTATATTTGACTATAGCATTTCTTTTTGGTTTTTTTTTTTTTTTTTTTGGGGGGGGGGGGGGGGTGGGGGTGGGGGATTCAAACAGTAATTTATTTGAAATGGTAACAAGCATATGAAAGAGTACATCAATGTTATGAGTATCGAATGCATTTAAGCGATATATCAAGATCATAAGAAATAAATATATAAAAAATCTCACCTTAGGTTCAACCTCCAAAATTTCAGAGGTCATGCTAGTTTCCCTTTCAGAGTCTCCAACACCCTCAAGCAAATTTAATCGGGATTCCTTCTCACGTAAAGACTTCTCAAGAAATTCTTCTTTGCGTGTTAACTCTTCTACTTTGCTCCTTTCAACTTGTAACAATGCATCCTTACTATGAGCAACTGCCAATAGATCTTCCAATTCCGATATAATAGATATAACCTTCTTCTGAAGTATTTCCTTGTGTTCATGAACATCACTGCTGTTCTTATCATCAAGATGCACATCATGCACCCCAACCTGAGCAATCATTGAATCAAACCATGTCAAGAACTCATGGATCTCATCTAGAGTCCTCTTGCTACTCATTTGTGATGCAACAAGAACATCATTGGTGCATCTAGTGACCTCTTGCCTTAAGAAAGAGATCTCTGCATCCCGATCTTGCACTTGTGCTTGAAGCTTTTCAACCTCAGCAAGAAGACTCTCGGAAAGATGATGAAGCTCATCAAACTTAGACACAGTGACAGAAAGCTTTTTAAGAGCCTTTCCCCGAGATCCTTCAAGGTTCTTCAAATCTAGATTCTTTTGTTGTACAACTTTTTCCAGATCCTCAATCTTGTTTGTCAGATCTTCCATCTGCACCTCCTCCTCATCAAGTGCTTGCATCAGTGCCTCAATTTCTGTGATCAAAAGTAATTAAGTACTGATTATCCAAATTAACCATTATGAAACATATGAATACAAAAGGTTAGATTCAAGCAATATGTAACCAACCTTGGTCTTTGGCAGCAAGAACATTAGTAAGTGATCTAACCCTATCCTGTAACTCTGTTGAGGCAGCTTGTGTATCTTCCAGCTCCTTTACTCTCTGCTCCAGTAAGTTCCGTTCCCCCTCTATCACTTCGACCTGTTTCTCCAAATTATGCACCCGTGTTTTGGAAGATTGAAGATCTAGTGAGCAACTGGTTGCAGCAGCTTCAGCTTCCTTTATTTGACTTACCAGCTCCATGCAGATCCTTTCTTTCTGAATGTCCTTCTCCTGAAGCTCTTTCTGCAAATTTGCTATCGTCATCTTCATTTCCTTTTGGTTACCCACTACAGTTTCGACTTTCAAGCTAGCAAAGTCCTGCACTGCCAACACAAGTCTATCTGCCACAGTCCTGATAGATTCCTCAGAGGAAAAATGAGCCTGTCCACTGAAAGAAAGTTGACCGTCGGTAAATGTCGTTGATTTCAAGTTCAACCCCAGATCTGCAACAGCCATAATATTTCCAACCAGGTCAACTCTTCTGTTTTCAATTTCCATGACTGAACTAGCACATGCTTCGTAGAGCACAGCAATATTTTTACGCAGCAGAATAAGTTCCATGTCTTTTTCACTTTCGATTGACTCTATACGAACAATGTCTCTCTTCATAGCTTCAAATGACTCTTTTTGGGAAGTCATCTCTCCATGAACAATCGCCACTAACTTAGATAGACTGCTATCTTGTTCATGTAACGACACCGAGTGCTTGTATAATTTTTCTTTAAGATTGCCAATTTCTGTCAGGAATTCACGTAGATGATGTGCAACAAAATAGCAAATTTCAAATACAACATTTTCGTCAAAATGCCCATCTCTTTCGGAGTCTGACCAAGAATCCATTTCCTGAACAAGATAATTCAGAGTGGATAGAAAAAATGAATAATACATTCAATGACCAATTAAATACATAAGGAAACAAGCTACCATGGAGAATGATCCATACTATTATATTCAATAAAATTCTTAACAAAAATAAAATTATTAGAAATTTCCCTTGTGTCCACTATTTTATCCAGTTTTATAGAAAGATGTACAGAAAACTGAAAGTCAATGCAAAATCATCTAAAATGACTTGAAGCAAAGACTTACAAGAGTAAATCAGTATATATATTTAATAAGTACTGAGCTTGTAAGTGGCACATCTAATGCTATTAAGACCGAAGTCTAAGATATTCTCTTTCTTTAGTTAAAGGAGCATGAAGAAATCAATTCCACATAAGAACTCTTCAAACATCTAGACTTATTAGGAGTATTTTAATATATTTAAACAACAAAAAAAAAAAAAAAAAAACAGATAATCAATGTAACAAGTAGGATGTGTTTTCTTTTTTGTACAAAAGAACAACAAAATCTGATATTAAGTATTTTTTTTTATATAAGAAGTACTGTAAATTTAAAACATTAAACACTAAAACAGATAAACTTATTAGCAACAAGTAGGATAGCGTTTCTTTTTTGCAGAAAAGAGATACATAATCAAAATTTCAAGTATTTTTTTATCTGTAGGTTTCAAACACATTTTACATAACTGCCTAGATAAGGCCTCAAATATCGACATATAGGAAGTGGCACAAATTAAATAAATCTTTGTTCAAATTTATTTTTTATTTTTATAATTAATCAACAAATATAATTAAAAGCATAAGACACCCCTAAGTATACAAGAAATATTTTTTTTTTATAAGTAAAAATTCATTAAAAAGCGTAGAGGGGCGCAACCCTAGTACACAGGAAGTATACAAAGGAGCCCCTAATTAGAAGACCGAAACGAACAAGAAAGTAAAAAATCAGCGTACGGCATACTACCCAAGCTATGCGCCGACACCCAAAGATATAACATATTAAACACATTTCTACAAAGAGCCCCAGCCTGAACCTCCACATCCTCAAAAAGCCTAGAATTTCTCTCACGCCACAAGCCCCACAAAACACAAAGAGGAACCTGCTTCCAAATACGGTGAACAGGACCACGACCTAGCAAAGTGCCCCAAGCACTCAATAAATCTAAGACACTACTAGGCATAACCCACTCCACCCCAAACAAACTATAGAAGAAACTCCAAACAACCCGAGCCACGTCACAATGGAGAAGAAGATGATCAACAAATTCCCCATGCTTTTTACACATAACACACCACTCAACCACCACAATACCACGCCTTCGAAGGTTGTCATGAGTTAAAATATTTCCTAAAGCTGCTGTCCGTACAAAGAACACAACCTGCTTCAGAGCTTTAACACGCCATATACCCTTCCAAGGAAAAGAAGCCGCCTCGTGACAAACTAAAGCTTTATAGAAAGTCTTCACTTCAAAATTCCTCCTCTTGGAAAGAATCCACACCACCCTATCAAATTCCCCATGCCGAACCCGAGTAGAGTATAACTGTTCGAAGAAGGACATCACCATCTCCAACTCCCAATCCTGAGCATTGCGCGTAAAGAGAACATTCCAATGAGCCACACCTCCTACCATAGACAAATTATCCACCACCCAAGCATCAGGAGAACGCGCAATAGTATACAAAGTTGGAAAACAGAGCTTGAGAGGCCTGTCCCCACACCATAAATCATGCCAGAAGCGAATATGGGACCCATCACCCACCTCAAAACGCAGAAACTTGGCAACATTGTCCCACCCCCTTCGAATAAACTTCCAAACACTGACACCATAAGGCCCCGTCACCGGTAAAGAACACCAACCTCCCCTCACACTCCCATACTTCACCTCAATCACTGATCTCCACAAAGCATCGCGCTCCTGAGAAAACCTCCAGATCCACTTCCCCAATAAGGCTTGATTAAAATTAATAACATTACGAACTCTCAGTCCACCAGCCTTGATTGGAGAACAAATACGATGCCAATTGACTAAGTGAAATTTAGTCTCATCACCTATACCGTTCCAAAGAAAATTCCTTTGAAGCCGATACAAGAAATATACAAAAGGAATACCTAAAAGAAGAAACAAAACGAACAAAGAAACCCACAAAAGCCCACAGCACCAGCCAAAACGAAAACCCCTACCCCCACCCTTAAAACCCACAAAAACCACAAGAAGACACCCCCAAAAAGCAAAAAGAAAAAACCAAACCTCAACAAAACTACCCCTCAAATCTTTGTTCAACTTTCAAAGAGCTCTTCCTCTCAATGAAGGAGATTCCATATTTTGCAAGAAACAATCAACAATAAAAAAATATTCTAGGATTCAGCAACAAACAATTCGATGGGAAAAAAAAAATGGACTTTCTTTTACCCCTTATAAGCAGATTTCAAGTTAAGGGAAAGCTAATTTGGCTGAGCTTCTCAACTTTTTTCTTTTTTAAACCAAGCACACAAGAAGTATACAAGAGAAAATAAATAATAGACGTTTTTATCTTTGTAGTTTTAGCAGAAATTTTCAAGAACCAAAATGAAACAATATATTCCCCGCGTGTGCAGTATCTACAACATATTTTACCTTAGAATCTGCGAAAGATAAACCAAATACACTATTTCTACATAGAAGAGACAAGATCACCAGTAGTTAAATGTGTGCAAAATACACTAAAACAAATAGATAAGCATGAATAATACCTTGTTATCTGAATAGTTGGATATGATGGCATCGGATCCACTGAAAAGTGGCACAGCAACCTGCTCACCATTGTTTGCTTTCAGACATGACTCAATACCAACCTCCAGATTGTGCAAATATTCCAAGTCCTTGGAGAAAACATCAGCTAGGAAATAATTAACATCATGAAAGCCCTTTCTGAGTTGATTCAAACCAGATTTTATTTCCATAAATTCAGATAATTGGTTCTTTCTTTCCTCAGAATGAACAGTAGATAACTTTTCAAGCCGTGAAATAGCTTCAAGTTTGGCAGCCTCTGCCAAATCTCTTTCCTTAGTAAGCTCTGCAACTTCATTGGCAGCTTTTGCTTGCTCCTCTTGGAGAACATCATTCCTCTCTTGAACTTCATTCAGCTCTGCAAGGAGCAGCTCTGCTGCTCTTTTAGATTTCCTCAACTCCTGGTCTGAACAAGCCACAGCTGAACGTAAATCACTGAATAGTTTCCCAAGTAGTTCCAACCTCTCGACTGGGTCACCACTGCTGACGTCACCACCAACATCAACGCCATTTAAAGTAACTAAAATCATGCTCAAAACATGTCCTTTCTCCTGCAAATAGTGCTCCGTTTCTGTTAAACGATTCCTCAATTCGAAACATTCAGATTCTAGG
This sequence comes from Alnus glutinosa, assembly GCF_958979055.1. Taxonomy (NCBI): domain Eukaryota; kingdom Viridiplantae; phylum Streptophyta; class Magnoliopsida; order Fagales; family Betulaceae; genus Alnus; species Alnus glutinosa. The sequence continues at coordinate 9,273,890 of NC_084891.1, read as the reverse complement.
TCTTCCACCCTTCCTGGAAGAGTGGATAAATCCCTGAACTTCTGTTCATACTCGGCAAGAGCATTTTCCCGGTGGGTAATCTCAGATTTCAAATGTTCCACTTCAGTATTCTTTTCTTCGATGGTTTGCTTCAGACCATCCCGCTGTTGCAACAGCGACTTTCCTTTCCTAACTGCAACACTAAACTTCTCTCTCACAGAAGCTGACTTCAGCTCTTCCTGACTGAGTAGCTCTTGCAACTCCTCTCTTTTTCTAACGAGAGCTTCTACTTCCCAAACCAAAGATTGCTGCTTGTCCATATATCTATCTCTCTCCTCCCTCACATGCACCAACTCATGCATGGCCTCCTCTAGTTCTTTCTTCAGAACAACTATATCCGGTTCCCTGGAATCAAGTGAATCTATGCTTCTCCCTTCAGCAAGTGTAGCACCGGCATTTTCAGCATGCTGTCTGTCAGCCACATCCCCAAGCACAGGATTCACTGAAGAAAGAATTGCATAATTCCCTATAAGCTTCCTCAGTAATTCCTCCAGGCAATCGATATCACTACCAGAAACCAGATCTTTTGGTCCAGATTCTTGCAATGCATCACTAACCATATCCTGCAATCTTCTTATTTCGCCTTCTATGCTGGCAATTTGCTCCTCATTACCAAGCTTCTCAATCAATTTCTCCTTCAAACCAGCAACATCATTCTGAAGCTTTTTGTTCTCAAGTTCAAACGCGGCTGTCTTAGATGAAAGTTTTTCATGTTCATTAGTCACAATCTCCAATCTTTCAGACAGGTGCTCTCTCTCTTGGGTAACTGCTTCGAGGTCTGCCTCAAGGTCGGATACTCTCCTTTGTGAGTCTTCCAAATCAGCACTTAACGATCCACAATAGTTTTCAAAATTATCAATCTTCTGCTGGAGAGAATTTCTATCATGTTGAGCTTCCGAAAGTGCTTTTCCTAACCACTCAATTCTATCCTCTGGTTCCAAAGACCGGAATGGCGAAGGCATATCAATCCTGTCCAGAAGTTCTTCCAACCTCTGCACCAAGTTGTTCCTTTCCATTAATGATTGTTCGAGCATTTCATTTTGTTCAGCCAACCCATATAACCTATTTTGAAGCTCCTCAAACTTTCTTCTCAAATCATCCCCTGAATTTGAGCTTGGCTGTACATCGTCTTTCCAAGCATCAGAAAATGAACCGCCTCCTGCAGAACTCTTCTGATCCCAATCAGTCAGAGGCAGAGAGTTTCCAGCAGCTGACCTTGCCAACCAATCAATCTTTTCAATTATATCTCTTGAATGAAAATGCTCTGGCAGATCTAGGTCCTCTAAAATCTCTTCTATTCTCTGAAGGACAGAATCTTTAAGAAGGAATGATTCTCTTAATGCAGTGGCTGAGTTGCGAATGTATGAAAGCTCAGATTCCAGAGCTTCCACGCGCTCACCTGCTTCTGAGTAAGTCTTAAGCTTCGTTTCAACTTCTTGGATTCTAGATTCTTTCAACTGTAGCTCTTGTAAGCATCTCTCCAGTTCGCTAGAAGTCTCAGCCAGGGACTGCTTGAGACCATCTCGCTGCACAACCAGGCCTTTCCCCTTGGCAACAGCTATGCTAAGTTTCTCTCTAATAGAAGATACTCGCTGGTCTGTCTGTTCAAGTTCACTTATTTTGTCTCGTAACTCAGAACGTGCAGCAATTAGGGCTTCCTCCAACAGACGCAAACTGTCCTTGAGAATAGGGATTTCGTTTTCATGCTCAAAGGTCAAGGCTTCTAACTGATGGATCTTATCCTGCAATTCAGTCATTTCCATCACCTTAGATGCCAACTCTTCTCTGGACGAGCCAACCAGCACATCGGCTGCTTTAAATTTCCGAACAAGAAGAGACACCAACAACTCCAAATGCAAAGCAGGTGTTCTATCCAAGTTAATATCAGTTTCTTCCAGTTTTAGCACACTTTCAACATCTTCAATTAACTTATGAACAGTAATAGGATCAAGGCATCTTCTCTTCAGTTCCTCAAATTCTTCTACTCTATTAATCAGCTCAGCAGTGAGTTTATTGTTAACAGACTCAAGTTGCAGCTTCTCATCTAAAAAATTCTCCATCTGTTCCAAGAGGGTCTTGTAATTACTATAATCTAAAGGATCAAGCACTTTCTCAATTTGTTTGTTTCTCTCACTTTCCTCCACTGATCCACATGAACTGACAACAAGTTCCATCAGTTTACCGTGCATCTTATGCAATATACCAATTGCCAATTCCTTATTTCCAAGCAAATCATCACATTTCTCATTCACTTCTTTGTATAAAGTACAGATTGCTTCATGGTCTGTCTGAGCAGCTTGGACTTTCCCCTGCAGAGCCTCAATCACTTTGGTGGCAGCATTAACAGAAGCAGCGACACGGCTGCTTATATTCGAGCCACCATGAGTGCCAATTGAGATGGTCGAGGAGAAAGATTCCCCAATTGAATCATCAAGCTTCCCAACAATTTCAAGAATCTGAGCAACAGTAGAATTCCAATCTTGCTCAAGTAACAATCCCCTCTCAGCCACTTCTTTCTGCAAATTTTCTAAATGATTGCTGATGACAGAAGTCACCTCATTTGAACCATGCTGTAAATCATACAATTGACTCTGCAATTCACTGATTCTCAATTGGAACCCTCGTAACTTTTCACAAAGCTCACTGTTTTCTGCTTTGAGATTAATGTCTTGTTGCTTTAAGAATTCGTAGAGAACCTCAAGCTCACCATTCCTTGCTTCAATGCAGCCAAAATGTTGCTTTAAAGCTTCATATACAACCCCAAGCTCAATATTGGCCTCTTCCAAATTGTCTGTGTGTTCCTTCAAAGCTTCATGTTCATCCCTAAGCTCCCTGAATATGACATCAGCAATATTCCTCTGATCGCGCTCCCCCTTAAGCAGTACAGTGGCATGCTCAGCTTCCAGTACTAACTGCTTAAGCAATGCTCTCAAAATTCCAGTTTGCTCTTTTGTTACCATGAATGGATCTGCCAGTGTTTGATTTTCAGTCAAAGCTCTTTCCTCTGCCTCATGTTCATCAACATGCACCTTCGACTCAAAGGCTTGAATCAGTTTCGATATCCCAGGTGCGGAAACTTTACCAGCTGACCTGCTAACGGAGGCTGCATGAGAATGCACCCCCTCTACTGCCTTTTCAAGTTTGTGCAATATTTTCTCTGCCTCCTCCACATGTCTCTTTAAGGCAACAAAGCTATAAGAATCATCAGAGACTTCCTGTTCAAACCGCTCGAGTGGTGGTTCTACTGCAAGGACGTCAGATACAGGCTTCTCCAACACAGGAGAATAAACTTCACCATCTTGCTTCCCAAGAATCTGGCAAGAATCATAATCTGCTCCACTTTCATGGCCTCTACTTCGTACTTCCAAACTTATTTCGTTACCAGCTTCCCCAGCTTGACAGGGTATTTGGGTTTGCCAGCTAGCTATCTCTCTTATTGTAGCTTTGAAAATGTCCAGACTACTATGAAGATGAAAATTTTCCTCAGTGAGTTGTTCAAGGTGCATTGTCACTTCCTTCAGGTCAACTTCAACCTTCTTTCGTTCCCCATGTTCTACAGATGACCGCTCTTGAAGAGCAAGAAGCTTGGATGTAAGTCTCTCATTTTCAAGATTCAGATATTCCTTATCCTCTTCGAGTTTGCTTTTTTGCTGAGTTACCAAGGCAAGATTCCCATTTAAGTTGGTGTTTTCTACCTGCAAATCTGCCACCAAACCCTTACAGTCGGCCAATTCCATTGATAGTTTCTCATTCTCAAGGGAATGATGCTCCTTTTCCTCTTCAAGCTTCTTTCTCTCTACCATCACTGAAGACAGACTCCCAAGTAAGTTGGAGTTTTCAAACTGTAGAGCTGCTACAACATTCTTGATGTCAGCCAACTCTTTTGAGAGCTTCACATTCTCATGGAATAAAAACTCTTTTTCCTCCACAAATTTCTTTCTTTCTTCAGTCACAGACACAACAGTCCCATCCAATTTCTTATTTTTCACCTGTAAATCTGCCACCAAACTCTTGCAGTCAGCCAACTCTGTTGATAGGCTCAACAACTCCCTTTCTGACCTTTCCAAACTACTCTGCAAATTACATGCTCTAGAAGATAATTCCTCAACCTCTGCCTTTGCTATATGAAATTGGTCTTCGAGCTTCACCCTCCCGCTAGTAACAGCCTGAAGTTCAGATCTGCTCTGTGCAAGCTCTTCAGCAAGGAATTGATTCTTCTCACGAAATTCATTGAGTGAAGCATTCAGCAGAGATATATCATCAACCAACTGATGACACTGATGATCTAACTCCATTTGTTGCTCAGACTGTTCAGCAAGTTGCAAGTGAAAGATATCTTTTGTAAAATGTGTCAGAAATAATTCTTCTTTGAGTCTCTGCAGTAAATCCATAAAGCCATATTCTGCAAAAATCATGCTACAGGTCCCCAAATCTGCATTAGAAACTGATTCTCTTGACTTGAGCAAAAACCTAAATTCTTCCTCATTAAGCCCGCTTATCACTTCCTTGAGCTGAGAGAGACCAATTGAGCTCGCATCTGCAACAGGAGACATCTGTGCTCCAGCCGAATTTGACATTTTAGTTTCAAAAGGTCTTTCAAAGCTTTTACTCTCACGTTTAATCGACCCATCTGGCAAATATTGTAGATTATATCCTTCTGCAGCTGTCCTGCCGTCAGCAACAGCCTGAGTCTTTTCTTCCCCGCCTTCTCCATAGTCACCAGACTGAAAAAGCATGTCAGAGTTTTCTTTGTAAGATGAACCTGGCACTATTTCTTCTCTTTGCCGATTTGTAATGGCAGAATTAATAGCTGAAATCCCATCTGCCTCGTGCAAAGCAAAAACAGAAGCTGAAAATCCATCTGACAGGGTCGCACCACCAGATGCAGGTACTTCTACTGATTCACTAATTTGCTCTGCTTCATTAGATGCCTCCTCCATACTAGTCTCTACTGAAGCAATCTTTGGAAGAGTTAGAGCACTTGCACCATGCTCAGAAAAAGGAAGCTCCTCGTCTCCTTCAACCTCTATTTCACTGCTTTGATCTGTCTCGTTCAAAGCCAAAACAGAGGCTGAAAGTCCAGCTGACAAGGTCACACCATCAGATGCAGATACTTCTCCTGACTCACCCATTTGCTCTGCCTCAATAGATGCCGCCTCCACACTAATCTCTACCGAAGCTATCCTTGAAAGAGTTTCAGCACTTTCATCATGCTCAGACAAAGGAAGCTGCCTGTATCCTTCAAGCTCTACCTCACTGCTTCGATCTGCCTCGTTCAAAGCCAAAACAGAAGCTGAAAATCCAGCTGACAAGGTCCCACCATCAGATGCAGATACCTCTCCTGACTCACCAGTTTGCACCATTTCATGGGATGCCTCCTCCATACTAGTCTCTAGAGAAGCTATTCTTGAAAGAGTTTCAGCAATTTCACCATGCTCAGACAAAGGAAGCTTCCTGTCACCTTCAAGATCTATTTCACTGCTTTGATCTGTCCCGTGTAAAGCCAAAACAGAAGCTGAAAATCCATCTGACAAGGTTGCACCATCAGATGCAGACACTTCTCCTGACTTGCCAGTTTGCTCCGCTTCACAGGATGCCTCCTCCACACTAGTCTCTACTGAAGCTATCCTTGAAAGAGTTTCAGCACTTTCATCATGCTCAGACAAAGGAAGCTGCCTGTATCCTTCAAGCTCTACCTCACTGCTTCGATCTGCCTCGTTCAAAGCCAAAACAGAAGCTGAAAATCCAGCTGACAAGGTCCCACCATCAGATGCAGATACCTCTCCTGACTCACCAGTTTGCACCATTTCATGGGATGCCTCCTCCATACTAGTCTCTAGAGAAGCTATTCTTGAAAGAGTTTCAGCAATTTCACCATGCTCAGAAAAAGGAAGCTTCCTGTCACCTTCAAGATCTATTTCACTGCTTCGATCTACCCCGTGTAAAGCCAAAACAGAAGCTGAAAATCCATCTGACAAGGTTGCACCATCAGATGCAGACACTTCTCCTGACTTGCCAGTTTGCTCCGCTTCACAGGATGCCTCCTCCACACTAGTCTCTACTGAAGCTATCCTTGAAAGAGTTTCAACACTTTCACCATGCTCAGACAAAGGAAGCTGCCCGTCTCCTTCAAGCTCTGTTCCACTGCTTCGATTAATTTGCCGCAAGTCCAAACCATCAGCTTCCTGCATTGCCCCTACCCAGCAACCAATGAGAATATAACAATAAATCAGATCCACACGCCATCTTTCCTAGCCTGCTCAAACTATTTCTCAAATAATTCCTAAATTATATTAAGTGATAAGTATCAAGAGGAGGGCACAACCTACATCTGTTACCTGATATTCCCTCAAATGCATCAAGGACGTATTAGGCTCACCAAGCGGTACTGATGAATCAATAACTGCCAGATCTGGAGCATCATGAGGTGGAATTTCCCTTTCAGTAACCTGAGACAATGCTGTTGGTATAGGAGTAGTGGACGATGCATCAACATCAGCTTCATGCTGCTCAGATTTACCAGCTCTTTTTGAGGACTTTCCATGGCTGGCACTGCCCTTAGTGTCCTTTTTCTGACGAAATTGTTGAAGCTGATCATAGAAAATTAAAACTCATAATAAAAATCTCTAATCACTCATATTCACTATTGTTTGGCTGCTAAGACGCCAGGGAAACAGAAACAAGCACAAATTCCCACTCCTAGGGAGTGAACAAAAAGTTCAATACAAGCAACTTTATTTACCCAGTTCTAAGAAGCATAAACAAAATGCGTACCATTCAAACTTTTATTTGCTTACGCTCAACTCTATTATCCTAACAAACAAACAATGACTCAAGAACCCACGTCTAATCAGACCAGACATAAAATCATCAAAAACCCAAGTGCTCTATTTTCTTACTTAAGTACCAAAAGAAATTATAGAAAATGAAAAGTAAAACCCTAATTTTCTTTTGTTCAAGTCCCCCAAACTAAGTAACCAGCTCAGTCATCCTCATACAGTTATCCAACTGAAAGTTAAGTACAATTCGATTAGGAACGCAATATCGTAGAACAAAAGGATTCAAACCTATCTCTTTTCTTTTCCAACAATTACTCCGCAACCAAACAGAAAGTAACAACTATCGACAGTTTCAATTCTGGAAATTCAAAAGTATGTAGAATAATTAAACAAAGCAAACCAAAAAAGACCTTTTTGCGGCCAGCGGCAAGCAGATCGGTACGGCTCTTGTTCTTGTCCATCTGATCCACTCCGTCCTTGTTCCCCACTGACCCTCCACACGAATCACAACCACCCACAAGGCCCAATCACCATTAGAGACACTACCCCTTTACCATGCCCAGGAAAAAAAAAAATAATAATGAATATTCAATAAAATAAATAAGACCACAAATAATCACTAAATAAGTGAAGAAATAAGCTTATCGAATTGAAATAATGTCCTCATTTGGTCGCAGAGAAAATAAAAGAAAAATCTAAAACTCAAGTTTCGTGTTGTTTTCAGAAATTGAGAAATTCACCTCCATTAAGTAAAACAAATAGCTGCCTTATTCGGCTCAATCAGCAGTGGATACTAACGATAGCCTAAGATTCAAAAACCCCAGTTTCGTGCATACCGAACAGAACATTAGAAAAAAGTCCGACTCCAATTTCCTACCATCCAAAACCCTAAATTCGGACTCTAGTTACACACCGAACCAAACGAAAACTCCAAAACAGAAAAAGCAATTGAAAACAGTTTGATTCACGGAACACCGAAACCAGATTGATTGACGAAATGACGAAAACAGTGTGATTCAATAAATGAAAAGAAAGCGCACCTCGATTTGGCTCGGTTCGATCTTTCGGCAGTCGTCTTCGTGAATAATGGTGGTTCCAGTTTGGTGCCAATTGCTTTTGTCTTAAGAAAAAACGAAATCCGACTGCGTGATGGGTTTCCTCTCTTAGATCTAACGCAAAATTCGTTCTCTCTTTAGCGTCAATAGGTAAAACGTCGAAATGGGCCTTAGCTGTAATAAAACCCAAAGAATATATTCCAAAACTTTTATGCCCTTTTTATCCTAAAAAAAAAAAAAAAAAAAAAAAAAAAAAAAAAAAAAAAAAAAGAGTAAAAATATTTCTTAAAAATTCTTAAAAAGACAAATAATTTTACAAATTTGAAGGAAAAGTAATAAAATAAAATGAAAGCCATGATCGTGGGTGGGTCTGCGGAAGACCCACGGCTGTCGTCGTGGGTCACCAATTTTTTTTATGTTTTTATGATTTTATTTTATTTTTGTATTTTTTCTAAATTTTTTTATTTCTTTTATTTTTGTCATTTTTTATACCTAGAGAGTTCTTTGCAATTTTCTGATAGACATTACTTTAATTAAAAGTTTAAAAAGACGTTACAAATTGCCAAATAATTTGAGAAAATACTTGCACTTTTCTCCAAAAATAATATGGTGAGCCCAAGCAAGGAATTTCATAAGAGTATTAAGGTAACCATGTGTGAGTTCTTATTTACTATTATTGGTGTAAATTCAGTTCCAGTTTCCAATTTTGGCAATTCCCGATTATTGGTCAAAACTGGGAATTGAAACCGGGGTCTCCGGTTATTGGATTTCAATAACCTGATTCGGATCCGGGTACCCCGGTTAATCGGGAAACCGATCACCTAGGGGATACCCGGTTACCTCGGGTAAAACTGGGTATCCAGACCAAGTATTATTTTTAAAATATATATATACACACATTTGGGCCTATTTTTAGTATTTTAGGCATTGGGCCTATTTTTTTAGACTTCATTTAAATTTTTTTGGGCTTTATATTTTCAGTTATAAAATTCTAGCCCAACTGTAATGAAATCCAGTTATATTCAGTTATTAAATCCACACATAAAAGCCTAATAACATAAACCCATAATAAGAATCCACATGAAATCAAAATGTCTAGAGTTTACACTTTACATAGATAACAAAATGTCTACTAATAGCAAACAAACAAACCTATAGTCCATATTTCTTCATAAATAAAATGAATATTACATACACATATAACAAAATGTCTACTAAGAGCCTACAATCGAAAAATCCTTAGAAATAAAATAAATATTACATAGATAACAAAATGTCTACTAAGAGCAAACAAACCAACAAGTCTACTAAAGTTCAACCACCATTTTTAAACAAACCAGCAACCAAAAATTCATAAACATATTAAAAATTAAAAAAGTTCAAACCCAAAAGTTCATAAAGACATAAACATATTAAAAAAGTTCATAAGCAAAAGTTCATAAACATTAAACATATCCAAGCATGGTCCGGTTTCTGGCTTTCTGCAACTCTACTTTCAATCATCTATAACTACAATAGAAGAAAAAAAAAAATGAGTTAAATGAATAAATAACTAAAATGAATTAATAATAATGAAAAATAAAATGAATTTATAACCATTTACCATGCTTATCAAATATTTCAATAATCTTCTCATGCTTCAAGTCTTGATTGCTCTTTATCCAGTCTTGAGTGCAAATCAAGGCCTCAACTGTCATTGGAGATAATGAACTCCTAAAATGATCCAATATACGTCCTCCGTTGCTGAATGTGGACTTGAATGCAACTGTGGAAATAGGAATGACCAATATATCATGGGCTATCTCTGCAAGGATATGATATTTGGGTGCATTAACCTTCCACTAAAGTAAGATATCAAAATCTTTTGTTGTTGCTTCACACCCATCCAAAAAATAACGATTACCTCCATCATACACTCCAAGTTGTTCGCTTCCTCAAGATGTTGGGTGAACTCCTTCATATATTCTATCTCTGTAAGTGTATCATCAATGTCATCACCACTAACATTTATGGAAGTAACAGTTGAACTTTCCACACCCACATCAAAGTTAGACAAACGCCCCCATATAACTTATTGTATTGCTCCCACAAACGGTTCAAGAGGTCTCTCACATTTGTCTTGATTTCTTTTATCTACTCAGGGCCACTGCATTTTACCAAGTAATATTGTAATGCCTTAAACTTGGTACGCGGGTCAAGAACATTAGCGACATACAACAATAGGTTAATCTTATCCATAGTCCCCCAATACTTTTCATACTTCTTTTTCATATCCCAACTCACTTCACTAAGAAAAGGATTAGAACTCATACACCCATTAGACAATGTCTTTATAATAATACAAAATTGAATAAAATATGAGTTGGAGGTGACATGAATTGAGCTAGAAAACTTCAATGTGGCTTCATAAAAAGGTTTCAAAAACTTAAAAAATTCCCTAGTATTTTCCCACTCATCATAGCTAGTAACAACAAAAAGATTACCATCTTCCTTTCCAAGTCGAGTAAAAGCTTTTTGGTACTTCTCAGCCCACTCAATATTAAGTACGTAAAATTCCATCTTGTTTGAACATCTAGAGACACCGTCTTCGTTCATTGAATTTTTTTCACACTTTATGCATTCTTTAAACCTTGTCATTCTCTGCGGTGAAGACCTTACAAATTTCACTGTGTTCATAATATTAGAAACACAATCACCCAATCTTTTCAAGCCTTCATTTACAACAGGATTTAATATATGAGCGGCACACCGCATGTGAAGGAATTCACCTTCCAAAATAGTAGCTCTCTTGTCCTTAAACTTCCTTCTCATATAATCAATTGCTACATCATTGACTGTAGTATTATCAGCTGTAATAGTGAACACTAATTCAATCTCTCATTCTATCAATGTATTCTCCAACATTCTTCCAATATTTTCACCCTTATGACTTGAAATTAAATTAAACTTGATTTTTTTCTTATGCATTCTTCAATCAGAATCTATGAAGCTAGCAGTAACAACCATGTAGTTCAAATTTTGAAAAAATGTCCATATATCAATAGTGATGCAAATTATTTTTCCCCTAAAAAAAACCTTCAAATTAAATTTTTCTTCCTCATATAGTTTCATGCAATCCTTTTGTAGAGTAATGCGATATGGTAAATTGAACTTTGGTTCAATTCCATTAATCAATTCTCCAAACCCATGACTCTCCACATGCCTAAAAGGCAACTCCTCCTTGATGAAATATTAAACAATCAACTTCCTTACTTTAATCGGATCATACTTCACAAATCCATGTTGGTTGGTATTACTACTAGCGCCCTCTGACATTTTCTTAAATGACTATTGCAACAGAATTTGACCTTTGGGTATATTCGATTTTCTAAGTGGGGAGGTTGGATAGTTAGAGAAAAGGTGTACCTCATAGCTAAAGTGTCATATCTCCAGTGATACCCTAAGATCATCACTAAGATCCTATTGCAATAATTGCATGTTGTCTTAAGGTTTTCCTTGTCAATTGGTTTCACTTTTGTAAAGTGCGACCATACATTCGACTTATTCACACCTTTTTGTTTTTTTCTTGAGTTACCTGTACCCAATTGTGTTTGCGAGAAAGACAACGGGGTATAGAGCGAGGCCGGTGCAAACTTTGTATCTGAGGCTATTTGAAAATCATGGCTATGGCGCTAGCTGGTTTTGTTGGACACACCGGTGATGCTTGTAGCGAAGACGGCCACTGGAGCTCTACCGGAGCGACGATTTGGGTTGTGAGCGATTATTTTGGGAGTGTTACTACTCCGGGGCAACCAAACCCAGGATATCCACCATTCAGAAGACAAAGCTAGATACAAAGTAGTAACACTCACATACCCCTGATGCAGTGGTCGTACCTTGCTCTCTAACGTGTAACCCAACACGAACGCCTCCCAACCAGGTCTCCTACCTGAAGGGGTCTCCAATGGAATCCTTTACCTTAGGGCTGACCCCTAAGATAGACTTCAGTTATAGCGCAGCAACATCACACCAGTTATGGCTTGAGAGAGAATAGATCAGCTCCAATAATCTCACAAAATACTCTCTAAGCTCTAGTGGAATTCAATACAGAATTCTTGCAGTTCTCAATGCCTAGGGGCCGAGGTTCAAATGGGCAACTCCTGTGAATTATACGGGTGTCGTCCGGACGGTGGACATGGGCCGTCCGGACGGACAACTGTGAGACCAGAATTTCTGAGATTTTCGCTAAAAATCTTTCCTGTTTAAGAACCGCATCCAAACGGTAAGACACTGTAGTCCGAACGGTCGCACGTCTACTGCAAGTAATTTCCATATAAGGCTTCGAGCGTCCGGACCATGGGGGATGGCCGTCCGGATGATTAATCTTCAACACGCAATTTCCATATCTGATAAGCGTGCATCCGAACCATGAGAGGCAGGCGTCCGGACGGTTGAAGTTGAATACGCAATTTCCATATCTGTTGAACGCGTGTCCGGACCACGCTGATAGACGTCCGGACGGTTGAATTTGAATTGTGATTCTTGCCTTATAAATGAGCGTGTCCGGACGGGAATCCACGTCGTCCGGACGGTTGCAGCAATCTTCCCATATTTGAACTTGGAAAGAATCTGAAGCTTGATCGAATACTGAGAGGCGTCCGGACGGGATGCTGAGACGTCCAGACGGATGCAAGCTGGAACAGAAGCTTCTCGACACAGTGTAGGGTCCGGACGGAATACCACGTCGTCCGGACGAATGATGCTTGGTCTGTCGGGCGTTCGGACGATATGGCACGTTTTCCGGACGGATTCAACAGTGGACAGATGAGCGTCCGAATGGGATGACACGTCGTCCGGACGACTGACAAGGAACCGAAAATCTTCTGACTTGCAAGCAGTGCAGAGTCTTCTGAAAGTAATCTAAATAGTGGAATCCTTGTTAAAAAACATCTTTACATACAAGTGATTTTGTCCAAACAGAATGTAGCCAATCATAACCTAACAAACTCCCCATTTGGCCATTCTGGGATAAAAATCACTTGACCGGTTTGGAAATACATTCCCGGTCCAAAAATAAAAATTACTCCCTCTTTTTGCGACAAAGAGTAAAACAGAGTAATAAAAACCAACTGCAATAAAAATTACTACCCCTAACGGTTTCAGAAGGACCCGGGAAACAGAGTAATATAAGTCCACAAGTTTTACAAACAAAAAGAAAGGACGAAATAAGAAAACATCCAGCTGAACTGTAGAAAGAAGAGCAACATAGTTAGGTCCTTCACAAGTATAATAGCACACACATGTACCCCTGTCTTGAGAAGATAGTCACAAAGCATGTCAAAATTATGCAAACATATAGTCAATAGACAAGGAGAAGATAGGCAAAGATTCCCCTGCAAACAGAGTAATAGAATAGCGTTATCAGCTCATGCAATGTGTGGGTGTGTGAAGACTTCACCCATAAGGTATGATTTTCAATATTTTGACAAATAGCAACCAGATTTCCTAAACAGAAGAGAAAATAAGTGGAAGACAAGCCAAAAGTCAAACTTTATAACTTGCTAGGGCCTAGTCACCCTCATCTGATACACTCCCCCTAAGGTGCAGCACACAATTTGTTTTACTTATACCATGAAGGACAAGGTAAATTTTTACTTGCACGTAGGGGGTAAGACATATAACAAATTCAGCACATAAGCAGTGAATATACAATTAGAAGCACATAATTCATATGATTTACTGTTTGATTCGTATGGTGCTGCAACCTAGAGAGAATGCCAGAGTTTTTAGGTTTTAGGTTCAACTAGCATGAGGTCAATTCGGACATCTTATCAAAAACTTATTCTCTTATCCAGAATCTTTAGAAACAAAGAGTCAGAGAATGAAAGATGTACCTTTAGGGGAGTCTTTGGATAGTGCACATTTTCATCGCATGAGGAAAGAAGCTATCAATCATAACAGGTGAGTAGGAAAACTTTGCATATGTCAGACTTATGTTCTCAACCATATGTAAGGATAATTCATCAATGCATAATGAACTAAAAAACCCAAGTAAAATACATGAGATAGCTGACATACCTTAGAAGGAACCAACCTGCTACAAAACTCCCATTTTTATTTTTATTTTTAACAACATTATGCTATCAAAGGATAAAACAAAAATCCTAGCATGGAAGCACATGTCTAGGACATGGCACAAACACCAATGGCTTTCTGGAGGGACTCAAACCTGCTACCATCTAGAGGTTTGGTAAGAATATCAGCCAATTGGTTGTCAATGGGGATGAAAGAGAGCGAGACTACCTTGGATTCCACAAGATCACGTAAGAAGTGATGCCGGATATCGATGTGCTTGGTCCAAGAGTGCTGAACTGGATTCTTGGAGATGTTGATAGCACTAGTATTATCACAGTTGATAATCATAGTATCTTGAGAGAATCCGTAGTCGCCTAGTAGTGCCTTCATCCACAATAATTACGTGTGATGAGTGCCAAATATTGTATATTTGGACCCCTTGATTTACATTAGTTAGACCTTTAGCCTTACTATTTTCTGATGTTTTTGTTAGTTTTTGTGTTTTGTAGGTCAATAGAGGAATGACAAAATTTCATGTGGAAATGCTTGGAAATTCGGAAGTCCTGAAAAGTCGATCGATCGAACTTAAAAGTCGATCAATCGAAATTTTGCCCGAAGTCGATCGATCAAAATTTCCCAGAACTGACTTTTGCAGACACACACCAGAACACCCAATCAGGGGTTTTTCCATGACAAAAAGCATTTCTCCCTCTGATTTTCGCAGGAGAACACGCTGGTTTCATGAACTTGGTTGTCTCTAACAAGAGAGGAACCCTATAGAGGGTAGAGGATTCATTTTACATGGTTTCTAACCTTAATTTCATTCTATAAAGCCATAGACATGCCTCCTTGTTGGAGAGCAATTCTCATAGCAGTAGCTAGGTTTAATTTCGTGCATTTTGTAGTTTATTTCAATAGCTCTTTTCTTTAGACATTTGTCTCTGTAAAGCTTTTCTTCTGTTTTCATGTTTGTTCTTCATGTTTTTGTGGTGTTTTTAGCCATGGGAGGCTAGAACTCTCAACTAAGGATGAGGATGAAACCTCCCCATTGATGACATTCACACTCTTGTAGTACTACTTGCACATTTAATGCTATATCATTATGTTGTTCAAGTTCCATTCATTTAATGCTTTATCTTTTGCAATGAATGTGGTTGGTGGTAGAAATAAGACATTTAATGTGTTTCACCCGATGGATACATTGTTTTATCGGTTTGAAAGATGATATCTATTTTGATTTATTCTTTGAATGGATACAATGGATGATTTGATTTCAAATGGGTACTCTCTGTGATTTATCTTTGAGTTGGATTCATTTAATGGTTCTAAGGTTTATGGTTAAGAAACTTGAATGACACCCTAAGCTTAATGTTCTTTAGGTGTTCAAGTGGAAACCAAGAGTGTGAGTTGTTGGATTTGGTTTGGTGAATTCCTTAGCCTTAGTCTCTTTTTACATATTTCATTTCTTCCTCTTTAACTTAGCATTTGTGGTGCATGTTTAACCCTCAAACTCTTGGAACTAGGTTAGAATGAGGTTGATTAAGCAAAACACTAACTTTTGACCATTTTCCTGTGGATTCGACCTCGCACTTGCATAACGATATATTGCAAACGATTCGTGCGCTTGCGAGTACTCTTTAAAACTCACAACAACGTGCAACAACTGCCCGCAGCAATATATTCAGCCTCAGCAGTGGAGAGATATATAGAGGCTTGTTTCTTGCTCATCCAAGCTACAAGATTGTTTCCCAAATAGAAACATCCTCCCGAGGTGCTCTTTCTATCATCAACATTTCCAGCCCAGTCTGCATCAGAGTATCCTGCAACAACAAGATTTGTTTCTCTAGAATACCAAATGCCATAAAGAAGGGTATCATTGACATACATGATGATACGCTTGACTGCAGTGAGATGAGATTCCTTTGGATTTGCTTGAAAGCGAGCATAAACTCCCACACTGAAGGCAATGTCTAGTCGGCTGCCAGTAAGATACAGGAGACTCCCTATCATACTCATGTAGAGGGATGAATCAACGGATTTTCCTGCAAGATCACTACTAATCTTGACACTGGTGCTCATGGGAGTTCGGGCACGACTCTTTCCATCCAAACCAAACCGTTTGACCAGATCTTTAGCATACTTGGACTGAGAAATGAAGATACCTTCAACAGTTTGCTTGACTTGAAGACCAAGAAAGTAGTTCAGCTCACCAATCATGCTCATCTCAAATTCCTGCTTCATTTTTTCAGAAAACTCATGGGCAAAAGAGTCTAAGGTAGCTCCAAAAATGATGTCATCCACATAGATCTAAGCAATGAGTTTGTGAATACCTTGATTTCTGATGAATAGGGTTCGATCAGCTTGTCCCCTTGTGAATCCCTTAGCTAGGAGATACGTGGTAAGGCGCTCATACCATGCCCGAGGAGCCTGCTTAAGCTCATATAAAGCCTTTTTCAGCTTGTACACATGATGGGGATGATAAGGATCTTGAAAACCCTTCGACTGTTCTACATAAACTTCTTCTTGAAGAACAACGTTAAGAAATGCACTCTTTACATCCATTTGATATAGTTTGAAACCAAGATGACAAGCAATAGAGAGAAGAATTCTGATGGATTCTAACCTGGCAACCGGGGCAAAGGTTTCATCAAAGTCTACACCCTCTATCTAAGTATATCCTTGTGCAACAAGACGGGCTTTATTCCGAATAACAGTACCACGCTTGTCAGTTTTATTCTTGAAGATCCACTTGGTACCAATGATATTCTGTTCTGCAGGACAGGGAACCAAGGTCCAGACATCATTTCTGGTGAATTGATGGAGCTCATCATGCATTGCACTCACCCAGCCTTCATCCTGTAGCGCTTCATCAACTTTCTTGGGTTCTGTCTGAGCAAGATAGCAGTTGTAGGAGACTTGATTAGCTACTTCACTGGTAGGCTGAATGACTCTGCTTCCTAGCCTACGCCCTTCATCTATGGTCCCAAGAAGCTGCTGAGAAGGATGATTGTGCTTCACCCATGATTGCTTAGGAGGATTAGCAGGAGTATCCTCATCTTCGGAAGTAGTGGGAGCGGTATCCGAAGTTGTGGGAGAAGAAGGAGATTCATCTGGAGACATGTTCGGAGAAGACTTAATAATATCAGTTGGAGCTGGATCATCTGAATCGAGCTGATTTTCCTCTCTGCTGCTTGGTCTCTCAACTTCTTCATCATCAATAACCACATTTATAGATTCCATCACAGTCTCTGTCCTTTTATTGAAGACCCTGTAGGCACGACTGTTTATGGAGTACCCCAAGAATATACCTTCGTCACTCTTGGAATCAAACTTCCCAAGATTCTCCCTGTCACGAAGGATATAGCATTTACTTCCAATAGTCTTGAAGTACTTTACCGTGGGTTTTTTACCTCGCCAAATTTCATAGGGAGTCTTGTTTGTTTCAGGCATCAAGTAGACTTTGTTGATAATATGGCATGCAGTGTTTACTGCTTCTCCCTAGAAGTGTTGAGCAAGATTCCTTGAGTGGATCATCACACGACCCATCTCCTGAATAACCCTGTTCTTTCTTTCAACAACTCCATTTTGCTGAGGAGTGATAGGAGAAGAAAATTCTTGCTTGATTCCGTATGAGAGACAGAATTCTTCAAACTTGGAATTTTTGAATTCTCTTCCATGATCACTGCAGATTCTCATAATCTGGCAGTTTTGCTCAACCTGAATCTTCTTGAATAAATGCTGAGCTGCATCAAAAGCATAAGATTTTTCCTGAAGAGGAATAACCCAAGTATATCGAGAGAAATCATCCACAATAACCAGAATATATCTTTTCCCACCTAGACTAGCAGTTCTAGTGGGACCCATGAGATCCATGTGCAGCAATTCTAAATTTCTAGAAGTTTGAATACCTAAGGTCTTCTTATGGGCTGCTCGAGTTTGTTTCCCCAGCTGGCAAGAACCACAGATTCCTTTCCCAGTCTTCTCCATTTTGGGCAGATCTTTAACAATGTCTTTGCCTGCAATTTTTAACATATCGGAGAAATTGAGATACCCTAACCTTCGATGCCACCGTTTACTATCATCTATGGTTGCTTTATTGCAGAAGATCTGAGGATCTGTAGTGAGACCAGGAAGACCATAGCAGTTGTCAGCAGTTCTTTCACCCCCCCCATAAGCCATTTGCCACTGCTGTCAAATATGTTACATTCCTTCTTGGAGAATTGCACCACCAAATCATTGTCACAAAATTGGCTGATGCTGAGGAGATTTGCCTTGAGCCCCTCTACATACAAAGCTTCCTGAGATGTTCCGAAGCCTGGAATGTCGATGATTCCTTTTCCAATGACTTTGGATTGGCTCCCATCTCCATAGGTGATCCGTCCACCTTTGCCCATCTAAACTTCTTTTAGTAAGGTCTTGTCACCTGTCATGTGTTTAGAACAGCCACTATCCAAATACCACAAACAAGTATCAAGAATTTTTAGTGTAGTATGAGAAACTAAACACAGATTATCTTCCTTTTTGACCCAGACTTGTTTGGAAGCTTTCTTATGATTATTAACCAGGACAGATCTTTGCTCATTAGGGGTGAGGTATGCTAACTTCTTACTAATGAGCTTAACTTGATCACTTAACATTTTAACTTGTTCTTCAAAGCCTGATTCATCTTTTCTAGGGACAAGAGTTTTGTTCCAAGGTTTTTGAGACCTAATCTGGAAACAATTTGGGCGAATATGACCAGTTACACCACAATGGTGACATGTAGGTATAGACTGATTTCCTCATTTATCCCCACAAATAGATTGAGTATGATTATGAGACATGATAGGCTTAATGAACATGGTTCTATGAACAGACATATCATGAGAAATATAAGCAACTTTATCCATACTCAAATTAGACATTATAGAAGTCAAAAATAACACTCAAGAAATGAATCTAACCAGAGTGTACCAAGCTCTGATACCAATTGAAAAAATGAAATTGACTTCTAAAAATAAATACCAGTGTGTGCTTAAAGTGTTAACAAAAATAACAATGCGGAAAATAAACAACACAAGGATTTTTGTTAACGAAGTGGAAACTCAATTAAGAGAAAAACCACTTCGGGGCAGCCAAACCTAGAATATCCACTATTCAGAAGACAAAGCTAGATACAAAGTAGTAACACTCACATACCCCTGATGCAGTGGTCGTACCTTGCTCTCTAACGTGTAACCCAACACGAACGCCTCCCAACCATGTCTCCTACCTGAAGGGGTCTTCAATGGAATCCTTTACCTTAGGGCCGACCCCTAAGATAGACTTCAGTTATAGCGCAGCAACAGCACACTTGCAATGGCTTGAGAGAGAATAGATCAGCTCCAATAATCTCACAAAATACCCTCTAAGCTCTAGTGGAATTCAGTACCGAATTCTTACAGTTCTCAATGCCTAGAGGCCTCTATTTATAGGCTGAGGTTCAAATGGGCGACTGTTGTGAATTATACGGGTGTCGTCCGGACAGTGGACATGGGCCGTCCGGACAGACAACTGTGCGACCAAAATTTTCGAGATTTTCGTTGAAAATCTTTCCTGTTTAAGAACCGCGTCCGGACGGTGAGACACTTTCGTCCGAACGGTCGCACGTCCGTTGCAAGTAATTTCCATATAAGGCTTCGTGCGCCCGGACCATGGGGGATGTCCGTCCGAACGATTAATCTTCAACCCGCAATTTCCATATCTGATAAGCGCGCGTCCGGACCATGAGAGGTAGGCGTCCGGACGGTTGAAGTTGAATACGCAATTTCCATATCTGTTGAACGTACGTCCGAACCATGCTGACAGACGTCCGAACAGTTGAATTTGAATTGCGATTCTTGCCTTATAAATGAGCGCGTCCGGATGGGAATCCACATCGTCCGAACGGTTGCAGCAATCTTCCCATATTTGAACTTGGAAAGAATCTGAAGCTTGATCGAATACTGAGAGGCATCCGGACGGGCTACTGAGACGTCCGGACGGATGCAAGCTGGAACAGAAGCTTCTCGACATAGTGTAGGGTCCGGACGGAATACCACGTCATTCGGACGAATGATGCTTGGTCTGTCGGGCGTCCGGACGGTATGGTACGTCGTCCGAACGGATGGAACAGTGGACAGATGAGCGTCCGGACAGGATGACACGTCGTCCGGACGGCTGTCAGGGAACCGAAAATCTTCTGACTTGCAAGTAGTGCAGAGTCTTCTGAAAGTACTCTGAATAGTAGAATCCCTGTTAAAAAGCATCTTTACATACAAGTGATTTTGTCCAAACAGAATGTAGCCAATCGTAACCTAACAGCCTCAAACAAGCACCAAGACAATGGCATGCAAAACTCTCTCTACTCTAATTAATGCATGATATACTCAATCCAAGGCAGATTATTCATTGTTCATCCAATCCCATAAAGTTTCACGGCGATACTTGTGTATGTAGACGACATCATCTTAGCAAGAAACAATTTGGACCAAATCCAAAACCTCAAAAAGTATCTAAGAGATCACTTCAAAATCAAGGATCTTGGTGTTCTAAAGTACTTCTTGAGATTAAAGGTGGCTCAGTCGGCAAAATGTATTTTCATATCCCAAAGTACATATGCACTTGAAATACTTGAAGAAACAAGGTTTCTTAGAGCCAAGCCAAGCACATTACCCATGGAACAAAACTTGACACTTAATACGCAAGATGAAGAACTCATTACAGATCCCTTTTAAAACTAATGACTTGCTGGTAAGCTCATCTACTTAACAATCACTATACCATATTTGACATATGCAGTACATTGTTGAGCCAATTCATGGACAAGCCAAAAGAAGTCACACTTGGACGCAACACATAAAGTATTGTGATATCTCAAACAATCTCTAGGACTAGGAATCTTTCTGTCAGCCGCCAACAATACCCAACTACATGCATTTTGCGATGCAAATTGGGCACACTATAGAGACACTCGATGATCAATCACGATATTGCATTCTACTTTGAGAATCACATATTTCTTGAAAGAGAAAGAAGCAAACCACAACCTCACAATTCTCAGCTGAAGCTGAATATAGAGCCATGGTTTCCACTTGTTGCGAAATCAACTTGGTTGAAACACCTTTTGTCAAATCTTGGTATACCACATACATAGCTAGTCAGATTATACTGTGACAATAAGGCAGCCATCCACATAGCCTCAAATCTTGTGTTTCATGAATGAACAAAACACATCAAGATTGATTGTCACCTCATTTGCGAAAAGCTTCACTTTTAGCATGATTCAAACGTTCCATGTGTCCACAAGTCAACAATCGGCAAACTTATTCACTAAAGAACTTGGTTCAGCACAATTCCACAATCTCATTTGCAAGTTAGGTATGATGAATGTGTAAGAAATTACATAAGTGTCCCTATGTCAAATTTAATTTGCTGTAACGGTAACGGTTAAATAATTAAAGTAACAGTAATTATTTAATAAATGGATTTAATATAATTTATTCCACATTATGATTCATGATAATAACGGTTTTTAAATTTATGTATTTCTGATTTAATTCCTTAATGGAAGGAGGAAAATCAACTAACTAATGAATATGAGGGGTCCTTGACCTACCTATATAAAGAGCCATATGTATCCATCTATTGGCACCGGTAGGCATAGATCAAAAGATCTTCTCTTTAAATTTTCTTTTGCAGAATTTATGTTTATCGCTAAAGCTTCTTCGTATATTTAAGCAAAAATAGCATTTTATTTAAGTTATGCTAACACGTGGTATCAAAGCCTGCCTCTATGCCAATTTGCTCAGCATTTAGTTTTGGTTAATTTTCCGTTGGTTGAATCGAGTAGATTTTCTGTAAATAAAGATTGCCTCTGTTTATTGTTCATTGCACGTACTGTTTTCACATCTGTGCCTAAGATTTCTGTTGAAAATGGCAGTAAGGAAAATCTTTTCTTAAAATTGAAATGCTTTAGCAGTAAAAAATGAAATTGAAAGATTGTACAATGTTGGTGAAACCTGATTTAGTGCATTTGCTCAGAGAGCTTCACAGCAAAACATGTTTTAGTGCAATTGTGAACAATAGCAGTGACCTGAAACATGTAGTGCTGCTTTTGGGTGAAACCCACCATCGGCCAATCTCCTCAGCCCCGGCCAAAGGGCATTTTTTTTTTCGCTACATGCATTGGGCGTTGGCCCTCTTCGTGGTTGGCATCGTTCCGTGTATGGCAGCCCAATGCAATCTGGACACACGGCGACGTGGGTCGCCGTGACTGCTGAGCAATGGCCCTTCGTGACCGCTACATAAGGTGGCAGTGTGGAAGCTTGGAGGCTGGCATCCATGGTGAAAGAAGAAAGGAGAAAACTAAAGAAGAAGGTGATGGCGCAAGAGCTCAAGAAAATCGAGTCAAAGGGATATTTTTCCGGGTTAATGGGTTGGAAATTCAAGTAGGGTTTTTTAAAACCCATGCAGTTTTGAGTCATTAAAGGGGCTAACCCAAATGGGCCAGCCCAATAATGAAACTTGACCCAGCCCGACTCATGCAAATTTTGGCTCTATAAATGGGCTGACCCGAATGGGCCAGCCTATGAGGTAAATCCAGCACAAGCCTGATCCAGTTAAAAAAAAAAAAAAACTAGGTCATTAAGTGGGCCGACCCAAAAGCCCAACCCATTAAAAGCAGCCCATCTAGAATTAAAAACACTTGGGTTCTTGTGGGGCTTAGAACTTAGGTCTTCCAAGTATAAAAGGCCTAAGGCTATTTACTAAGTCCATTATGCCATGCCATATTATATGTTTTCATATTAAGGTTTTATTCCATTTATTATTTACATTGTTCAATATTAAAATTATTGTTTCTTTAATATATGAACTTAGGAATATAATTTTTGTGGTTTAATTTATACTGTTTAAATATAAATTGTTTGATGCCTAGACCTAAAGAATAATTAACAATACCATATATGCTGGTGTGGATTTATGGCGCTATCCATGATGCAATGTCTAGAAAAGTTTTGGCTGGGAAAGTCTTGGGATTTAAGTGTGTCCAAGTGACCCCCCTCACTTTCCTGAGAATTCACTTGGTTGTACCTTGGAGAATGTTGTTTACCCCACTCTAATATTGGTTTGTTTTATTCCTGTGACTATTTATGGTATCTATACAGTTGTTAGATGTTAATAAAGTCGCAATTATCATAATAATTTTGGGAGAGCCACAACTTCCTAATTTTGACCTAGACCTAAAGAATAATTAACAATACCATATATGTTGGTGTGGGTTTATGGCGCTATCCAAGATGCAATGTCTAGAAAAGTTTTGGCTAGGAAAGTCTTAGGATTTAAGTGTGTCCAAGTGACCCCCTTCACTTTCCTGAGAATTCACTTGGTTGTACCTTGGAGAATGTTGTTTACCCCACTCTAATATTGGTTTGTTTTATTCCTGTGACTATTTATGGGCATCTATATAGTTGTTAGATGTTAATAAAGTTGCAATTATCATAATAATTTTGGGAGAGCCACAGCTTCCTAATTTTGAATGATAATTGCATCAAGATTACACACACACACGTAATTATCATAATATTTTTGGGAGAGCCACAACTTCCCAATTTTAGAATGACAATTGCATTAGGATTACACGCATGAACTTCATAAAGAATTTTAGATGTTCATGAATTGCATTGTGATTATTATAATTTTTGGGAGAGTCACGGCATCTTGATTTTATAATAATTGCATAAAGATCATACACTTGAACTTCATATAGAAAAATTAACATTGTATTGTAATTAATTCATAAATTTAATTACTTATCCCCATAGGAACGTTTTTATTTTTATGACTTAATTTGAATAAGATAACAAATTTAGCATTAAAGGTAAAGTTTCTCTTAGGCCCACAGGTACGGAGAATTTTATTTATTAATGTTTAAATTTATTAGTCTTATTAATAAAGAGTAAATTTCATGCATGATGTAACATTTGCCCACAGGTAGGTTGAAATTTACTATTGAATTGGCATTGGCTAATTTAAAATAAAGTTACTTCATAGCATTAAAGTATTTTTTATTTTATTTTATTGCAACAGTTCCTATCATTCTAGTTTTAATAGTTTTATGTTCCAATATTTTATGGTAGTAATTTTTCTGATTGGAAAAAGGCTTTTAAAGCAAAACCTTTTACAGTCTCAAAAGTGTTTGTAATCCTATTATAAGAATGAAGGATATGATAAGTTAGTTTAAGTCCCTAAAGGTTGAGATTTTTTAAGTTATTCTTGGTATATTTCATTTTGAATTTTCTCTTCTGACTATGATATTTTATCTTGCGGCACACATAAGGATAATTGCTAAGTTAAAAGAACTTCTGACCATATGTGTTCAAGAAAATGAGAGAATTT
Source organism: Alnus glutinosa (assembly GCF_958979055.1). NCBI lineage: Eukaryota > Viridiplantae > Streptophyta > Magnoliopsida > Fagales > Betulaceae > Alnus > Alnus glutinosa. The sequence goes on along the minus strand of NC_084891.1, from coordinate 9,249,568 downwards.
ATAAACTCTTCACATGGTTACTCATGTTAAGGAAAATACCAATAAAGGCAATCATGCTCAACATTTAAAGCATGAGAATAAGGTGCCAAGAAAGTGTTTTGGCAATCAAGATACATATTTCTCCTGCAATAAAGAAAATATAAGGGCATATAAAGAAAAATTGCATGAAGTAAGAGAAATGACTTGAAACGAAGAAAATCTCATATATCTAGTGTGTAGTGAATCTCCTTATTGACTCCTTTAAATATGTTGTGGATTGATTCTGGTTAACAATCCAATCTGTCAACACAATACAGAGTTTTCTTAAAATGAATAACACGTGTTTACAATTGAAGGTTATTTGGATTTATAGATTAATTTTAAAATTCAGTTATTTTGGACCTCAATAATGTTTTAAATATTCCAAAATTTTCAACAACAAAAAAAAATAATTTCTATTTTAGCTTGTTAAATAAAATTTCAATTTTAACTTGAAATTTTTATTTAGGGTGGAATATTAGTTGATGGTTTATTAAAATTGATATATATCCCAACTTTGAAGCAAATTAATTGTTTATTTCTGCATATTGATGTTTACATAAAGTGAAGTCTTGTAAATGAAAGATGCTCTTATTATGGCATTGGAGATTGAAATATATCTCCATAAAAAATAAAAAATAAAAGTCGGTAAATAATAATTTACTAACGTTGGTACTTGTGTGGACTGCATAAGGGAAAGCATACCAACAAGACCACCAAAGATGCTAAAGAGAGCCTTTTGAGATTCTTGAGATGATGCATAATAATAGGTGTTGACCTTTTCATACTCATTGCCTAAATGGTCAAAGATATTTTTATCTCTTTTAATGATAACCATATAAGATTTATGTATCTCTATTTTCTAAATAACAAGGTTGGAGTATTGAATGCTTTCAATACCTATAAGGTAGAAGAAGAGAAACAACATGAAGATCATAAGATTTTATATAGGCAATGAGAATTATGGTAGGTACACACAAAAAGGAAAATGATTAGTCATACGAATCTGCTACTACCCTTATGGAGTAAAGTCTTAAAAGATCATTGTGTATATGTTAAACATGATTCCATTTAAGGTTGTCCTTAAGACACCTCTATGAAATAGATGGAAGTCAATAAATTATTTACATATATGGAGTTGCCCTGCTAAAGTGAGGATTTACCATCCTCACCTAAAGAAATTAGATTCAAGAATATACAACGGATCTTTTATAGGCTATCTAGTAAACTCAAAGTGGTTTTAGGTTTTATTATCCTTCATATAATCCTAGAATTATTAATTACAAATTTTTTAGAGGATGTTGAACCTAGTGAGAGTGCTTATCCTCAAAGGTTTTACTTAGATGAAGCACAAGAGTTGACTGAAACTCATTCATATGAAAGATGTTTGATTGTACTGAGCTACAATTAGTTTTAGAATTGTCAACTCATAAAGAATAAATTCAGTATGAATCTATTCAGACTTTGCAAAATGTAAAGGAAGTAGAATTAAGAAGATCCTATGGAATAAGGAGATCAGCAATCCATAGTGATTAAGTTGTATTACTTGTATACCTCAAGAGTCTGATGGTGATGTTAGACCTAAGGATGATCCAAAAATTGTTTTCACAAGTCATGAGTGGAGACAATTCCACATTATGATACAGTAGCTCATTTTGCTCTAAAGCTACATCAAATAGATGTGAAAACAACTTTTTTGAATTGGGATCTTAAAGATGAGGTTTACATGAGACAACATAAAGGTTTTATAAATAACAGTCAGAATGCTTGCAAAATAAATAAATCTATTTTTGGGCTGATACAGATCTCCCGTCGATAGTATACTTTTTTACAAGGTTATTGTTTCATTGATTATTGAAAATCTTGTTAATTAGTATATATACCTTAAGGTCAGGGAGTAAAGTAATCTTTATAGTCCTATATGTACATATTATTTTGTAAGTAATGATTTAAGTTTCACTACATAAAGCTCCTCTCACAAAACTTTGAAATGAAGGATTTGGGTGAAAACCTTTTATGTCTTTGACATAGAGATTTACAAAGACATAAAGCACATTAACATTGTCTCGGAAAGCCTATATTGAAAATATTTTTGGGAAGATTTAGAATGAAGGATTTTGCACCTTCAGTAGCAACTAAGAGGGATAAATTCAATACAAATTAATGTCTCAAAAGATATTGGAACAAGAGTAGATGGAAAGTCTTTTGTAAGCATCTGCAGTATGCAACCTGATGCAAGTACAGGTTTGCACTAGACTTAACCATTGGACTGACAGTAAGATTACTGGGTCAATAAAGTGCTACAAATAAAGTCTTGCGGTATACGCAAGGAACCAAGAATTACAACTTAACCTAAAGATACACTTTTCATTTGGAGGTGGTTGGTTATTCATATTTGAATTTTTGTTGAATGTGTATATAGTAGAAAGTCTACTTCAAGATATATTTTCTTATTTTAAAAGGCTATATCCTAGAGATGCAGTAAGCAGACTACAGTTGCTACGTCTACCATGAAAGCTAAAATTATTGCATGCTATGAATTCATTACACATGCATGATAGATGAGACATTTTGTTAAAAATCTCAATTAAGATTGTCGATTTTACAGTAAGACCACAAAGATATTCTGCGATAATTCTATTGTAATTTTCTTTTATAAGTATAATTAGCAGAAGCAGAAGTAAATATATCGACATCAAGTATCTTATTACAAGAGAGAACATTAAGAGATATAAAGTGTCTATTGAGCATATAAGTACTGAATTAATGATTGCGGATCCCCTGACTAAAAGTTTACCGGTAAAGAAAGTATAAAGTCATGCGGAGTAAATGAAATTCATTAATTTATTTTTTCTTAATTTCTCTCTATTTGGTCTATAGATATCAAGTTATTGTTAATAAAGTCTTGTGCACATTTGTTACATTATTTATGAAGATAAAATTAAAGTTGGACCCGAATAACTTATGGAAAGTTTATTTATAAAGTTTGATTGCCTATATAGTACTCACTTAGGGAATATGATATATGTAATACATGAAAGGGACGATTTATTATATAAAGTTTTACCGCCATAATTCATGTATAGTATTCCTTATATGAGTAGGAGGATTTCATGAATAGTTTGAATAAATAAAGTAATGGTCATATTGAAGAACCGAACATCATAAGGAGTTATGTGTCATAAGGGCCAAGTGAAAAAATATAAGAAATTACATAAATGTCCCTATGTCACATTTAATTTGTTGTAACGATAACGGTTAAATAATTATTGTAATGATAATTATTTAATAAATGAATTTAATATGATTTATTCCACATTATGATTCATGATAATAACGGTTTTTAAATTTATATATTTCTGATTTAATTTCTTGATGGAATGAGGAAAATCAGCTAACTAATGAATATGAGGGGTCCCTGACCTACCTATATAAAAAGCCATCTATCTATTGGTACCGGTAGGCAAAAGTCAGAAGATCTTCTCTCTAAAATTTTTTTTGCAGAATTTATGTTTCTCGCTAAAGCTTCTTCGTATGTTTGAGCAAAAATGGCAGGAGGTATTTATATTCCATTCCACTGCTTTTTTTTTATTATTATTTAGCATTTTATTTAAGTTATGCTAATAAAATGTCTATTCAAACTTGAGGGAGAGTGTTAAAGAAAGCAATCAACACCGACCAAACAAATAAGGAAACTCAAGATTCTACCGTTCATCATAGAGATGCAGTAAGCAGACTACAATTGATGTTACAACTATATATCCTAGAAATATAGTAAGCAGACTACAGTTGCTATGTCTATCATTCATCTTGTGCAAGACACACAAGGAAAATACAGCTGCAATCATCAAGTGTCTACCATTCGTCTTGTGCAATGTTTATACTTTACATATTTATGCAAACAATACATACAAAAATCAATGACAATAGCTTCTTTTCTTCTTTCTTTCTCTTAATGTTTATGTTTTTCATATGTGTTGTCGTCAAAATACAAAATAAGAATAACTATCCCATTTTCATTTTTTTTTATTCTCAATAAAAAGTATTCTTTTTTTTAATAAAAGAGTCATTCCACGTATCAATCGTATCTTAAGTGTTTAAAGGAAGAGTTTAAAAAGAATATAAAACCCGTATATGCTCTGTCAGCATCTAATACTTATACATATGCATGATTGGGGTTAGGTGGTAGAGATTTCAACAAAATGGGAGATACGATTATAGATTTATAGTTGGTTGAGCAACACATCTTTAGAACCTAAGCCCTGCTGGCTCCGACACCCTAACAGCAACACACGTGGGTTTAGGTCCAATCTCTACACGTGGGTTTAGATTTGATGGTTTTTTTAAGTTTATTTTGTCGTGGAAATTGCAGTTCAGGTCAGTCACGGAACTGCTTGGCCCAATATTGATACTTAATGGGCTACATTGTAGGGCCCAATGAATATTTGTCTTTGATTTTCAAAAAAATTTGAATTACCAAAAGCAGATCAATTTGCAGTCCATTAGATTAAATCAGCATATGAATATGATAAACCTTTTACATTAAAAAAAATGGTATCTACATGGAGTTATGACACTTAATTACTTCAATTACTTATGAGAAATCTCTTTCTTTTCTTTTAAAATATATATATATATATATATATATATATATATATATATATATATATATATATATGAGCATATCCTCTCTTCTCTACTCATATTGAAAGGAAATCTTAAAATTAATCACTAATCTAATACCAAAATATTCAAAAAATAAAAATAAAAATCTAATATGTTTACTGATAGTTCCTTGAAATTTACCGTTAACTTTTGAAATAATATCAAAATGAAGACAAGATATGATTAGACCGTAAACCCATATAATATTAAGAATATCCACACGACACGACGCCTAATAAAACAATTTTTTATTTTTTTTTAAACAAATAAACATTCTTATAAAAATAAGACCTAAAGATTATATGAGTAGGAGCACAAAAACTCCCTAACACAATCATAGACAGGAGGTAGAGTTTCCTCCGACCATGTTGATACTCCGACTCGAAACACAGCTGTCTTAACTAAAACATAGACAATAAAATTAGCCTCTCTTTATACGTGAACTATATTAAAAGATCTAAGAGGGTGCATATATGATTTAAAGTCATCTTTAAAATATCTAGTTCTAATCTAATATTTTAACAGAGCAGACTGTAATCTAGTAATCCAAAACACAAGATAAAAACAGCAAGAACTCTAAGCAACTATTGCCATTGGATTTTATTTATTTATTTTTTATTTCTTTCCTTTTTCTTGTTTTGAGCATGAAGTCATTGGATGAGGGCGCCCACGGATCTTGACTTTTTGGTGTTGAATTAATCGATATTCTTTCTTTGTTTTTACCACGAAAAAGCTATTCCCGATTAACAAAAGCTCCCATGATTATTAAAATAAAATAAATGAGAAATGTTGGGCATCTTTTTAGCAACTTGCAAAAAGTCCACACCCATTATAGCTTTAGTTTTTATTTATACCCAAGAATCAACCCCTTTGCCTATTGCCTATTGCCTATTGCGTAGCACGTGGATGTCAGTCAATCAAGTATCCTATGAATCACTTAATAAACAAACAAACAAATAATTTTAAAAAAAATAAAAAAAAAATCCTACGAGTCAAAGTCCAACACATATGCTAACACATATGCATATTCAAATGGATAGTAATAATATGTGGTTGTAATTACTTATCTTAAATCTAAAAAGATTTTTTTTTTTTTTTTTAAAAAAAAAAATGAATGATGTTGGAACACCGAACATGGGGTGGTTCGACCACCTTCAGATATGGCCAAACAGGGTGGCCGAACCATCCCAATAGCCTTGAGGTGGCTCTTGTTCCAACATTTTGTTTTTAAAATAATAATAATAAAGATTAGGTTTTAGTTTTTTTGTCATTTGAGAAGACGTTGACAATTTTTAATAATTTGGAAGAGATATTAACGTCATCTTTAAGTCTGGAGAGACATCATGTAAAGTTTGAAGAGACATTAACATTCACGTGATAATTTAAAGAGGAGTACATAGACTTTTTCCAAAGAAAAAACCTATAACCGAGCCACAATATATTTACTAATCAATATATATAGCATTGTATTTTCTGTGGTTTGCCAAAATAAATAAATCAATAAATTTTTAAATCAGTGTATTTTCTAGAAAAAAACAGCGGTCCTATTAACTAACTTGTGTGAACAATATAATTATATATATATGCGATCTAAAATGTAAATAATATAAGGGGATAAATTAAAAGAAAAGTAGCTGGATAAACTAATAACCATAGTGGAGACCCTTGCGAGAATGAGAATTAAGCACGTACAGTAAGGTTGAAGACAAATTTGGGTCACTGTTTTATTGGCCAGATTATGTTACACGTAACAAGGAATCAAATCCTCAACCATATCTTCTGGAATGTTGCTTAGCACCATTTTTTTAATTAAAACTCTACAATTATAATAATGGTCTTTCCATTATCATGCTCCATTAATATAATAATACAAGTCAATTAAAAAAATTAGTTTATTAAATTTCTACGTCCTTTCTTGAGCTGTGATGCTTTTCAGATTGCTAAGGAAGAAACGGAGAAATTTAACTACAATAAACATATGAAACCCAAATAGATTGGGTTATGTTATGATATTACCCCCATTAATTAAAATGTTTCAATAACATAAGCTACATGTAAATAAATAAAAAAGAAAAAGAAAAAGAAGTTGGGTTTGAGTTAGAATGCCTATCTTTCTCTTATTGGAGGGTTCTCTCTCCCCAAATAAGAGTTTATTTGGTGAAAGTGAGATTAATTATTAGGAGAGATATTATAATTAGGTGAGAATGAAACTAAAAGGGCATGACCTACCGCTTGCTTTATTTAATTTCATTCATTTCCAAATGCACCTTTCATGTCAAAGTTTATTTAATTTTTAACTTATATAAAATATTAGCGGGCAATGGAGGAGGAAAATACATGATCTTCTTCCTAAGAACCGTATGGTCCACATATTTAGGCATGATCATTTTTTTTTTTCCTTAGCGCCTGCATGGCTAAGGGTATTGCAACTTTTGCTACAAATTCTTTATTATAACATGATGTGAACGTTCACGAGATACTTACCACGTCAGCTACTTTTGAAGTAAATTTTTGGAAGGCCAAACTAGTGATGGGTCACTGCAAAATAGAGAAAATAGTCACCGAAAGTCTGCTCAGTACTCAAACGAGAACACTCCAATGCTTAAGTAAGTAAAGGTTCTCTAATAAAACTGAATATAGAACATAGAAGAGAACATAATATATGTACCTAGGGGGTATACCCCTTTTTATGGATGAGGCTCACTACCGAAGGTGCCCTGACCGACGGTGTTGTAATCGACGGTCACAGACATAAGTCTAAGGTACACCTATTGTTCACCATTCTCATTCTTCCGCTTCCTATCTTCTCATAAATCATCATTCTGTCGTAGGCATGAAAGGGTCCTCTGTCAGTATTCCTCGATGAATCACCTGTGTCTGGTTTTGTAATCCGTAAAGATTTAGTTCATTGAACATAGACTACCCAGAAACCATAAGATTAAGATTTCATTGTAATCCTATTTAATAATTAATTAGGGACGTGTGAAAATTATAATAATATGATACGTAGATTATCAAATGGGAGTATTTATATGTGTAACAAATAGTTTGGGTTTTTTTGTCTCAATTGTCTCCATGTTGACTAATGTTTAAAAATTCGATCCAGATCGGATGGGCTAATCTAAACGATTTGCAGGCAATTATCTCTTTCATATGAGTCTATCAAATTCAATTTATATATATATATATATATATAGAAGGATATTTAATTTGTGCAAAACCGAGGCACCTCAATTTTTTAAAAGATATTTCTCTCGATTTTATCCGTGAAAAATATTTCAAACAAGGAATCAAATCCTCATGTGCACCTAATGTCGACATATGCCACTAAACTAATCTATTGAGGCCTTTAGAAGGAAAAAATTATTATAGAAAAAGTCAAATATTATATATATACACAAATGTTTATCTCTGCTTGAGCTTGACAAAGAGTAGTGATTTTTTTTTTTTTTGCCCTAACATGATACTTCCAACTAATTGTTGGATTAATTCTTATTAAATTAAAAAAAAAAAAAAAAAAAAAAAAAAAAAGATCAATATTGTTGGTTGAGAATACTTTTTATTTGATACTATTTGTAACAACCCACCCCAACAATACAATATTGTTCACTTTTGGCTCTCTCAAACCAGACTTTTCAAGAGATCACCCATCCTAGTATTACTCTCGCAGAAGCACGCTTAATTACGGAGTTCTGATAGGTTCATGGTCATCACGGTTTTAAAACGTATTGTATTAAGAATTGTGCGTTTATATACATATAAGCACATCCTCATTCCAACGCGATGTGGAACGTCACAATAACCTAAATTATAAGCTCCCAACTCTATCTTCTCAACCTAGGTTAGACGAGTGTATATTTGGTCTATCATTATTAAAAAGAATATAGTTAATTAATAGAAGTAAATTACCCCCTTTCTAAGCTATGTTGACATATATTTTTTTTCAAGACTTCTTGTTTCAAAGCTGAGATCTTTGATGCCCACCGAAACAAAGTAGCTTTCTTACATGTTTAGCTTTTTATTTTTGTATGTTGTGGGCCTTTTATGGATTTATTTATTCCCTCTCATCTCTAGATTCTTTATTTGGAGGGTGACCCTTAATGATAGCTTCTTTGACATAAGAATATCAATTAGCTTACATATATTACAAAGGGGCACTATTTTTAGATCCTAGTTCGAAAATAATAGGTAGTCGGGTTGGAAGTTGATTATATTCGTTAAATACATAGGTTTTAAAGGGATTTAACTATTCCATTTTTTTATTAAGGAAAAGAAAAATATACCAATCATCATATGAAATGAGGAGTTAGAGCACTCAAAATGAAGTCTTCATATTTAGTTTTTTTTTTAAAAAAAAATAAACTTAAATTTTTAAATTTATATATATATTTAGAAAAAATCACAAAAATGCTCAAATAACAGACTCTTTAGAAAAATGTTAAACTTAACATTTATAAAATTTTCTCTTTAGGTTTAAAAAGTCAAACAGAAAATGTTATTATTTTTTTAATAATACCTTTTGCAAACCATGCCAGTGTTCTTCATTTTTCTAGTAAATAAAAATTGCTTTATGAGACAATATTATTATGAATGATTAAAAAATAGTATTTATTTAAAGTAAATAAACATTTAGAGAGCTTGTTGTTTGATGGTTTAAAAAAAAAATGAAGCTAAAACCCTTAAAGTTAATTTTGAGAGTTAAATTTAGAGAAATTATGAAGAGGCTATTGTGAATGTTCTTACTTTGTTATGTAGAAACTTTACCACCGTAGGACTCTAAGATTTCAAAAAAAATTATATATATATAACACTAATCATTCTTACTCCCATTGAAAAACCGACGTCTATATCTATGAAATAAAAGCTCAAACTTTATTTGAATTGGTTTGGTTGGATGAGTTTAATCATTCTATTAAATTATTATTTATTCTAAATGTTTAAATTGAAAAAAAAAAAAAAAAAAAAAGAGTTGAAAATGAAGGATAAATTGTAGAGTTAAGATACCATGTTAAATTATTATTTATCCCAAAAGTTTAAGCTGATATTGTTTATTTAATTATTTAATTAATATTCTAACACTCTCTCTTAATAAGTGAGGCCTAACTCATTAAATATTTAATTAAAACAAGAGGTGAATGACGGAAACAAAGTTTGAACTTATAATATTTGTTTTGATATCATGTTAAATTATTATTTATTTTAAAATTTAAGCAGATAAAAAATAATAAATGTAATAATTTAGTTAATACTTTTAACACCTTCTGTTCACATCGCTTATTTTCCAAAAATAATTCTAAAATATTTAGATAAAAGAAAAAAATTGTTACATAATTTATGGCCAATTGACCTTTTAAAAATGATGCCGTGGGTTCGACTATAACTTATGATCGAGATGGAAGAGCAACAATCCTTTTTTCCTATATTTATTTGAAATTAGAGACGAGTGGACTTTTTATATTTTTAGATAATTATTATTAGTATTATTATTATTAGTAATATTATTATTGACATTTCAAGCACATTAATCTCTTTTGTTTTTTAATTAATTTATTTTTGTTGACATTTGAATACTTATTTTTTTAAATGGTTTAAGAAACAGGCCAACCCCACTTTAAATAGGTGCCAGCTAATTTTCATGACTAATTAAAGATTTTGTGCCACGTGGAGACAATAAGTAGCCCCACCACTTCGGGGTTCCCGAGAATTAATATAGTCATAGTCAACTCTCTCTTCCACTGTGACCGTCGGATTACTTTGTGAGGAATTGGACGGTAAAAAATAGGAGGTACCGGCAATGCTCGGTTTTTAAGAAAAAAAATAAAAGTTAGTCAACAGTTTCGGATTAAGAAAACGAGTCACTCCACGTGATCCCCACTTTTGGTCAGCTTTCTTTCTCTCGTACAGTATTCTCGGTATTTTCATGCCGTTTAATCGGGAAATTCTCGTCGCCTGGCGATTAAAATTTAAACGGGTATATTATTGATTTTGTTGAAACTAATTTGGATTCCAATTGTCAAAGTCCTTAAGTTCCCAAAAGGACGTTATTGTAATCCTCTTTTCTAGAAGAGATTTTTCAAATTTTCAAATTGGAATTCCAAGTCAACTTGCTCCTAATAACTGAGGTAATAGTTTGAAATTTATGCATTTAATTCAACTATATTAATATTAGGGGTGGGCGCGGGCCGGATTGGGCTGAATTTGCATGTTTTTCACAACCCGCCCCGCAGTGAACGGGTTTGAAAATCGAGATCCGCAACCTGCATAGTGAATGGTCAACCCGATGGGCCTTGGGTAGTGCGGATCGGGACGGGTTCATGCGGGTTCGGGTATTCCTCTTCGTTTTTTTTTTCTTTTGCCCAAAACCAAAAAAATAATTTACAATCTTGCTAACCCAGTTCAAAATTTGAAAATCCCAATTGAATCAACCTCACTAGCAAACAAGAACAAGAAGAAAGAACCAAAATTACCAACAAACCCAACTGTTTTTTTTATTCTTTTTTTGTGATTGTAGATTGAATGGGTATGCGTATGTGAAAATGTAGAGATTGAAGTGTATATGAGAATGGAATAAGAATAGAGATGAAATGGATAGTGCAAAACTGTATTGAATGAAATCAAAGGTACACAACCTGGGCAATTCATGACTATAGTAGTGACTTTTATAATTTTTTTGAAGAAAATTTGATGAAATCAAATGCACACCCTTATTCATGACTCTTATAATTTTTTTGGGGAAAATTTAATGAAATCAAAGGCACACCCCTTGTCATGACTCTTATAATTTTTTTGGGGAAAATTTGATGGTATGAGTATAAAGGGATTACGGGGCGGGGCGGGTGTGCGGGTGGGAAAAAATTTAATACCGCAACCCGCCTCATAAATCACGGGTTGGCATATTTAGGATCCGCACTTTTTTAGAAATGTCTTGTATCCGTTATTGACGGGGCGGGTTGGTGCGGGGTGGGGCGGGTTCGCGGGTACGGGCGGGTTTTGCACACCCCTAATTAATATGGTGGTACAGTTTTTGGTATGGTGACGTGTCAGCTTTTGATTGGTCTTTTAGGACACTGATGCAGTGACTCACTCCTCCTCTGTCCATAGATCAGGGGCTTGTAAAACAACAAAGGCCTGCCAGAAGTTGGCCGGTCGAGCCTCCTCCGATGATTAAGTCAGTGATCACTCTTATCAGAAGTGAATAAGAGTATATTTTCAGCCCCCTTACCTACTTGTCTTATTGTGTATTTATACTTTCCTTTGAATTAACTGACATATGGAAGATCTCCTATTTTTTGGGATTGCTGACCATTCGATGTGAGGTGTATAGTAACTCGGTACAATATGAACAGTGGCTGGACCTAACGTCTATCATTCCTTTCTGCCAAATTTGACCTTGTTGAGTACTTGGCTCAGTAAATGTTGGAGATTTTAATAAATACTGGAGATTTCAAAATCTTCGCATTCGTCGGGTGGTGACATCCTTGGCCCGGCTGCCAATCTTTAGCTATTGAGAATGCGTGCTCAGTGAGATGATTGGTGGTTCTTCTCGAACATAGAGCCTTGTATCCAGTCTACTATCCATCGAACCGCTCCACTATGGCCGTAGCATATTAGCTCGAGTTCAATTTGACTTGGTACACCGTACACATGGGCTTAGGGAATGATAATTTCCCAACATGACCAATTAAATACAAAGTAGGTTCATAAGGTTAATAGGTAAAAATTTGACCTTATCTTTTGTTATTGTGTTTGGGGGGATTTTTTTTTTTTTTTAAAGCTCTGATGTAACATTAAAAGTAAAAATTGGAGTAAACTTCACTTATCACTCTTGATCTTTTATCATTTTTGTAATCATACCCTTAAACTTTCAAAAGTGTCAATTTAGTGTATCAATATTTCAAAGATTCAAGTATGGGTACTTTTGTAAATTCCGCTAAATCCTAACTAATGTCTAAATCTTTGCATTTTTTTTAATTTGTTTTTTCTAAAACAAAGGAGGATATTTTTTTATGGATTTTGACACCCCCTCTGTTAAGATTTGACAGAAAATTCAAATGGAATTATGAAATTGAAAAATTGAAAGATGGATACATTAAATTGACATTTTTTTAAAAGTTAATGAGTATAAGAAGAGAGCTGCTACAGGTACAAAGAGAAGTTTACCAACAAATTTAAAAACTGATGTGGAGCTTTATATGAGGCTCCACGCCAGTTTAATGCAAAAATAGTTAAAAAAAATAATAAAATTAAATACATAGGACAAAAATACACTTCTCATTCCGGTTGAATCCAGACACCGTCGAAAATCCAACACATTGCCCAACCACAACCCCGACCAACCTAGTGGAAGCCCGACCAGTAGATCCGGCCGGCGAGGATGTTATGGCCCTAAGTTGTTCATGAGAGAAAGAATGGGTTAGGGAAGATGCTAGAAGATGGAAGAGTGGTGGAGAAGGTTTAGACACGGGTCCTTGATACCAGGGCTCAAGGACCTTTGGATGAATGACACGCATCTTACATTGTAGAGAACAATTTAGAGGCATGCACACCAGCTAGAGGGTCTAAGTGTAATTCTGATATGTTTAAGGGCTAAGTTGTATTGTCTTATTTCCCTAAAAGAGTTCCAAATTATCTTGGAACTTGGTAGTGGGCTGAATGCCCGTAAATAGTGGGTCAGTCCATTAGAGTAGTGGTCAGTTAATTGTAAGTGGGTTGCATTAGTTATGGGATAGTGGGTCAGTGGGTATCAGCCACGTGTGACAGTTACCCGAGAGTCAGTTATGTTAGTCTTTCTGTTTCATGTATTTAAACACAACAAGGAATGAATGAAATCATCTCTTGAAGTGTTAACCATATAGCCGTGTGTTTATGTGTTATCTTTTAGAATGTCAAGCATATAGCCGTGTGCTTATGTGTGTGGAGGATTAGCCCCTCGAAGTGCTATATTATTATTATCAAATATCCAAGCCCATAACAGAGGATGAAGTAAGGGAACGACGGTGACAGGGTTGAGTTTCCGGCCGGATCTGGGTTCAGGAATGGACGGTCGGCTAGATTTGGGTTCGAGAAGGCCAAATCTCTAGTCGCCGGCCAGATATGGCTAGCGTGGGTATCCCGGCAGGAGATTCGGCCGAATCTCAGATTTGGTCGAGCGTGGGTTTCGGCCCTATTTCAGATCCGGCCGGATTTCTCAAACCCACGCCGGCTGAGCGTGGGTTGCCGGCCGGATCCGAGCAGAGATTCGGCCGGCCGGTGAGAGGGGAGAGAGAGTGTGTGCCGGAGAGAGGGAGGGCGGTTGGTGAGAGGGGAGAGTGCCGGAGAGATATTTTGGACCGGTGAAGGGAAGGGCATTTTCATCTTTGTATAAAATGTCATGTCAGTTTGTAAACCTTAATTTGTAAAAGTAATGAAAAATCAACGTTGATAAATAAAATTTTTCCTAAAAATTGTTTTCATATTTTTAAGAGTCTTGTTTCATAAGTATTTTTTTTTTATGCACAAATAGTTTTTTTTTTTTTTTTTTTTTTTTTTTTTTTTTTTTTTTTTAAGTAAGATGCACAAATAGTTACTCAATCCTTTTATTTTTTTGACAACCTAAAGATTGGTGCAAATTTGGAAGAAAAATGAATATTTACAAACTAGTGTTTCACCTCAGTGGACTTCTCTAACGTTTTACATACAAAGAAACTTAATAATATAGTTTTTAGGATATAAACAAAAGGTCAAAGGTTTTATTAAATTTTGAAAATAAGTGGGCATCCAACATCACACTGCTTTACCAAGTCCCCCCCAGAAACCAACCAACCCGCACGGCACAAACATACGAACAAAAGAAAAAGTAAAACGACACACTGATCGATCACTTCTTCTAGACTCGTCAACCTCCCTGTTTTCTCGACGAAATTCTCATCCTTTTGTTTAATTTTATTCAATCCAGGGGGGCCCACCACGCACCTGATTTGTTTATTCACCACCTTCCGTAGAAATCTTCAAACCCATCTAAGCCGTCAGATCGCGCACCCACTTTGACTTCATTCTCTTTCTCTCCCCACCTCTTACCCGGTCATCCGGTCACCCTCTCCCCCCTTATATCGCTCCCCCTCCCCCTTCTTTTCCCTACTCTTTCTCCCTTGTAGACTTTGGATGACTTTTTATTGAGCGAGCTCGATCTGTTTATCTTTCTCTCTCTAAATTTCTTTCAGAATGGCCGTGGAGCTCATGGGCTTTCCGAAGATGGACGATCAGACGGCTATACAGGAAGCTGCATCGCAAGGCCTGAAGAGCATGGAGCACCTGATCCGCCTCTTGTCCCACCACCACCACCACCACCAGCAGCCAAACCGCTTGGACTGTACCGACATAACCGACCTCACCGTATCCAAGTTCAAGAAGGTGATTTCTCTCCTGAACCGAACCGGCCACGCCCGGTTCAGGCGAGGACCGGTTCGACACTCTTCTGCTCCATCCTCCTCATCCTCATCCGCCCCTCTCTTCGTTCCTCACTCGCAAACCCTAACCCTAGATCCTCCTCCGATGACTTCTAAGCTCGCCGTGCCTCCGGCGCCGATCGTTTCTCCAGAGACCGTACCTCACGCTCCGATCTCTGCCACGGCGAGATTCGTCACGTCTCAGCAGCAGAGTTTGACCTTTGACTTCTCGAAACCCAATGTTTTCGCCTCCAACCCCAAGACTACCGAGCTGGATTTCACCAAGGAGAGCTTCAGCGTGTCGTCTACCTCGTCGATCATGTCGTCAGCTATCACCGGCGACGGCAGCGTCTCCAACGGGAAGCTAGGGTCGTCGATCTTGGTCGCTCCAGCGCCGGCTGTTTCTGGCGGAAAGCCGCCGCTATCGACGGCTCCGTACAAGAAGAGGTGCCACGAGCACTCCGACAATGTCTCCGGAAAGTTCTCCGGCTCCGGCAGCAAGTGCCATTGCTCCAAGAAAAGGTACACGTTGCCCTTCACCATCTGCTCACTTTTACTAATCAGAACCTTCCTGGTTAAACATTTGACTATGGCTCTGATTTAGGTCGTCCAGTGAACCTAGTTAACTCAGCAACTCTTACCAAATGTCAAACCTCTAAGAACCGTCGATCAGAAAATAGTAGTATCTGATTTAATATTTTCTATTTTGTAAATTACAACGACTCGGTCGAAATTGAGTCGAATCGCTCGAGTTGACGCGAGCTGGATCTACTTTAAAGCTCCCGAGTTCATGGTCAACGAGTGGGTCCGGAAACATTGAATCTATCACCTACTGCCGGACACAGCACGCTTGACACTGACACGATAGGGTGTGTCTCGTTGAAGCGTAGTCTTTGAGGAAGGTTAAAAAAAAAAAAAAATTGGAAAAGGAAGGACTTGAGCCACAAAAATCAAACTTCCTAAACGGCACAGTTTTGTCTTTTTGTACGGAGATGGTAGACTTTTTGGCTTCTAATTTTGACCACAGTGAACCCTTTTGAATGAAATGTGTTGAATATTTGGTGATTTTTTTTTTTTTGTGGCTTATAAGTGTTTTTTTCAACGTTTCAGGAGAAATCGGGAGAAGAAAACAATACGGGTCCCGGCGATCAGTTCGAAAATCGCTGATATCCCGCCGGACGAGTACTCTTGGAGGAAATACGGTCAGAAGCCGATCAAGGGCTCGCCATACCCACGGTAATTACTGTAGTCTCCTCATGTCTGACCGTTTTATTCTGCTGATAAATCATAATTAAATTCATCGCATCTAACGTCCCAGGATTGTGAATTGTTTGTCTCAGGGGGTATTACAAGTGTAGTACGATGAGGTTGTGCCCGGCGAGGAAACACGTGGAGAGGGATCCGAGTGATCCGTCGATGCTGATCGTAACGTACGAAGGGGAGCACCGTCACGCGGCTCCACCCGCGATGCAGGAGAACATGGCCTCCGGTATGGGATTGGTACTCGAGTCAACGTGAGAAAGCGAATAACACGAAAAGACAACCGGGTTGGGGGGGTGGGTAAACGACGTCGTAGGCTTTTGTTGTTTCGAGGTAGTGGAGGGGGGGAGGGGGGGTTGGATTGTAAATTTGTTTTGTACGTTAAGGAATATAATAGCAGTGGTGGAATCTCAATTTGCCAAAGCAGTTGTTAAAATTTTGAATTAAGTTTGGTGGTTTGGTTAATTAATTAATTTATTGGTTAATTTTGGTTATTGATCTGCCACCATGGATGATACTGGTTGATAAAAATAGGGAGCATATCTGGAAAAGAGTCAAATATTTGTGATTAGTGGGTGTTTGGAGGAGTGGGGTGAGCAATCAGATGCTTTGTGGTTGGCAATGTCATCATCATCACTTGCAGGTGGAAGATGGGGTGGTCCAGTGATTTTTCAGTCAATAGATTATTTATGAAGTTTATTTGTTTGACAATCCTGTAATGATATGATTAGGGGAAACCAAAATCCAGAAGAAGAAAAAAGAAAAAAGAGAAGGAGATATGAATCACTTCAAAAAAAAAAAATTGATACAAAATGATGGTGGATATGGATGAGTATTGGTGGGTTCTCAATTAAGGTGGAAGTCAATATCTCAATTCCAACAATTTTCATGAAATTGTTACTTTGTTGGATTAAGTCTCTGGTGAGAAAAGTAAATGTATTTGATGACATTTGAAATCTGACACTACAAGGCATGTTCAACGAGCTGTTTACGTGAGCAGAGGAATTCTGTTGTAGTCCAACAATTCATCTTTCATTATGATGCTTTTGTGACTCGAATTCAAGACTTTTAACTTTAATTTCATTTGTTAGATAAAGTATTTGACTATTTCATTTGAAAATTAATTGGTGTTTTGAGAGGAAAGTTAAAACCTTTTAGGACATTTGAAATTTCACCCCTACAAGACATGTTCTAAGAGCCATCCATGTAAGCAAAACATCATTCTTGCACCCCAACAACCTTGATTTATCTTATGTATATGCATGTGGGGTACAAAATGTCTTAATGGAATTTGGCTTAAGATGTTGTAAAAAAAATTATTGCATATATACGTACTTTTTTAACTCTGTAAATTTAATTTTAATGTTTTTTTATTTTTAATGTCACATTTGAATAATTTTTTTTTTTTTTTTTTTAGGGAAAATGTAAACATTTCATTAATTCACCCCAAGGGTAACAAGGTTACAGACATCAACTCAGACCAATAAGGGACTCCTCAAACGTCCCATTACAGTTACCCCGAAACTCAGATTATACTAATAGTTGCTACAAATAAACCTAATCAACAGGAATGTGCCTCTACGTTGACATATGAACCTCTACTTGCACTATGGAGTCGGTCACAAACCATCAAAGACCAGGCTAAATCTAACACAGAGCAAAACTATCAAATACAATCTGCAATCAAGAACAGGAAAAAACACCCAAAAAAGGAGCTGTCTTCGGAATAATGAACCGCCGGAGACGGCGCGTGTACCACACGCGCCGCCGTCGGCAAATCCTCTGCAGCAACCGAACATATATCCACCGAATACCACCACGCCCGGCAACAGGGGCGGAAACGTGGTCAACACGCGCGGCCATGGAGTAACTAAACCCCCTAGCTCGTGCCGACCACGCGCCGGTCAACAGTGCATTTTTCGGCCGAAGCAAGTAGCGGCAGAACCGGAGGACGACGGCCGGCAAGGCTGGGGGGCGCGTGTCGACTAGAAAGTGGCAGAACAGAGCAGATCTGGAACTAAAAGAATGATAAAAACTGGGCCTCTCCAAATCATTCCGCCGGCGACACGAACGACGGATGCTCCCCCTCCGTCTCCTTTCTGAGGTATTTTCCTGCCAAGAAACAGAGAAACCTAAAGAAACTAAGAAAAACACACCACTCCGTAGTCCAAAAAGACTAGGAGATCAAAACCACCACTGGAACAAGTCCAGGGGGACTCAAAACTCCACAACCCTAGTGGTTGGGAGACTCTAACCTCCACTAGGCTTACCCAGGGAGGAACAAAATCCGGGAGGAGGGAGGGAAACTCCCTCCTCCCGGCAACCCAAGCTCAGAAAAAACTCTCCCTCTTTTGACCACATTTGAATAATTAAAATACTTATAAAACACTTCAAAATTCCTTTCACTTTTACTTTATATCAGGACACATTTTCAACCAAAAAGTACTCTCTAACAAATCCTTGCCTGAAAAGAAAAGAAAAATAAAAAGGTTGTGGTCCTGAAGGGCTGACAAGTAGCACCTATTTGAGTTGATTTCAACGTGGCATAAATGTGCGTGGGATTTTTTCAGGTACAAAGGAGCCATCAGTTTGACTGTACAGATACAAACACGTGGTAATGTCTGGTTTGAGTTTCAAATTTAATCTCCTTAATTTATTGGCTCCGAGTCAACCTGACCAATCTACGTTGCGGACTTTTCAACCAACCAGTAAGAACTTAGAACTTGGGTTTGTGTTGACTTTGGTGGACTTGAGCCCAATGATTTTTATATATGCGAATCTATTTTCATCGTAAAAGAGGATTTGGGCTCCAACTCAAGGCCCTCGTGTTGCGGATGGCTCAACGACCAAATCTAAACCATTCGTTTTTATTTTTTTTATTTTTCAGATTAATCATTGAGATTTAAGAACGTGAAAGGTACTTAAGAATTTTAGAAGATATTGATCCAATCTTCACTGTTGATGCAATGGTGAAGTGATAGGTTTATTGGGTTGTGTTTTTAAAACTAACAAATAAGACGTTTTTAATGATTTTACATTTGAAACTGAGAACAAAAGTAATTTTTTATTTTTTTTTTTAATAAAAAAACATATATGCAAATATATAACTCTTTTATTTTTAAAAAAATGGAAAACTACCATAGAGAATCTCTGTTTCACTTTGTTTTGGTCTAAAAAAGGATAAATAAAGAAAATGCACATAATCTTTTTGATTTTGTTTTTTTTATTATTTTTTACTTTTGGAGAGATGGATTATTACTTTTATTCTTGTTGATACAATAAATATGCCTAGCTCCACTCAAGCATTTCACGACATGAAAAATATTGACAACTCTAAGCCTGCTACATTTCAAGGAGTCTCTTAGAACACCTCGACTTTTACAATAAGTTGAAGAGTAGAATAACTATTTACGTGGTGCTATATATATATATATATATAAATATATATTTTAGTTTTTTTTTTTTGGTCGCATCAAAAGATTACAATTTTTTTTTTCTCTCTTTTTTAAACCACAAACTCGCTTGAGGATTAGGGGTGTTTACATTTGACCAAAATCCAAAACATGCTCGTCATGTGGTAAGATGTTATGTATATATAATAGAGTTATGATTCACCACCACTCAAAAATATTACTTTTCATTATCTTGTTTATGTGGTAAGGTGGTCCCCTACTATCTTTTGAATTTATTTATTTATTTTTAAATAGGGGACCACCTTCTCACATAGATAAGATGGTGAAAAGTAGTATTTTTGGGTGGTAGTGAATCATTACTCTATCTATAATATACATAAGGAAAGTGATTCATTTATAACCCATCTTGTCCTCAAGAGATAGCTCAATCGGCTGGGGACCAAGCCCCATGAAGCGGAGGTCACTAGTTCGAATCCCCCCTCCCTTTCTTGTGTGGACATGTCAAAAAAAAAAAAAAAGAAAATTTACAACCCATCTCACACAATGTGAGAAGAGATTATGTAGAAGTTGTGTGATAGTTGTAAGAGAAATATTTTTCAAATAAAAAAAGAGTAGTAATTCAGGAGGCTTTCTCCTAAATTATTTAGCATACTAACTATGATAACATGTTAGTGTATTAAATAATTAATACACTAATATAACTAGTTAGTTAATACATTAATATAGGGTTATATATATATATGCATATTATGTTATATATTATATTAAAATTTGAACTTACTTGAAAAGTGAAATGGTAACATTTAGTGTAACATAATATTATATTAAAATTTGAACTTACTTGAAAAGTGAAATGGTAACATTTAGTGTTTTTTTTTTTTTTTGGCTCACAAGATTTTTAGTTCCTACCTTCTAGTCAAAATATGAGAACAATTAGGCTAAAGTCAAAATTATAGTATTATATAGCCAAATTGCGTCAGTCCAAAGCTGTAGCTTGTGCGTTCATATCCTATTACCAGAAATTGCAAAGAATAAGATCTATATATATATATATATATATATATATATATATATATATATATATATATATATATATATATATATTAAATGTCATTTAAGCCATAAAAAAATAAAAATTAAATTAAATTTAAACTGCAAAATGTCAAAATGAGAAAGAATTATTCTATCTAATTATAATCAAATAGTTATAAAAGTAATCTAAAACGTAGATGGTAGCTGAAGCAGATCATAAAAGAAATATTCATTACCATAGTTATAAATTTAATACCCAGCAGAGGATGATAGAAAATTGACATTGTGGAAGTTTGTTAGGACCATTCTAAAATTGGCTTTGGGCTGCCCCTACAGAGGAAGTGAACTTTTTATTACCTTCTAAAAAATAATTAATAGTACGGTATATTGTAAAACTCCATGTCACAGCTTTACACATTATCTGTAGAAGCCCTTCCCACACCAAACCACACGTGTGTCTCAATTACCCTTCATCATCAACTCTCCTGATTAGTGATTACAACTCATATCTCTACCATTAATAGTATTACGCCCTAAGAAATAATTAACCGATAATTATCTCCTAGCAGGGACGGAATTAGGGGGCTGGCAGGAGCCATTTTAGGTAAAAAAAAAAAATTAGCATACCGCCTCTTATCAACAAATTTTTTTGGCCCCTATCCCCTTGCCCGTAAGAGCTTCTGGCTCCGTCCTTATCTCTTAGTAAGTTTTTTCGTCTAATTCTCCCGGAAAATAATACCAAGAGATCATGAACTGTCATTAGAAAGCCTACTGAGGAAAACTTTACTAATACATTAACATCCAAAATAATATTCATCAAGAGTCTATATCAGAGCAACTAAGAAAGCATCAAAAGATTAGGGCAAACATCCACGTTAGTCTTAAACTGACAATTCTAAGTCTAATTATTATGGACCAAGTTCATAATAAATTCCAAAGTCTCAGGAAAATAAATCTAACGAACCATCATTGGCTTACCATAGAACTGATAATACTCCCAAAGTAAACCCAAGAGAGTATCATGAAGTGCATTATCAAAGTCACACCACAATTCCCCAATTTTGAATGGGTCCAACTCCTCGAAAATCAAATTAGCAAGATGGTCCAAAGCCGGCTGCAGATTTGGGTCCCCAAAATCCATCATCAAGAGATTCAACAACTATAGAACACAAATGTATTACATGTAAAACAAATAGAGTTTAAGTCCACGACTTAATAAGTATAGATACACATCATTGCAAGTTATAGTTTTACCTAGTTTGAGTAAAAAGATCATTTAGCTTTCCAACCTTAATATGCAGTATCATTATCAGTTATAAATATGTGGATATATATATATATATATATATATATATATATATATATATATATATATATATATATATATATGAGGAACATGTCATAGTGTACTCCATTTGATTTATCTAAGCGTTTAACCCCTTGCTTGGTAGGGTTGGTGCTCTCCCGAGGAACCTGTAATACAAAACCGGTGCCCCGGTGTTGCAGCATATCATCATCATTAATGGCCTGATTGGATTTAATTCCTGAGTGATCCACACCAATCAAACATGGTTGCACCGGTCACTTCTAAAATTATTGGATTCAAGGCCAAACACTATAAAAGTAAATCTCTTGACCATAAGGATTAACCCATATAATAGTAGCTTATAGGCTTGATTCGTACCTGAAGCACTATGTCTTGCGATGCAATTCACATTGTCTTGAAAAATAATAACCAATACTCTAAACAACACTTAGAATGGGGGGATTGAATGGGTGAATGCCAAAATAATGTGGAATTTAAAAATAATCAACTACAACATGCAACAACCACCAAATATATGAAAAAAATAAAGCAATTGACACAAATATTTGATGATGAAATAAAAACTCTTTGAGCACCTTAAAGAGGAAAACCACTCTAGGGAAGCCAACCCAAAAAATCAATCCATTAAAGAAGAATTAAGTTGTACAAGTAATCACACCTACAAAACCTTTGTTACAGACTCCCTCTTGTACCAATACAAGTGACCCACTTGCTTTCTACTACAGTAGCTTCAGAACCTATGAGCGATTCTTCTTCTTTATCTTCTATATTGGAACTCCAATAGGGTGACAACGAATAATGTTTGAGATTTGACGAACAAAACGCTAAGAGAGGTAAAAGAATGCAAGCTTTGAAACCTAACTTACCCTCTTAGAACAATGGAATTCCTCACTAAAAATTCATGTGAGACAAAGCTTATAAGACACTTATATAGCCCATCATAGCAGGTCTGCAAAACGGTTTTACTGCAGATTTTACATAGTTGTATGTACGAGTTCTAGTCTCGTTCATACGAGTCTAAGGCAAACAACTTAAAAGCCACAACTCTGTAGTGGCGCGTCCGTACTAGCTTCTTCCTCGCTCGCACGAGTTTAGGTTTAGATGATAAAATAAGGATTCACGTACGTACGGAATTGCGGTCGAGTTTGCTAATTAGTGTCTCCATGTCTCACCACAAAAACCTCGTTCCTACAAGCTTCAAACGAGATTGTAGACGAGCTTCCTGTGGCTATTCAAGAATGGCTCATTCGGACGAGTTGCAAACGAGGCAATCTCTCATTCTTCAAATCATTTAGGCTTAAGCGCTCAATTGAACCAAGAAAACTAGGAACCAACATTACATAAATAAACAATTTTGATCATTGAATTTGGCCAGCATAAAAATTAGGGGTAATTACACTTTTTTCCCATAAATTACCAGCCTTTGTCAATAAGCCTTCACGAACTGACACTCTCACCATCCGACTGCATCGAACTACCATTTAGTTAACAAAACACATCGCTATTAGGGAATCTCGTTAAATCGGATGGAATATTTTATTTTTAGACATTAAATTTCGTTTAAAGACAGAAAAAATCAAACCTAAAAATACAAATATATGAAAAATATAAAACTTAAAAAAAAATTAAAACCTAAAAATTTAAAACGTGTATATATATATATATATATATATATATATATATATATATATATATATATATATATATATATATATATATAGTACAAAAAAAAAGAAAAAAAAAAAAGAAAAAGAAAAGAAAGGGGGTGGCGGCCTGCGAGCCACCCCCGGCCTATGGGGTGGCTGCCACTATAAAAAAAAAAAGGCATTTAAGGACGATTTTTTTCTAGATGGTTTCTAAAACCGTCTAGAAAATAAAATTTGCAGACCATTTTTTTAAAACCGTCTGGAAAAAATTTATTATGGACGGTTTTATTAAACCGTCCATAAAATTCTAGTCGGTTCTAACTAAACCGTCTATAAATTTATAGATGGTTTTTTTCAAAACCGTCGGTAAATGTTATTTCCAGACGGTTTAGTTAAAACTGTTTGGAAATTTTTTTTCCCACGCCATGTCATCAATCCGTGTGATGCCCCCTTATTTCACTACATCCCTCTAATTTATTTCCCATGGAAAATTAGAACCATCGATCTCTGTAATAATTAAAACCATCGATCTCTCTCTCTCTCTAGCTCTCTCTGATCTCTTGTTCTTCTTCTTCCCCCAAAACTCTCTTCTCTCTCTCATCTCTTTGATCCTTCTCACTATCTTTTGATCTTATTTTGTTGTTTGCTTTTTTTTTTTTTTTTTTTTTTTTTTCACAGGACGATCGACCACTCACCCCCACCTGCCCGGCCGCGCGACTCATCACCACCACCTGGGGAGATCGGGCGACTCAGAGAAGTAGAGATCGAGATCGAGAGAGGGTGGAGATCCGGCGACGGAGGAGGCCTCCTTTTTGGTGATTTCTGGTCCTTTTTTATGGTGATTTTTGCTCCTTTTTGGTCCTTTTTGTTGGTCGCCTGAGTTGGTGATTTTTGGTCCTTTTTGTTGGTGACGGAGATGAAGAGTTGAGGTCTCGCCAGGGAGTCCAGATTTTAATTTTGGGTTGGATTTCATTTGGGGAGGAAGGGGAAGATTTTGCCGGCCCTTGAAGAAGTTTCCGGCGAGGGAGAATGTCTAAAAAAAAAAAGAGTTTTCGGCAAGGGCAGAAACAGAGCATGCTGGCGATGGAAAAAAAAAATGCAATGAGAGAAATTCTGGATATTAATTAATGATATTAATATATAAAACAAAAGGAAATAAATCGAAAGAGGAAAAAAAAAATGAAGTCTGGGCGGTTTTGGGCAAAACTGTCAAGAATTTTTTTTGGACGGTTTTGTCCAAACCGTCCAAAATTGCTTCTGCACGGTTTGGGCCTAACCGTCTGGAATTCCGAATGGTTTTGCCCAAATCGTCCAGAAATTTATTTAACGACATTATATCCTAGAAGGTTTTAAACCGTCCAGAAAAAACCGTCTGGAATTGATTCCAGATGGTTTTTCTGCATTTCTAGACGGTTTAAAACCGTCAAGAATTTGCTTTTTTTTTTTTTTTTTTAGTGCGTGGCCACCCCTAGGCTCGGAGGTGGCCGCGAGCCACCCCAGAAGTGGTCAGAACCACCTCTAGGGGTGGATTGAAGGCCACCACTGGCCTATGGGGTGACTGTGTGGCCACCCTAAGCTCGCTCTTGGGTGGCTCGCGAGCCACCCCAGATGCAAGCCGGGGGTGGCATGCGGCCACACTATGGTTCGGAGGTGGCCGGAGCCACTTCTAGG
The DNA here is from genome assembly GCF_958979055.1 of Alnus glutinosa. Taxonomy (NCBI): domain Eukaryota; kingdom Viridiplantae; phylum Streptophyta; class Magnoliopsida; order Fagales; family Betulaceae; genus Alnus; species Alnus glutinosa. The sequence continues at coordinate 9,224,112 of NC_084891.1, read as the reverse complement.
GGTGGCTCAAAGGCCACCCCCAGGTTCGGGGTTGGCTCACAGGCCATTCCGCTCTCCAAAGAGGATGGTTGCTTTTTCCTTTTTTTTTTTTTTTTTTTTTTTTTTTTTTTTTTTAATTTGTTTAATTTTGAGGGTGTTATATGTAAATTTTAATTATAAAGTTCGATTATTTGAGTTATATCAAGTTTTTTTAACGAGGTTGACTGACGGAATGGAGGTTTAGTAAATAAATGGTTGTTCAATGCGGTCAGGTAGTGAAAGTGTTAGTTCATGTGGACATGTTGACGGAGGCTGATAGTCCATGGGGAGAAAAGGTAATTACAATAAAAACTAACAAAATCCTGCTTTAGCAATTTGATGACAAAATCCTTGTGTTCCCAACAATCACAAAACACAATCTTAAATCCTGAAATTATGAAATCATGAACAAACATGTGAACTGCATGGGGAAATCAAATCAGAAGTAAATAACAATTGCTTAACCATACTTCAATCACCAGATCTTGATATCAAAAAAATAAGTACATCAAGTACATTTGTATCAAAGGAAGAGCATTAGGGGTGAAAAACCGGTTACGGTTATCAGTTATTGGTTAAAACCGGTAACCAAAAACAGGGTAGCTGGTTGACCAAAATCTCCAACCGGTTCCCGTAACCGAGTAGTTGGTTTGCTGGGTATTTAATAACTGACGATTACCTAGTGGTACCTGGTTATCCGCACTGGTAACCAAAATTCTAGATTGTTGAACTTTTTGTCTTTCTGCTGATTTCAAGGGTGGTTCTGGAAGTGGCTACGATTGTGTTCAATGACCAGAAAACTTGTTACCGAGCAGTCCAGCATCTTCAATGTAAATTTCTAGTGACATAGCCTATTGTCTTATGGCCTCAAAGGATGATATCTCATATTAGAGCGCTTTTTCATACTATTGTAGTTGATGAGTTTTATGACTAGTGTTAGTGTTGCTGGGCAAGTGGTGGGTAGATACTTGGTGCCAATGATGTGATTAATGTATATTTATGCATGTATGACTTGTACTTTGTGACCCATATGTCAGAAGCATTTTTGTAAAGTCTATAAAGAGAAAGAGGCGGAAAGTAACGAAAGTTGGAAAGGAAAGTAAAACCCTAGAGGCTAGCTAGAATGCTATTATTTTAATTTATAGAATAAATAAATACATTTAAATATATATACTCGGTTACTGGTTTAAATAATTTCTAAAACGGGTAACCACTTCGATAAGGCCGGCTATCGGTTATTTCCAACCGGGTACCAAAGTGGTTGGCCGGTTTGCTGGTTACCGGTTACCGGCCAGCTTTACACCCCTAAAGAGCATCATGAATATAAAGACGGACCACCAAAAGCATTATCACATAGCAATTGTATCTTAGAAGCATAAAAATAATAATAATAATAATAAAAAAAAGGCCCAAAGTACTCTCCTTTTTTGTCATGAAGAACAAATGGTTTCAAAATCAATTAATCATAAAGTCCCACTTAAAGATACAGCAAAGAGAAAGCAACAAAGAATCCAAAAATCAAGCCAAATCAATCACCCAAGAACAAGCAAAGATAAACATCAGTGGGTGATGCACACATACAAATAGCCTATCTAAGAGCTAGACAATACCACATCTAGATCTCTAACTAGATATCATGAATGAGAAACTCAAACACAATCTGCATCACTAAGATTTAAGAAATGTGGAAAATGGCCCAAGGGGTATACATGTTACAGGAAATAATGATGTTCATGAAAAATGGAAGGAAGTTTGTTCATGGAAAGTATAATGAAAGATTTGATTCTTTTACAAGTCATAATGATTAAAGATAATTATGAGATTATGCTTGAAAGAAATGATTTTTCTCATGAATTCTCATGACTTGCTTTAAAGATTCTTTTCAAATACATGTTTATTTGAAAATGAATTAACCATGTTGTGAAGCTCACGTCTTTCACCTGTAAAACATTTTCAATTTATCCCTACATTATTTATCTAGTTGGATCAATGTTCAAAATGGCGATGACCTCCCTACATGAAGTATAATCTCTACAAGGTTAAATTTAAGGGAGCCCCTTCTATCAGGATGGGCTGTAGAAGCTCATTTTATTGCCTCCAATAAGAGGTTGACTCGTCATCTACAACCATAAAATACAATATACATAAAAACAATGGATCCTATGAACAAAAGTAAAACTAATGACAAAAGAGACATGTTTCTCCTTGCAAGAGATCTCACCGAATCTATCTTAAACAACCCATCGCTAGGGGTGGGTGTCGGGTATATCGGTATCGGAAATTGTGTTTCCAACTCCCAATCGAAATTGTCAGTAAAGTCGGGTAATTATCCGACTTTATTCCGAGAAGAAATATTTTCAAAAGTTTTGGTTAATTTAGAATAATCGGATAAATCAGTGATTATCGGTCGGATAAATCAGAAATTCAACCATTAATTCAACAACATCACTACAAGATTACAACTTAAAATTCCAAGTTTCTAACAAATCGAATAACCCAAAACTCTCAAACTCAGACTCAAACAATAATCAAACCCACAACTGAGATACCCAGTCCCCACTAGAAATTCAAAACCATTGACCACAAATCAAGAACCCCATTAACCCCTATTTTGCTGAACAAGCAATGGTGTAGAACCCCATTTAGAGAGAATGAAAATGATTGACTATAAATCACCAAGAGATCTGGGCCACGAATCACAATATATATAAATCAAAGAAAAAAAAATAAACCCAAGTACCAATTCAACAGGATTGGCTCGTGGTCCTCGTGAATCACGATCTTCTTGTTCATGAATCATGATCTTCTTAGTTCTTGCTTCTTGACTTCTTGCTGCACAGACCGGACACAGCATCGTGGATGGTGGACCTTGTGGTACAAGTGGATAGTGGAGTGGAGGCTTGCGGAAGCAAAGGGCAGCATATGTTTTGTGAGGCGTGAGCGGCGGGGACTAGGGATGGAGTGTCTAGGGTTAGCAAATGATGCGTTTTGGGGAAAAAAAAAATGACTATATAGAGTATCAAAACGGCGTCGTTTTGAAATGCTAGGCGGGTCGGGTCGGTAACCGACGAAAATAAATTTTCACCGATTTCCGACCAGCTATAATTTCCAAAATTAAATTTATTCCGATTTTTGAATTTTTAAATATTCGGTAAGCGGTAGGCAGTCGAAGGTGGTTCGATGGCGGTCGGTGGGTTTTTGATAGTCGGTAATCAGATAATTTGCCCACCCTTACCCATCGCCGGAATCAACCGAAGGCCATCGTCTAAAGCCACAGCAGACTAAGTCAAAAAATGAGGAGGTTAGGGGTGTTGGTACATCTTGTTAATTTTGATTTTAATTTTAATTTTTAAAAGAACAAGGCTTTTTTCTAATAAGCCAATTATTTTTTATTTTATTTTATTTTATTTGCTTTAAAGCTCTGTAACCTTCCCATTTTTTCATCAAACCAATTTTATTTTCTTTTTATTATTTTTGATTCCTGATCATTAAACCAATTTTCATTCTAGGTATGAGTATGATCCTATTTCCAGGTGACAAAATTCTACCAATTGAGCCCAGCTCCAAGCCTTAGTCCCGATCGCTATGCTGAAATCAACTCCAAGATTTCTAGTTTTCAGGTTTAAGAAGCGAAAGTCAGAGTCAATGGCAACTCCAAAAACAAAGTCCAAAATTGTTTTGTATGGATATCCAGGAGCAGAAAGGAAAAGAAAGCAAGGCCATCTTCACAACAAACCCCGTTAGAAACAAACGAAACCCACAAAGAATCGCAACTCCATTCCCAAATCTTAATAAACTAAAATTTCGAAAAGAAAATCAAACCTAGCTCTCAAAATTTCATTGCTTGTGGGTTTTTCCTCTCATTGACTACCTTGATTACTCATATGTTGTAGGATTTATGGGCAACAATGACATTTGTTTTGTGTATCAAATGGAAATCTTCTTGAGAGAAATTTTATACAAAAATATACTGCCATGCTCGATCTTCTCCAGTGGTGGTGGGGGTGTAGAAAAAGAAGGTTCCTAGTTGAATTGAATGTAGGGTTTTCCTTTTGAAGAGTGCTCGAGAAATGAAGTTTCAGTGTTTTTAACTCTTCTTGCATTTGGTGCTTTTAGCTTACGTGTTGAATTCTTAACGGGTGCCGTAAATTGGATTTTTACACCACGGCTGGATTGAAGGTTTTCTCTAAATTTAAAATACTTTGAGATGTAAAGAATAGTGAAACTTCGTTGTATTAAATTTTATGATGTATAAAAAGTTATAAATTTTCATGCTGTAATTTTTATTGCCATGAAGTTTTTTTATTTGTAATTTCATACTCTCATCATGAACTCCTGAGTTTCGCACTATGTTAATTTACCCAAATTGGGAGCGTGACAACCGCCGTGAGCCATGACTTAATAAATGATAGTGGTGAAGAGAAAAGAGAAATGCTGGGGGATACCAAATTTCTTACCAAGAGATGGAAACCAAGATGATGTGGAGTATATTTATTGGAGATGATCAAAACAATCAATAAAAGAAATGTTACGAGTATCAATAAACAAGCTCTACATCATCTTGGCACTCATCTTTTGGTAAAAGATTTGGTACTTCTGGCATTTCTCAAGAGAAAATGGAGGTGAATCATAGATGCAAGGAGAGTCCAACTTGAGAAAAGGTAAAAAAAAAAAAAAAAAAAAGGAGCAAAAGTGCAAAAGGTCTAAAATGAGAAAGGGCATTCGCCCAATATTTCCCTTTATAGACTTAAGGCGCACAACTCAAAAATTGGTAAACTGCCAACAAGAAGTAGTTTGAATTTTGAAAGCCGCTCTTTTGGATGCATGTCGGTCACAAAAATGTGATGTTTTACCCAAACGGCTATCTCCTGTGAAAATATAAACCATACTGCAAACAACACCTAGAAGGGGGTTTGAATAGGTGTATGACAATATAATGCGGAACTAAAAATTTAATCAACCACAAACAAACAATCACCAAAATATGAAAAGCAATAAAACAATTGACACAGATATTTGATGACAAAATGGAAACTCTTTGAACTAGGGGTAGCAAACCCAGGAAATTGATCCAATAATGAAGATTCGCAAATTACAAGATGTTAATACTCATAAAACCTTTGCAGTCGTCACACTTTTGAATTACAACAAGTGACCCACTTGTCTGCTTCTTTTTCAGAACCTTTAGAGAGTTCTTCTTCTTGATCTCTTTAACCGGAACTCTGGTTGGCTTCAATTGTTCAAGGTTGATGGTTAAATAATAACCAAAACTCTAAGAGAGATTTAAAATTAACAGTCCAGGTCTAAAACCCTCTCTTGGCACACTGAATTTTAGGGTAGAATCCTTAATAAGTTTGTGCCTGAAAGTCCCTTTAAATAGCCCTCTAAAGAAAACCCAGTTCGATTTAGAATAGGATTTCAGAAAAAAAAAAAATAAAAAAAAATTCTCCTAGATTTTCAGGCCTATATTGCAAGACGATTTTGTCATAGTAAACGTCCGAATTAGGTTTTTGTCCAAATTAGTAAAAACCTATTTTAGATAGATTTGTTGCCGTTAGTGTTAGCTTTCTAACACTGCTAAGTTCACCGCAATCCAATACTTGAGCCAAAAGGTATGGTTAAAATACGGGGACGTGCTCAATCTGGAATTGACATATCCAATTTTAACTCCACATGAAATTTCAATTTGCTCATTTCCTTGATTGATTAGGCTTGACCACATCTTCTAGGTCTTCCAATTTGAGTTGGATTCAGTCTTGGATAAAATTCTTCATTGACTTAACCAGTAGACTAAAACTTACAACCAAATAAGTTTTGACACCGAATTTGCCAACACTAAAAGCCTAACACCCTGAATTACCAAAAGCAGCATCATTATTATGCTACCTAACAGTAAAAAATGGCGAGCCATCCCTTCAAATCCAGGGCGAATTACCATGGCGTAACTCCTCAAAGCCCGTTGCCAGTGCAGCTTATCCAAAAATTCCCTAGAAGCAACGTCACCAATGCACCGTCGAAAATCGTTCATGAAAAATATAAATGACTTCTAAATTATGGTGTGTGTGTATGCAACGTGTAACAAAATATCAAAAGTGCGGAATTTAAATGAGACATATATTTTGTTAACGAAGTGGAAACTCAATTAAGAGAAAAACAACTCCAGGGCAGCCAAACCTAGGAAAACTATTAGAAGACAAAGTTAGTATATAGACAGTAACACTTACATACCCATATGCAGCGATCGTATTTAGCACTCTAACACATAGCCCAACGTGAACACCTCACAACCAAATCTCCTACTTGAAGGGGTCTTCTATGGATTCCTTTACCTTAGGGCTCCTTCTTAAGATAGACTTCAAACGAGCACAACAACAGCACAACGACAACCTTTAGAGAGCTAGCAGATCTTCACAATATCTACCTAAGCACCTTCTCTAAGTATAGAAGAATTCAATACTGAATTCATAATTATTATATACCTAGAGGCCTCTATTTATAGGCTACAGAAGACCTAAATCGATTCTGATTCGGTTTTCTCTAGGCGGCGCCCGGATGCAAGCTGATGCCGTCCGGACGGTGAACTGTGCAGCCGGTTTTCCATAAAATGCTGAAAATCTTTCCTGAATAAGGCCGCATCCGGACGGTTGCACCTTTGCAGCATGTAATTACCATTAAGGACTAGCGTCCGGCCGGTGTTGTGTTGGCGTCCGGACGGTATAGACCTGACGTCCGGACGGATGCAGCTGTCTTCCCATATCTGTGTCTGAGAAGGAAATTCGAATTCTCCTCGAACTCTGACTGGCGTCCGAATGGTATTGCCACATCATCCGGATGGATGTACTGGAACGCTGGAAACTTCTCGAACTCTGAAGAGCGTCTGGACGTGTTGCCATGACGTTCGGACGGTATTCCTACGTCGTCTGGATGGATATTGCTGATTGATGAGTGTCCAGACGTTTTACTGGGCCGTTCGGACCGAAACAAGGGATTTGACTTCTGCTGAGTTGGAATCTGCACAGAATCTTCCTGAAACTCTGAAATTACTTTTTTGAATCTTGTGACACTGAAACTTGTCATATTAAGGCCCTTTCCATATTAGAGAAATAAACTTTGAATATCTGAAGACTCTGAAATATACGTTATCCCTATTAAAGCAGCAACATTACATGAGAGTGATTTTGTTAACATAATGCAACCAATAAAAAACTAATAGTTCACTATTACATCATATGGAAATTTTGGTCTAGTCTCCGAAAATCAACTATTTTGACACCACTTGGCACGATAAGTGCATTAATACTAGCTCAGATATTGAAACAAAATTTTGGATCGAATCAACGGCTATGTGGACTATCCTTACCACTTCCCAAAGGTGTTCCCATCATTAGTTGCCCAATGCTATTTACCACGGATGCCTTCACAATAATTCCCATTGATTGACTTAATTGCTCAATCACTCATGGGATTCGGGAGGCACCTGGAATACCCGATTATTGGAAGGCCCTTTGGGCCTATCCTTTGAGGGCCTTATAGGTACCTGTTTAGTAATTGCCCATTTGGTTCCAAGGAAGCCCACAACTTAAGCCCACCTCGCACCAGAACCTAGGGCGGATCCACTAAGCCCTATATAGGCCCTGCACATCGAATCCCTTCCTCCTCACGCATACATCCAGGTTGTCATGACTGAACATCTAAGAGTATCTACCCCTTATTGCTTTGCCTATTTCAAATCAGTTAATAAGGAAGGTGTCGTTGGAGTATATCCGTAAAGGGAAGCATCTTATTAAGGGTTCACCGCCTTCCATGTTGGTCCCTCACATTCAGCACCTTCCACATCAAGCTCCACTTGCCAATTGGAGAAGAAACAACAATTCTACAAGTAAAGGTAACAATCCCCTAGGTACGGACACTTGACCACATATACCTACATTCTGTTGTTTTAGCCTTCTTATTCACGTATTAACTTAAGCATTAGAGGTGGCTTCGCCGCTACCTCCAGCGAGCCAGTCTAATCATTTTAGTATTCCTTGTAAGTTTACTTTGCTAGATGTATGGTGCGACGTCACTGTGTTAACAATTTTAATTGTCTTTTTATGTTTTCTATTTTGTTTGTCTTCATTCTAATCATTAGGCCTCGTTTGGTACACGGAATGGGTATTCCATTAGGAAAATTAGGGTAATTACCTTTTTTTCACATCAACTATCAGCTATTGTCAACATGCTACTACGAACTGATATCTCGACCAAAAGAGAGCATGGAACTACCATTTTCATATTGTTACCCCACTTCCGTTAGTCAAATTCATGAAAAAACTCAAAGAATCAAAATTTACATAAAATACTTTCAAAATTGAAAAAATAAAAAAAAAGAAACAAAGGGGGAGGGGGTGGCCTGTGAGCACATACCACAAAATGTTTGTGGGCAATTATGTCTTTAAACAAAATTTAACGTCTAAAAATGAAACATTCCATTCGATTTAACGAGATTCCCTAACGGAAGGGGGGTGACGGTATGAAAATGGTAGCTCCATGCTCTCTTTTGCTCGAGGTGTCAGTTTGTGGTGGCCTATTGACAATGACTGGTAGTTGATGGGGAGAGAATGTAATTACCCCGAAAAATTAATAGTTATTATTGGGAATGAAGAAGGGTGGAATGTAATAATTATTCAAATTCCTTAATTTGGTGACAACACATATACCACAATTGGAATTGAACCAAAATTACTAAAAAACCCAGATAATTTTTTATTTTTCTAAAATAACTCAAATCTTAAAAAAAATAAAATAAAATTAAGATGCTCAATTTGTGGGTGGCTGGCCACCCAACCCAAGGGGTGATGCGGCCACCCCGGTGCCATCAGGGGTGGCCAAGACCACCCCTGACAAGCATCGGGGGTGGCCGCAACCACCCTTGGAGGGATCCGGGGGTGTTGCGGCCACCCCGATCCGTTTTAAGGGTGGCCGCTCCACCTCTGGAGGGCCTCACAGGTCCACCACGAGGCACTTCGAGGGTGGTGCGACCACCCCCGGGGTTTGCTGTGGGTGGCCGGCCACCCATTGGGGTGGTCTGCCCCCCACAGATCTAACCTATTTTTTATTTTTTTTAAAAAATTTATTTATTTAATTAAGTTTAGTTTGAAAAAATTAAAGAAAAATATGGTTATTATGAAAAAGGTAGTTTATTCCCTTAAGAATAGCTATTCCTCTTTGTAAGGGAATAACTATTTCTAAGAATAGGTTCTTACCAAATAAAGGAATAGCTATTTCAATGGAATTATCATTTTATTCTAAGGACTTATTTCGTGAACCAAACGAGGTTTTAGAGTTAATCGTGGAGAAGTAGAGAACTTAAGTTAATGACTTGAAAATAAGGAAAAGATTTTAGTAAATGCCGTTGAAAAGGGGAAGTTTTTTTTTTTTTTTTTTTTTTTTTTTTTTTTTTTTTTAAATAGTAAAGCAATTCTTGTAAAAAGACTAAGCCTAACATCCATCTAAAATTGAAATTTGTTATGAATGCATTCATGCATTTGGTGGATGACCATTTAGTTCCATCTTTTGAAATTCTACACATTCATGTCATCTTTTAGAATTCCTATAACATTCATGTAATACATTGATATAGCCTTTTGATTCATGTACCACCTTTTCATACTCCTTAACCTCCCATTATGATTCCATATTTATAAAAAGGGAGTATTGCGTAGTATGTAAAACATACAATAATAGAGAAGAATCATACATAGTTCATGAAGAACTAGTTTCACATATTGCAATCTCTTTATCTTGTCTTATTATTTTCTTTGATTTTACAACACGTTATCAGCATGAAGCTCTAGCCAATTGTTATGTTCTTTTGATCTTCAACATCAAAAGCTATTCGTGGGATATTCTCAATTCATTGTAAGTCTCTTTAAGATTTAGTAATCTTATTATCTATTTTGTTAATTATCATTCTAACATATGCTTAGAAATTTTTAGGGTTTTAAGAATCATATTATAACATATGAATCTTATGATCCATGTGAGATTATTAAGAACTAAAATGTTATCATTTTAATGCTATGTATATTGATGTTATGAATCTTAGAAATACTATAAAGAAACAAAATCAAGCATCCTAGCAGGATCGCGCTAAAGCAATAATTTTTCTTTATCATCTGCATGATGAATTAAAAAAAAAAAAAAAAAATTTGAGTACCTTACAGTAAAAGATTCATTGACCTTGTGGAATAGTTTAAGGAAGAGGTACAAGCACCAATAGGCAGTTATCCTCCCTAAAGCTTATTATGGTTGGATGCACTTGAAGTTGCACCTTTAAAATAAACTCACAATTAAAATTGTGTGGTGAAAAAGTTACTTATGATGATATATACTATATTTCATGCTTCGAATGTGCTCCTGTAGCAACAATATCGAGAGCGTAATTTCAAAAAATATTCTGTATTAATATTTTGTCTTCAAATAGCTGAGTAAAACAACGAGCTATTAATGAAAAATTACCAATTTCGTCCAATGAGTTCTACACCATTTCCTGAAGCAAATGGAACCTCATTTCATGGTAATAAAGGAAACTGTGGCCGTAGACGTGGCAGAAAAAAATTATAGAGGTCAAGGGGAACGTACTCATTATTTTTACAAAAGAAATGCTCTTTACTACCAAAAGTGGAACCACACTGAGGCGAAACAAAATGAAAACAAAGGTTTACAAAATAAATCTACAAAGAACTATGAAGATAAGTGTTATAGGTGTGGTATGAAAGAACATTGGTCCTGTACTTGTCATACGCCTAAACATCTGGTAGACTTATATCAATCCTCCATAAAAGAAAAAGAAAAAGGGATTGAAATGAATTTTGCTAATCACAGTAATCATGTAGATTCTCCATTTTTTCTTGATATTCTAAATGGAGAGGGTAGCACTCATCTTGATGTTTTTGATTTTTTTGAAGACTCTAACGGAAAAATTGATCTTTTGATTGGTGATGAATATGTCTGAAAAATGAAATTGACTCCTAAAAATAAAAGGCAAGTGTGTGCTTAACGTGTTAATAGAAAATAACAATGTAGAAAATAAACAACACAAGAATTTTTGTCAACAAAGTGGAAACTGAAGATGAGAGAAACCACTCCAGGACAGCCAAACCTAGGATATCCACTATTCAGAAGACAAAGCTAGATACAAAGTAGTAACACTCACATAACCCTGATGCAGTGGTCGTACCTTGCTCTCTAATGTGTAACCCAACACGAACGCTTCCCAACCAGGTCTCCTACCTGAAGGGGACTTCAATGGAATCCTTTATCTTAGGGCCAACCCCTAAGATAGACTTCAGTTGTAGCGCAACAACAGCACACTTGCAATGGCTTGAGAGAGAACAAATCAGCTCCGATAACTTCACAAAATAACTCTCTAAGCTCTGAAGGAATTCAATACCGAATTCTTGCAGTTTTCAATGCCCAGGGGCCTCTATTTATAGGATGAGGTTCAAATGGGCGACTGCTGTTAAATATATGGACGCCGTCCGGATTGTGGACATGGGTCGTCCAGACGGACAACTGTGCGACCAGAATTTCTGAGATTTTCGCTGAAAATCTTTCCTGTTTGAGAGCCGCGTCCGGACGGTGAGACACTGTCGTCCGGACGGTCGCACGTATGCTGCAAGTAATTTCCATATAAGGCTTTCGCGCGTCCGGACCAAGGGGGATGGCCGTCCGAACGGTTAATCTTTAACACGCAATTTCCATATTTGCTGTGCGCACGTCCGGACCATGAAAGGCAAGCGTCCGGACAGTTGAAGTCGAATTGCGATTCTTGCCTTAAGGAGAAGCGCGTCCGGACTGAAATCCACGTCGTCTAGACGGTTGCAGCAATCTTCCCATATATAATTTTGGATAGAATCGGAAGCTTGATTGAATACTGAAGGGTGTCCAGACGAGCTGCTGAGTCGTTCGGATGGATGCAAGCTAGAACAGAAGCTTCTCGATACAGTGAAGGGCTCGGACGGAAATACACGTCGTTCGGATGGATGATGCTTGGTCTGTCGGGCGTCCGGATGTCTGGACGGTATGGTTCGTCGTCCGCACGGATGAAACAGTTGACAGATGGGCGTTCGGACGGGATGGCACGGTCTTCCGGACGGCTGATAGGGAATCGAAATTTTCTGACTGCAGAATCTTCTAAAACACTAATGAATAGCGGAATCCCTTGTAAAACAGTATCTTTACATACAAGTGATTTTGTCCAAACAGAATGAGGCCAATCACAAACTAACAAACTCCCCCTTTGGCCATTCTGGGACAAAAATTACTTGACCGGTTTGGAAATAGATTCTCGGTCCAAAAATAAAAATTACTCCATCTTTTTGTCACAAAGGGACAAAGGGTAAAACAAAGTAATGAAAGTTACAACACATCCCAAATTACTCCCCCTAATGGTCTCAGAAGGACTATGGTAAACAAAGTAATAAAGTCCACAAGTTTTACAAAAAGGAAGGACGAAATAAGGAAACATCAAGCTGAACTGAAGAAGGAAGAGCACCATGGTTAGGTCCTTCACAAGTATAATAGCACACGCATAGACCCCTGTCTTGAGAAAATAGTCACAGAGCATGTCAAAATTATGCAAACATATAGTCGATAGACAAGGATAAGATAGGCAAAGATTCCCCAGCAAACATAGTAATGACAGTAGCTTTCTCAGCGCATGTAATGTGTGGGTGTGTGAAGACTTTGCCCATAAGGTATGACTTTCAATGATTTGACAAAAAGCGACCATATTTTCTAGATAAGAGAGAAAAATTAGTGAAAGATAAGTCAAAAGTCAAACCTTATAACTTACAAGGGCCTAGGCATCCTCATCTGATACACTCCCCCTAAGGTGCAACACATGATTTGTTTTACTTGTACCATGATGGACAAGGTAAATTTTTACTTGCACGTAGAGGACGAGGCATAATGCAAATTCAGCACATAAGTAGTGATTATACAATGAAAGAGCAGAAATCAAATGTATTACCGCTTGATCCTTATGGTGCTGTAACCAAGGAAGAATGTTAGAGTTTTTAGGCTTAGGTTCAACTAGCATGTGGTCAATTTGACCATCTTATCAAAAACTTCTTCTCTTATCTAGAATTTCTAGAAACAAAAAGTCAGAGAAGGAAAGATGTACCTTTAGGGGAGTCTTAGATAGTGCGCATATTCATTGCATGAGGAAAGAAACTATCAATCATTACAAGTGAGTAGGAAAACTTTTGCATATGTCAGACTTATGTTCTCAACCATATGTAAGAATAATTCATCAATGCATAATGAACTAATAACTCAAGCAAAATACATGTGATAGTTGACATACCTTAGAAAGAACCAACTTGCTACACAACTCCCCAATTTTTATTTTTATTTTTATTTTTTATTTTTTTTAAAAAAAATACAACATCATGCTGTCAAAGATCAAGACAAAAAGCTCATCCTAGCATGGAAACACATGTCTAGGACATGGCACAAACACCAATGGCTTTTTAAAGGGACTCAAACCTGTTACCATCTAAGGGTTTGGTAAGAATGTCAGCCAATTGGTTCTCAGTAGGGATGAAAGAGAGAGACACTACCTCGGATTCCACAAGATCACGCAAGAAGTGATGTCTGATATCGATATGCTTGGTCCGAGAGTGCTGAATTGGATTCTTGGAGATGTTGATAGCACTTGTATTATCACAGTTGATAATCATATTATCTTGAGAGAATCCGTAGTCACCTAATAGTGTCTTCATCCACAATAATTGGGTACAACAGCTACCCGCATCAATATATTCAGCCTCAGCAGTGGAGAGAGATATAGAGGCTTGTTTCTTGCTCATCTAGGCTACAAGATTGTTCCCCACATAAAAACATCCTCCTGAGGTGCTTTTTCTATCATCAGCATTTTCAGCCGAATTTGCATCAGAGTATCCTGCAATAACAAGATTTGTTTCCCTAGAATACCAAATGCCATAAAGAAGGGTATCATTTACATACCAGATGATACGCTTGACCGCAGTGAGATGAGATTCCTTCGGATTTGCCTGAAAGCGAGCATAAACTCCCACACTGAAGGCAATGTCTTGTCGGCTGGTTGTAAGATACATGAGGCTTCCTATCATACTTCTGTAAAGGGATGGATCAACGGATTTTCCTGCAAGGTCACTACTAATCTTGACACTGGTGCTCATGGGAATTCGAGCACGACTCTTTCCATCCAAACCAAACCGTTTGACCAGATCCTTAGCATACTTGGACTGAGAGATGAAGATGCCTTCAGCATTTTGCTTGACTTGAAGGCTAAGAAAATAGTTCAGCTCACCAATCATGCTCATCTCAAATTCCTGCTTCATTTCTTTAGAAAACTCATGGGCAAGAGAGTCTAAGGTAGCTCCAAAAATGATATCATCAACATAGATCTGAGCAATGAGCTTGTGAGTACCTTGATTTCTGATGAACAAGGTTCGATCAGCTTGCCCCCTTGTAAATCCCTTAGCCATGAGATAATTGATGAGACGCTCATACCATGCCTGAGGAGCCTGTTTAAGCCCATATAAAGCCTTCTTCAACTTGTACACATGATGGGGATGATGAGGATCTTGAAAACCCTTTTGGCTATTCTACATAAACTTCTTCTTGAATAACACCGTTCAGAAAGGCACTCTTTACATCCATCTGATACAACTTGAACCCAAGATGACAAGCAATGGAGAGAAGAATTCTGATGGATTCTAACCTGGCAACTGGAGCAAAGGTTTCATCAAAGTCTACTCCCTCTATCTGAGTGTATCCCTGTGCAACAAGGCGGGCTTTATTCCGAACCACAGTGTCATGCTCATCTGTTTTATTCTTGAAAATCCACTTAGTACCAATGATATTCTGTTTTGCTGAATGGGGAACCAAGGTCCAAACATCATTTCTAGTGAATTGATGGAGCTCATCATGCATGGCAGACACCCAGCCTTCATCCTGTAGGGCTTCATCAACTTTCTTTGGTTCTGTCTGGGCAAGTTAGCAGCTATGGGAGACTTGATTAGCTACTTCACTGGTAGGATGAATGACTCTGCTTCTTAGCCTCTGCCCTTCATCTATGGTTCCAAGAAGCTGCTGTGGAGGATGATTGTTCTTCACCTATGACCCCTTGAGAGGATCTGCAGAAGTATCTTCATCTTCAAAAGTACTGGAAGTTGTATCTGAAGCCGTGGGAGGGGAAGGAGGCTCATCCGGAGACACACTTGGAGATGCCTTGACAATATCAGTTGTTCCATCTGTAACTTCAACTGAAACGAGCTGATTTTCTTCCCCGCTACTTGGTCTTTCAACCTCTTCATTATAAATGACAACATTTATGGATTCCATCACAGTCTCTGTTCTTTTATTGAAAACTCTGTAGGCGCGACTGGTTGAGGAATATCCCAAAAATATGCCTTCATCACTCTTCGGATCAAATTTCCCAAGATTCTCCCTGCCATGAAGGATATAACATTTACTTCCAAAAGTTTTGAAATACTTTACCGTGGGCTTCTTACCTCGCCAAATTTCATAGGGAGTCTTGCTTGTTTCAGGTCTCAGATAGACCCTGTTGATAATATGACATGCAGTGTTCACCGCTTCTCCCCAAAAGTGTTGAGCAAGATTCTTTGAGTGGATCATCACACGAGCCATCTCTTGAATTACCCTGTTCTTCCTTTCAACAACTCCATTCTGTTGAGGAGTGATAGGAGAAGAAAATTCTTGCTTGATTCCATATGAGAGGCAAAATTCTTTGAACTTGGAATTTTCGAATTCTCTTCCATGATCACTGCAGATTCTCATAATTTGACAATTTTGCTCAACCTGAATCTTCTTGAATAAATGCTGAGTTGCATCAAAAGCATCAGATTTTTTTTTTCGAATAGGAATAGCCCATGTATACCGAGAGAAATCATCCACAATTACCAGAATATACCTTTTCCCACCTAGACTATCAGTTCTAGTGGGACCCATGAGATCTATGTGCAGTAATTCTAAATTTCTGGAAGTTTGAATACCTGAGGTCTTCTTATGGGCTGCTCGAGCCTGTTTCCCTAGTTGGCAAGAACCACAGATTCCTCTTTCAGTCTTCTCCATTTTGGGCAGACCTTTAACAATGTCTTTGCCTGCAATTTTTAACATATCGGAGAAACTCAGATGCCCTAACCTTTGGTGCCACAGTTCACTATTATCTATGGTTGCCTTGTTGCAGAAAAACTGAGGATCTGTAGTAAGACCAGGAAGAACATAACAATTGTCACCAGTTCTTTCTCCCCCCATAAGTCATTTGCCACTGCTGTCAAATATATTACATTCCTTCTTGGAGAATTGCACCACCAAATCATTGTCACAGAATTGGCTGATGCTGAGGAGATTTGCCTTGAGCCCCTCTACATATAAAGCTTCTTGAGATGTTATGAGACGTCGAATGTCGATGATTCCTTTTCCAATGAATTTGGATTGGCTCCCCTCTCCATAGGTGATTCGTCCACCTTTGCCCATCTGAACTTCTTTCAGTAAAGTCTTGTCACCTGTCATGTGTTTAGAACAGCCACTATCCAAATACCACAAACAAGTATCAAGAATTTTCAGTGCAGTATGAGAAACTAAACACAGATTATCTTCCTTTTTGACCCAAACTTGTTTGGAAGCTTTCTTATGATTATTGACCAGGACAGATCTTTGCTCATTTGGGGTGAGGTATGCTAACTTCTCACTAATGAGCTTAACTTGATCACTTAACATTTTAACTTGTTCTTCAAAGCCTGGTTCATCTTTTCTAGGGACAAGAGTTTTGTTCCAAGGTTTTTGAGACCTAATCTGGAAACAATTTGGGCGAATATGACCAGTAATACCACAGTGGTGACATGTAGGTATAGACTGATTTACCCCTTTAACCCCACAAATGGATTGAGTATGATTATGAGACATGATAGGCTTAATGAACATGGTTCTATGAACAGTCATATCATGAGAAATAGAAGCAACTTTATCCATACTCAAATTAGACAGGATAGAAATAAAAAAAAATAACACTCAAGAAATTTATCTTCTCAGAGTGTACCAAGCTCCGATACCAATTGAAAAATGAAATTGACTCCTAAAAATAAAAGGCAAGTGTGTGCTTAACGTGTTAACAAAAGATAACAATGCATAAAATAAACAACACAAGAATTTTTGTTAACGAAGTGGAAACTTAAGATGAGAAAAACCACTCCGGAGCAGCCAAACCCAAGATATCCACTATTCAGAAGACAAAGCTAGATACAAAGTAGTAACACTCACATACCCCTGATGCAGTGGTCGTACCTTGCTCTCTAACGTGTAACCCAACACGAACGCTTTCCAACTAGGTCTCCTACTTGAAGGGGTCTTCAAATGGAATCTTTTATCTTAGGGCCAACCCCTAAGATAGACTTCAGTTGTAGCGCAGCAACAACACACTTGCAATGGCTTGAGAGAGAACAAATCAGCTCTGATAACTTCACAAAATAACTCTCTAAGTTCTGAAGGAATTCAATACCGAATTCTTGCAGTTCTCAATGTCCAGGGGCCTCTATTTATAGGCTGAGGTTCAAATGGGCGACTGCTGTAAAATATATGGGCGCCGTTCGGACGGTGGACATGGGCCTTCCGGACGGACAACTGTGCGACCAGAATTTTCAAGATTTTCGCTAAAAATCTTTCCTGCTTGAGAGTTGCGTCCGGACGGTGAGACATTGTCGTCCGGACGGCCGCACGTCTGCTGCAAGTAATTTCCATATAAGGCTTTCGCGCGTCCGGACCAAGGGGGATGGCCGTCCGGACGGTTAATCTTCAACACGCAATTTCCAAATTTACTGTTCGTGCGTTCGGACCATGAAAGGCAGGCGTCCGGATGGTTGAAGTCGAATTGTGATTCTTGCCTTAAGGAGAAGAGCGTCCGGACGGAAATCCACGTCGTCCGGACGGTTGCAGCAATCTTCCCATATATAATTTTGCAAAGAATCGGAAGCTTGATCGAATACTGAAGGGCGTCCGGACGAGTTGCTGAGTCGTCCGGACGGATGCAGCTGGAACAGAAGCTTCTCGATACAGTGAAGGGTCCGGACGGAAATACACGTCGTCCGGACGGATGATGCTTGGTTCGTCAGGCGTCCGGATGGTATGGCAAGTTGTTCGGACGGATGAAACAGTGGACAGATAGGCGTCCGGACGAGATGACACGGTCGTCCGGACGGCTGACAGGGAACCAGAATTTTCTAACTGTAGAATCTTCTGAAACAC
This sequence comes from Alnus glutinosa, assembly GCF_958979055.1. Classification (NCBI taxonomy): domain Eukaryota; kingdom Viridiplantae; phylum Streptophyta; class Magnoliopsida; order Fagales; family Betulaceae; genus Alnus; species Alnus glutinosa. Next base: position 9,205,800 of record NC_084891.1, on the reverse strand, counting down.
TTCTGAATAACGAAATCCCTTGTAAAACAGCATCTTTACATACAAGTGATTTTGTCCAATCAGAATGAGGCCAATCACAAACTAACAATGTCTACAACAATTAATATGTTTTCATTATGTTTTTATCATATTATGTTTATATTGTCAATTTTAAATGTATTTTGTTATTTTCTTTTGATTAATGAAATTTAATATATATTTTATTTATATATGGAGGCATGAGTCCTACTGATGGAATGATTTATTCCAAGATGATTAGTGAAGATTTGTGTCTAGCAGACAGTTGTACAATGCACAAACTTCTTAGATATAAGGTATATTTTCAATACTTAATATTAAACAAAGTTAGTGTCAATACAATATCAGGTTCATCAAACCTAATTGAAGGCTTTGGAAGAGCGAATATCATATTGCCAAAAGGAACAAAATTTTGTATTGACAATTCTTTGTATTCTTCTAAATCTAGAAGAAATTTAATCAGTTTTAAGGATATTTGTCTAAATGGTTATCATGTTGAAACCACTAATGAAGGCAGTGATGAATATCTTATATTACTTCAATAATTTCGGGCCAGAAGCTCATATTAGAAAAACTGCCTACTTTCTCTTTCGGGTTGTATTATACAACAATAAGAACAATTGAATCACATGTTGTGATGCACCAGAAGTGCTCTAATCCAAAGATGTTTATGCTTTAGCATGATCGTCTTGGACATCTGTGAATAATTATGATGTGTCGAATAATTGAGAACTCTCATAGACATCCCTTAAAAAACCAGAAGATTCTTTTACCAAGTGATTATCCTTGTGTTGCATGTTCTTGAGGTAAACTTGTTATCAAATCATCCCCTTTAAGGTAATAGTTGAATCTCCATCATTTTTACAAAGAATTCAAAGGGATATATGTGGGTCGATTCACCCTTCATGTGAGCCATTTAGATATTTTATGGTTTTAATAGATGCATCAACTAGATGATCACATGTTTGGATGCTTTTCTACTTGTAGTGTTGCATTTTCTAGACTTTTTGTCCAAATAATTAGATTACGAGCACAATTTCCTGATTATCCAATTCAATCTATTCGAATAGATAATGCGGGTGAATTTTTATCTCAAACATTTTTATGACTATTGCATGTTAATTGGAATTAATGTTGAACATCATGTTGCTCATACTCATATTTAAAATGGTTTAGCTTAATCGTTTATTAAACGACTTTTGTTAATTTCTCAATATTTGTTTATGAAAACAAGATTTTTTGTTTCTGCTTGGAAACATGCAATATTACATGTTATACCATTAGTTGAGATCAACCACAAAATACTTTTCATTTTCGCATTTTTGATTGTGTTGTATATGTTCCAATTGCTCCACCTCAGCTCACTAAGATGGGACCTCATTGTAGATTTGGGATTTATATTGGTTTTGATTATCCCTCTGTTATTAGATACTTTGAGTCTTTAACTAATGATATTTTTAAAGCACGTTTTGAAGATTGTCATTTTGATGAAAACATATTTCCATCACTAGGGAGAGAAAAGTTGTTGCTAGAAGCACGACAAGAAATCTCTTGGAATAATTCGACGTTGTCTCATTTTGATCATCATACAAATCAATGTGAATTAGAAGTTCAAAGGATCATTCATTTGCATAGTATTGCAATTCAATTGCCGGATGCAATTATTGATCACAAGAAAATAGTTAAGTCTCACATTCCAGTGAAATTAGAAGTCCCTGTAGAACAATCAATTAATACAACGGCAAATGAGTTTAAGGTGCGCCTGAAATGTGGAAGACCTATTGGTGTAAAGGATAAGATTTCCTGGAAGAGAAAAGCATAAGAAAATGAAATCGGCGCTCCTAAAGAGGCCATATCCACAAAACAGATAACAAAAATTGATCCATCCAAACTTTCTGGACAAAATTTTCCTAGAAAAGAATCCATTGAAGAAGAATCTCCTGAAGAGGAACAAGTACCTGAAAATAAGGAGATCTTAATAAATTATATAAGTACATGAGAAATATTGGATAGAAACAAAATTGTTGTCGACAACATATTTTCATTTAAAGTTGCATTTGACATTACCAGAAGTAATGATGATATTGAACCTCAAACTATCGAAGAATGTTGATGTAGAAATGATTGACTAATGTGAAAGGAAGCAATTCAAGCATAATTGAACTCGGTAGCAAAATGTGAAGTATTTGGACCTGCAGTTTAAACACTTGAAGGTGTATCGCCTGTTGGATATACGTGGGTATTTATACCGAAACGTAATGAGAAAAATGAAATTGTGAGATACAAAGCAAGACTTGTTGCACAAAGTTTCCTGCAAAAACCAAGTATTAATTATGAAGAAACATATTCCCTTGGATGTAATTACACATAGATTTTTTTATTAGCTTGGTAGTTACAGAAAGTTCGGATATACGTTTAATGGATGTGGTTACAACATATTTATATGGATTACTTGATAATGATATATACATGAGAATCCCCGAAGGATACAAAATGCCTGAAACATATAATTCCAAATCCCAAAGTATTTATTCTATCAAGTTACAAAGATCTTTATACGGCTTAAATCAATCTTGACGCATGTGGTATAATCGTCTTAGTGAATATCTATTGAAAGAAGGATTTGAGAATAATCCAAGTTGTCCATGTGTTTTCATTAAGAAACCAGAATCTGGATTTACTATCATTGTAGTTTATGTAGATGATTTAAATTATGTTGGGACTTCAGAAGAGCTTACAAAAATTGTCACTTATTTAAAAAATAAGTTTGAGATGAAAGATCTTGGAAAGACAAAATTTTGTCTTGGCTTACATATTGAGCATTTTCCAAATGGAATTTTTGTTCATCAGTTAACGTATACAGAAAAAGTTCTGAAACACTTTTACATGGAGAAAACTCATCATTTAAGCACTCCAATAGTTGTTCGATCACTTTGTGTAGAAAAAAAAACCCATTTTCGCCATCGATAAGATGACGAAGAAATTATTGGTTTTGAAGTACCATATCTTAGTGCAATTGGTGCTCTGATGTATCTTGCAAATTGCACATGACCTGATATAGCATTTTCAGTTAAGTTAATAGCAAGATACAGTTCTGCACCAACTCAAAAACATTGGAATGAGGTCGAACATGTTCTACGTTATCTTCGTGGAACGATTGATATGTGATTATTTTATCTAAGAGATTCAAATTCACAGTTAGTTGGATATGCAGATGCGAGTTTTCTTTTTGATCCGCATAAACGTAGATCTCAAACAGGATATTTATTTACATGTGGAAGTATTGTTATTTCGTGGAGATCTATTAAGCAAACACTTGTTGCTACTTCTTCAAACTACTCAGAGATTATTGTAATTCATGAAGCAAGTCGGAAATGCATATGATTAAGATAAGTAATTCAACATATTCAAGAAAAGTGTGGTTTATCCACAATCAAAGATAATCCGACAATATTATATGAAGATAATGCTGCTTGAATCACAGAGATTAGAGGAAGATTTATTAAAGGTGATAGAACAAAACACATTTCACTGAAATTCTTTTATACACATGAGCTCTATAAGAGTGGTGATATTGATGTGAATCAGATACGATCAAGTGACAATTTAGCAGATTTATTTATCAAAACATTACCAACTGCAACATTTAAGAAATTAGTAAATAACGTTGGAATGCGACGATTCAATGACTCTTCATCATAAACAATTGAAGTGGGGAAAATGATCGTAAATATCTTGGGTTTTACTTCTAAATTGTAAAAAGTCAACTGCCATAATGGATGTTGAGAAAAATTTAACATTTTGAATTCCAGCAATTTCCAATCCAAGACCACCAAAATGATTTGTAATCATGTTGTAATTATGCGACAGGAGGAAAAAGGATTTGCAATCTTACTAATAAAATGATTAGCATAAAATAAGGGCCATTTATCCCACCAATGCATTCATCTAGAACATCAATCCACCCAGGAACGTGGAGAAGGTTATGATGAGCTCTCATGATCTCTCTCCGATTTCACCTGGATTTGTTACCCATACAAGTGCACTGTACTATAAAGATTCCATTGATTATTGTACTAAGACCTTAAGAATACAAATCCACCCAATAATTCAATCCCATTAAAGGCAGGTCAAACTTTTATTTCCTCTTTTTCTCTTTCTTGATTGGGTTTGAGAATGGACAAAGTTTTCCTCTTAAAAAATAATAATTCTTCTATTTAGAATAATGGTGAGTTTGGAATTGCAATTTCGTAGACAATAAATACGATTTTAAATTAAATTGAAGAACATAAATCGTTTGGAAACTGCGATTTAAAAACGCAAAAATTTTTTTTTTTTCTAAATCGCAAGTAAGAATGTTTTTTGAAAATACAGAATTTTAAAGGCTAATTTGCGATTTTACCAAACGCTTAACTACGTTTTTAAAAATTATTTTTCAAATCGCACATTTTAAAATCGTTATTTGAAATTGCAAATTCAAACAGATGTAATGTTAAAAGCTATATTTTTATCTCACAGATTTGATAGACCCAATAAAAAATTGAATTAGGCATTTGTTAAAAAAAATTAAATTAAATTAAAGAGCGGTTGAAATTATTACGTTAAATATTACATATTACAATATAAAAATATGATTTCTAACTTATTTGAACAAGTGGTAGATTTATTGTTATTGGGTTAAGTTGGTGAACGAATCAATTTGCATGTGACAATGCACTAAGCTTCATTTCTCTAATTGCAATCGCTGTCACTTTCCTCTCCCACATGGATTCCTTAAATGACCCAAACCCTTTACGTGTGCAGAAATCCTGTAACAGGCTACAAAACGGCTCTTTATTTATTTAATTTAATTTAATTTTTTTTTTTGAGATTCCCTTTCTTATTTTATTTACAAGCAATATCACCATTTGAAGAGGCAAAGAAAATAAAATATTGGTGAATCGTACGTAAGAAGAAAAATTGACAATTATAATACCTATTGAATAATGATTCTTTAAGATTTTTAAAATTATTCTATTATATGATAAAATCCAAACTATTTAATTGAAGATAATAATTAAAATTTAATTAATTATTAATGTGTCGTATGAAGTTTGTAAACTCGTCTGAAAATCTCTTGTTTTATCAATCTGGTTGTGTAGATTTATCCTCTTTTCTTATTATCCTGAATTCTCAATTAAAAAGTAGATAATAATTAAAATTTTAAAAAAATAAAAGGCGTAATAATGATAGAAAATCAAGATCAAAATTTACAAGTACATCTTTTTTCTTTTTCGATTTTCTTTCTTGTGGGAAGTGTTTTACTTTACTTACCCAGGTCGGAAGTAAATAGTGGATGCAGAAAACGTACCTGAAAAACATTTCTTGCGAGAAAAACAAGAGAGAGAGAGAAAAAAAAAAAGAAAAAAAAAAGAAAGAAGAGAAAACAACAGAGAGAAGAGAAGGGGGGCTGTGCGTGGTGAGTGCCTTACTGTCATGCACTTTGGCTGGACTCGTCGGACAAAGCGCACAGAAAAAGAGACAGTTGTGAAAAGAGCTCTCTTTTCTGCCACCGTCCGACCGTCGTATCTCATCTCGTTCTTCCAGGATTCGATAATACCGATTCAGAATCCAATCTTTCACTTCTTTCCAACTCAAAACCCTTCGATCCAACTCGCCGGGTCGACTCGCTCCCCCCAACTTCAACCGTTCCTTTCCAAGTGAGTGTCTTTCTCTCTCTCTCTCTCTCTCTCTCTGTCTGTCTGTGTCGCGTTTTCTGTCACTTTCCACCTAAAAACGAGAATCTGGGTTTCTTGGTAGTTATCGATTTGGCTATATTTTCCCACCCGTTCCTGGTGGTTATGATTTGGTGAATCATTGAGAGATTGGTAAGAAGATCACGCATTAGAAAAGAGAAAACCCAGGTGCTGATTTTGCGTGCTGTCCTCTAAAAGCTACTCCTCTTTTCTCAATTCAGGAAGATTTTGAGGTTCAAACCTCCGATTTTGCTTTAGGGTTTTGAATTCGAATGGCGGCGTCCGGGAATGACAATAAGGTCGATATTTTGATATCTGCTAGGACATCGTTGAAACTGAGCATAGAGAAATCGAAGGCTTTAGGGTTAGCTTTACAGAAAGCTGGGCCTAGATTGGAAGAGATTAACCAAAGATTACCTTCCCTAGGAGCTGCAGTCCGGCCCATTCGCGCCGAGAAGGATGCCCTTGCTGCCGTTGGGGGCCACATTAACCGCGCTGTAAGCCCCGCAGCGGCGGTGCTTAAGGTTTTCGAAGCCGTTCATGGGCTTGAAAAGTCGCTGCTATCCGACCCCGGGAATGATCTGCCGGGCTACTTGTCGGTGTTGAAACGCCTGGAGGAGGCGTTGAAGTTTTTGGGGGACAATTGTGGATTGGCAATTCAGTGGTTGGAGGATATTGTGGAGTACCTGGAGGATAACACGGTGGCTGATGATCGGTACCTTTCGAATTTGAAAAATTCCTTGAAGAATCTTAGGGAATTGCAAAATGTTGGGGAGAGGGGGCGCCTTGATGGCGGGCTTTTAGATGCCGCATTGGATAAGTTGGAAAATGAGTTCCGGCGTCTCTTGACTGAACATAGCGTGCCACTTCCGATGTCATCGTCGTCATCGTCCCTTGCTGAGCAAGCGTGCATTGCTCCGTCACCTTTACCGGTTACTGTTATGCAGAAGTTGCAAGTGATTCTTGGGAGATTAAGGGCTAATAATAGACTTGACAAGTGTATACTGATCTATGTTGAAGTTCGTAGTTCAAATGTTAGAGCGAGTTTACAGGCTCTTGATTTGGACTACCTTGAGATCTCAGTAACTGAATTCAATGATGTGCAAAGCATAGAGGGGTATATATTGAAGTGGGGTAAGCATTTGGAGTTTGCTGTGAAGCATTTGTTTGAGGCGGAGTATAAGCTTTGTATTGATGTTTTCGAGAGGATGGGATTGGATGTGCGGATGGGTTGCTTTGCAAAGATAGCTGCTCAGGCTGGTATTGTCGCATTTCTTCAATTTGGTATGACTGTTACGGAGAGCAGGAAAGACCCCAATAAGCTTTTAAAGTTGTTGGATATATTTGCTTCTTTGAACAAATTGAGACTGGATTTTAATCGGCTGTTTGGTGGAGCAGCATGTGTTGAAATCCAGAACTTGACTAGGGATCTCATCAGGAAGGTGATTGATGGAGCAGCAGAGATCTTTTGGGAGCTTCGGGGTCAGGTTGAGTTACAGAGACAGATGCCGCCTCCTCCAGATGGTGGTGTTCCAAGATTGGTAAGCATCATTATTGAGTACTGTAATAAACTGCTTGGGGATGATTACAAGCCAATCCTAACCCAGGTTCTGGTCATTCACCGAAGTTGGAAGCATGAGAAATTTCGGGAGAAACTCCTTATTACTGAGGTTATAAACATAATCAAAGCCATTGCGGTGAACTTGGAGACATTGATGAAGGCTTATGATGATACCATCCTATCCAACTTCTTTGCAATGAACAACCACTGGCATTTGTACAAGCACCTGAAGGGAACAAAGGTTGGGGATCTCTTGGGGGATATTTGGTTAAAAGAACATGAACAGTGCAAGGACTATTATGCCACGGTCTTCTTGAAAGACAGCTGGGGAAAGCTTCCAGGTCACTTAAGTAGGGAAGGTCTACTTTTCTTCTCAGGTGGACGAGCCACTGCTCGTGATCTTGTCAAGAAAAGGCTGAAAGCTTTCAATGAAGTTTTTGATGACATGTACAAGAAGCAGTCGAACTGGGTTCTGTGGGACAAAGATCTGCGAGAGAGGACATGCCAATTTATAGTTCAGGCAGTTGTGCCTGTTTATCGAAGCTACATGCAGAATTATGGGCCCTTGGTAGAGCAAGACGCAAGTTCCAGCAAGTATGCAAAGTACACAGTGCAGGCTTTGGAGCAAATGTTAATGTCTCTTTTTCAGCCAAAGCCCGGGAGATATGGCAGTTTCAAAGGTAGGCAGCCTAGTGGGAAATTCAACAATGGAGTAACAGATCTTCGTCGTACCGCCTCTGCGGTTGGGTGATTGTCTAACCTGTTTCACTTTGTGGTGATTAACCTGAAAGGGTGCCATACTCCAATATTCTCCGTATTCAGTTAGATGGTTAGCCAATTACCTGTATATATTGTGTTCCAAGAGCCATGGAGCTTTTTTACTAATATTTTCAGTTATTGGATTTAGAGAAGGAATTTCCTCTGAACTGTGCCATCCCATTGACGGATTTTTCTCCATGAGATGGAATTTTTGTAACTTGTCGAACGCGATGAAGAATTGTGAACTGTCCTCCATGCCTGAAGGGTTCTGAAAAGCCATAAGATGTCATTGAATATGAGACATGCTGATACACAAGTTATACAGGCTTATCGGATAAGGTTAGTAGATATACTTTCAGCTATAGCTATTCTTTTTTTTCCTTTTTTCTTCTCCATCTTCACTAGTCAGTTAAGTTGCTAGGTAGGCGGCACGGAAAATCTTTTTAAGTGGTATACTTCATGTACAATTCTTTGATAAAAAGTGCATCTAGATGTCTAGCTGTGATTGAATTCTTTACTCATCAGTATTTATAAAAGAAAAAGATTGTACATGTAGGGACCTTGCTGAAATGCATGTTGTTAATGCTACTGGATGCCTGTTATGTCGAGAGCTTATGTATTACAGCCATGTTTTTACTGAAATATTGTTGACAATAAAATGGCAATGTATTAAAGCCATTTTCTGTTCTGTTTGATCGGGTTAATAATATGGTTTTACAGCCTTCTTTTTCTTCTTCTTCTTCTTCTTCTTCCAACTCTTGACCAATGCATTCATGATTCCGCCAATTCCAGTTGTATTTTCTGTTTAGTTTTGCTCTTCTTAGTTTCTCTCTTGAACTTTTTGCCTTCTACATGTGTTTTGGGATGGAGTCATATTTGTCCTCTTTCTGTCTCTCTCACACTCCTTTTGTTTTAGTCTAGTGGTAATGTGTGCAAAGCCTCCCATATGCGAGTGGGGACAAACACCCATGTGGGAATCCAAGTACTTCAATGCAGAAGGTGAAAACGTGTACTGTTAGCTACAACTGTGTCTAGCAAAACGTTATATCTTGTTGTTGTCAATTACCTGGAGGTTGTTGTGCCATTGATGGTCTTCAACGCAAAAATGTCATCATGATGTGCCCTATTTGATCCTTTAGGACCAGAGGATAGTGGTGAACATTAGTTGCTGTCTGAATTGTCATGCAAAAATGTCATCCTGATGGTCTTCATTTGCATTCATACACATCGTCAATAGTTGCATGTCGTTTTCCATGTGTTCCTGTGCGTGCCATAATAGGAAAGTAACTGAGCTTTGATACCAATAGATGCAATGTATTCGGCCTAGTGAGAAGCAGAATTTGCAAACACTAGACTTCACAACTCTTCTATAAATTCTAGAAAATTCCAAGAATGATAAGAGTATAGGAATAGGGGGGACAAAAAAAAAAAAAAACTCTCAAAAGTGTTTGAATAACAGTATAACACCAATTAAATAAAACCGGTCGGCCAAGCCACCCTTATTATGTTTGAATAGGTTTAGCCGTAGGGGTATAAGATGAGTCCAGCCGCTCGTGAACTCGGCTTGCTTCGGTTTGGTTAAATTCGATTCGGTCTTAGTTCGAATAATAAATGAGCCGTTCGTAAACATAATAATATGTTCGAATATTAAACGAGATATTCGTATAAACTCGATGCGACTCGGATACGTTTGTATAAACTCGTATAATTTCATTTTTATAAAAGTAAAAAAAAAAAATCGTATTATTTTAGTTTTGTAGGAAGAACATCTTAATTAAAAATGAATTATTTTCTTAATATGATAGATATAACTTGAATTATTGTTGTGAGTTTAATTTTATAGATTTATGTGTACATGAGTGTGTTTGTGAGGTTATATGTGAGTGTATGCACGCTCGTAATTTGTGTATGTGCATAATGAATTTATATACATACATATAAAACAATATTTAATTAATTAATGATTAATATGGATTTATGAAAATGTAAACAATTATAATATTTACTTTGTATGAGAAATGAATAAGTTAATTGAGCAGCTCGTGATAAGATCGAGCTTGACTCTGTTCAAATTAAAATTAAACAAGCCAAGGTTGAGCAGAATATCTAGTTCGGTGATAAATTCAAACTTGACTCGTTTTCAAAATAAAATTAAATGAATTAAGTTTAAACATTCGATACTTGATTCGGCTCGAATACGGCCATCGTTTAGGTTTTAACCATGCAAGTAAAATTTGTGATTTAAAACTATTGAAAACTCGCTCGAGCGAATTTTGCGCGAGTGTTGAGCAAAGTTTCTATCTTGCGATTACTTGCAATCTCATTCGAGCAAATTCGGATCTTTGTAGCCTTTTGAATAAACTTTTTAACGCTATTAAATTTGCCTTGATCTAATATCAAAATCAAACGACACGACCATTTATGATTCGAGTAGTCTCTTGGATTTCATGATTATCAATTTATTGGACGGTACGAAACCACGCGTAATCTTTGATTGCACAAGGACGAGGGGACGATGGTGCCATTAATTACTGTTTGAATTATCATATGCATAAACTAACAGATAGGCCTAAATTCTATCAGGTTTGGTGGGATATACAAGTCTTGCACTCTTCTCAAATAGTCTATTATTGCTGCTAGATAAGCTTTGCTTTTCTGTACTTGCTTTGGTGGTCCACAGCTGTCGGGTCAGCGTAAAAGACTTGTAAATTTGATACGAATTTAACAAAATATATATATATATATATATATATATATATATATATATATATATATATATATATATATATATATATATATATATAGTGAGATAAAATTTTGTGTAATAGGATTTGGCTCAAATTGAGCCGACCCTTATCGAATTAGTCTATTTAATAAATGGGTTAATTTTGAGTCATCTCACTTAACATATGGGTGTTCTATATAACCTTTATAAATTAAATTAATTTTTGTTTACAATTAAAAAACAAAACCCTAAAAATATAAAATTTATATAAATTCATTTTTATCTCAAAATTATCTTATAATGCTGACATGGCAAACCAACAAACTCTTGAATTAACCATTGTTAAAAAATAAAAAATTATTCTAAATGTTAGTTAAGACTGCCACGTTAGCTATGAGATAAGAATGTAGTATATAATATTATTCTTTTAAAAATTCATAAATTATATAAATTCAAATTCAATTTTAAATTCAATTTTTTTTTTTCACTTGTGAATTCATATATAGGTCAAACAGGTTGTGTTTGGGTTAATCTAACACGATATGTTTATTAAATGGGTTATGCATGTTTGAGTTGGGTTAACTCCATACGACTAGTTTTCCTGTTTTAAACGGGTTATGCGTGTTGTGTTAGGTCACCCGCTTATTTAAATGGGTCATGCTAAGGTGGATGAGTTTGATCTATTTAACTAAATGGGGTCGGGTTTGGGTTGACCTAGCCTACTTCCATAGAGTGATGTGGGACTGACAAATTTTGCTACGATTCACGAACTCGAGACGAATCTAACACGAAATTAACGAGTTAAAATTTTGTATAATCGAGTTTCAATTCAGGTCATTCAGGTCAATCCAAATTAACCTATTTAATGAAATGGGTCATGTTAGAATTGACCCGTTAGCAAATCTAACACAAAGCCGACCCACTAACACAAATTCAGCGTAGTGTGGCATAAGCATTAGTTTTCTTGGTCTTCCATATATATATATATATATATATATTGGGCGGCTATGATGTAACAAAGTAGGAAGGAGAAAGCAAATTCAAATACATGAAAGATTACAAAGTTGAAGTACCGCGCGTTGGGGAACTTGAAAGGAGAAAAGAAACAAAAATTTGAATGGAATCCGGACAGCAAAGCCATCCAAAGGACATCCATCCGAGGAAGACATCATGACGTGAGATGTGAAACTTACCTCTTCAACGGAAACCACTAAACCCTCCAAAGCCAAGCCCAGATAAAGAGAAAGAGAAAAAGCAAATGTAATCAAGACAGACCAATGAGTGATCGGATTCCTAATGCTGATTTATATATAATGTCTGAGAACACGGAGGCATAAAAAAATTTGACTTCAACATCTCCAAGTGCTTTAGTAATAATGTTGATTTTGTGATGATAGTGATGTCTTTCATGATAGCTTTTCGGATGTCCATCAAACAGTTGTCTCCACCCAAATCATGCAATTTGCAAACCAAATAAGGGTCCACATATTCATCTCACAACACCAAAAATCTTCTAGGTGTGATGGGTTTTACAAAATCACCTAAAGCTAGTCCTTTTCCTTCGTCCTCTCTAACCCCAAGTTTGAAATTTTCGAATCCTTAATTACGGGTGAAAATTTATGTTAGCATATTGAGTTCGAATCATATCAAAGTATGGATATAAGAGTATATACATTAATTTTAATTCGACCATTTAATTAAACGGGTCATATCTCTTGCTTCTAATTTGCTAATTTTGTGTTGGATTTGTAGATCGTATAAAAAATTATCCGTTCTTATGTAACGCCTCAGATTTGAATCATGTAAAAGTATGAGTATAAGACTATATAATTAGTCAACTTTAACCCGACTTATTTAATTAAACGGGTAACACCTCTTAACCCTAATTCACTAAATTTGTATTGAGTTTGTGTCGAGTTCCAACTATGTTAAAAAAAATAAAATTACAATATAGAAAAAAAAAAAAAAAAAAGGGAAAGAGAAAATAATGTTTAGGATGAAGACAAAGTCTCATCCACTAATAAATCATACACAAAAATGGACATGAGATTAGAAAAGCATCCATTGAATATGGATGGCTACATCAAATCAGACGGGGGGCCACGCTTAGCCCTTTGATGAAGTTCCCGGAGGATGTATGTGGAATTAATTTTTGGCTTTCATTATGATTTTGACGTTTTTCAGAAAGGGCCTCACCTTAAGATCAGCTTTGAACATTTGTGCAAATCTAGACCATCTTATGGTAAACTAATTCCTATCTAATATTCAATAAGTCGATGGGCGTAAGATGAAAGAACATATATTCTGGATTTCTTAGAATTTGACTTGTGATTATAATATTTACGGAATTGTTATATATATATACATATATATATATATATTGACTTTTCATTCAGATTATCTTTTAAAATTCTCTCGACTTCCTAAGAGAATTTGAACCATATTTGTGGAAGTATGACTTTGTTTGAATATTAAATATCCCATTTCTTTATAACCCTAAAAAGATTTCTAGTTTCAATGAAAGGATACTGTTAGGGGTAATTACCTTTTCTCCCATGAACTACCGACCTGTATCATTTTGCCCCCACGAACTACCACTTCGACCAAAAGAGAGCATCAAACTACAATTTTTACACACTTTGCCTCTCTTCTGTTAGTCTAATTCATGCAAAGACTTAAATGCCCTAACTCAAAAACCTGAAGGAAAAGGGGTGGCTGGAGCCACCTCTGGGGTGGATTGCGGCCCACCCTGGCCTAAGGGGTGGCCGCGCGGCCACCCTAGAAATGACCTAGGGTGGCCATGCGGCCACCCCAGGTTCTGGGGAGGCCGTGCGGCCACCCCTTAGGCCGGGGTGGGCTGCGAGCCACCCCAGAGGTGGCTCCGGCCACCTCTGGGGGTAGCTCGCAAGCCACTCGGCCACCTCAGCCACCCCTTTTCCTTCAGGTTTTTTTTTTTTTAAATATTTTTATTAATTACTGTAGAGAGTATTTTGATTTTTAAATCAAAATTAACGGTAAAAAATGACATATTTCATCCAAGTTAACGGAATTTCTGACGGAAGGAGGCAAAGTGTGTAAAAATGGTAGTTTGATACTCTCTTTTGATCGAAGTGGTAGTTCGTAAGGGCAAAATGACATATGCCGATAGTTCATGAGAAAAAGTTAATTACCCCATACTGTTATTATTGTTTGATTATATATATAATAGTGAGAAAACCCCTCAGTCAAAGTCATTTCGTATACTTATCCTGAGAGTTAGTGAAAAGCATATCTTTTAAACAGACCAGACAAGACTAAGATGGTAGATGCGTGACACCCAAAAAATTAGTAGCACCTATAAAAATTCGAACCATGGCAATCCGAGGCCTACACCACTGTACTCATCCTGCCACGTTCATCTCTTCTCACCCCTATCTAAGCAACACTACCACCAACAACCTCCACCTAAAACCTCAACTTCCAAATATCCATTTTACAGTTCTCTTTGTTCTTTTGCAGCAAATCTTAGGCTCCTCTAGATCTCTAGGGAGACTATTGTATCCAAATCCAGGTCACACTCAATAATGTTCTTGATGTTATTTGCCATTAAGTTCTTGAAGTGACTTCATTATCGTTAGCTTTGTTAATTCTCTTAGTTTCTTCGTAAGCGGGTCAGAAATCAAGATAACCCATCTATTATAAAAATAAAATAAAATTTCAAAGTGTACATATATACTCGGATAAAACATTTTGTCCTATTGAGACAATTTCAATGAATATTACTATTGCTAATTAATGATTCCTTATGTGTTTTAATACATCCGTTTCTTCTTCTTCTTATTTTTTTTTTAAATTTACTATTGAATATGTAAAATTACATGAAAGTCAAATAACAGCCGAGCATATAGATCTTTCCTTTTTTTTATGTGATATCTAGATAATCTATGTGATATCTTTCTTTCTTTTTTGTCATCTTTCTATTGAAGTTGTCTGATACTAATAAATTATTACTGTTTTAAACCAAAATTAAAATATATAGAATACTTCAAATATAACCTTGAACAACTTTCGGATTTTTAAAAATAAGTCAAACATAGATATCATTACGTTGAGACGTATGTATATAGATTCATAGCAAGAGATTATGACCAGCACGTTTGGTGGTTATAGCGGGCCATGTGGAAAGGGAGAAACTTCGGGGGTTTCTTATCGTTCTACCAAAATTTAGTGACTGATCTTTGCTTGTTTTGTGGGAAAACAAGACAGAAAATGTTTCCCTTCATGACAGCAAACGAAACTCACGACGACTTTGCTAGCTACAGGCCAGCTTCAACCATATGTGACCAGTCAATATCAATGTCAATTTAGGTAAGTGCTTTCACATTAAGAATTTAGACTAAAACAACCTTCGACGAGTCTTGATCTTATCTTATCATCTTTTACCAAGCACTCAGAAGAACCATCCAATTTAGCGATGACAATTTGCATTTACGTGTCAAATTTAAATTGTACCGAAGTATATATATATATAAATTAATTCTAACTCGATTAATGTACTAATTTTGAATTAAATTTGTGTTAAATTCTCGCGTCTTATTAGAAGTTGACAGTCCAACCAAAGCCCGCCACAATCAAGTTTTTTGGGTCACCTTTCGTCGTCTTGTGAAATTTCAAAGCTCTTCTTCTTGACACGTACGTACTAGGAAATTTAGGTTGTCCAGGACAACTCCAAAGGCCAGCTCACTTGAAATGGTCTTACAGCGAGAGCTAGCTAGCTAGCTAGGTGGCCAAAGCAAAACCACTGATTCTCTCTCACCTTGTCTCAAAAGCTCGCACCTACGTTGTTCCCCGTTAACAGTTTCCTAGAGTGGGAGATAATGGAAATATTCCTCTGATCAAGACAACGGACACGACAACAACAATCAGTGGCGGAAGTGGAACCACATGCAGAACAAAGGGAAAATTGCCCCCCATAAATTGTATACGATCTTAGGATAATTAAAAACCATTGATTCCCTCATCTTAATTGTCTCAAAAGCTTGCCTGTGCTAGGTGCATGTTCCCCATTATTACAGGTTCCTAAAGTAGGAGATAATGGAATAATTAATGTCTGTGATGAAGACAACGTCCATGACAATTATGACCACCTAAGCCCGTAATTATGGGTGATAATTTATATTTGCATGTTGGGTTCAGGTCGTGTCGATGCATGAGTATAAAATTATATCAGTCAATCATAATCTGATTTATTTAAAAAAAAAAAATCAAACCCCTTTATTCTAACTCTTTAATATATTTTATATTGGATTCGTGTCAGGTTTACGAATCATATCAAAAATTGTTTGTCAATATATCAAGAGCTGAGTTCAAATTTACAGGTCATGTAAAAAATTGACAACCACTCGTAATATGAATTTGCGTGTATGACCGGCATGTGAATGAATACCAAGTCTAACCGATGTTAACATGAACCAAACTAGCTAGACTCGTGAACATTCTAATTCTTCTTCATATTCAGAGCGTCTACACCTTTACCCAAAAAATGGGTACAAAATCAAATAATTAATACGAAAATACCACAAGTCTTTTCTTAGAGAAAATAAATATTTCATGAGAAAGCATCTTTCAGATTGTACTATTAGACTTAACAATAAAGCGTTATTATTATGCTACATCAAGTCTATACTTTTCTATAACATTTTCTGAATCCACCCTATTTTGAATATATATATATTCATCAAATATGTAATAGCTAGTAGCTAGTCCCAACGATAATTTTGGATATCAAGGCTCGTGAACGTGGATCTTATTGAAAACATAATTTGCATGTGACATTTCTCATTAAAAGAATTATATTCCTAATAAGCTCTTTAAATAAATTTCATAACCTCCCCACAGGTAAAAAAAAGAAAAGAAAAAAGAGAAGATAATAAAGCCCTAACTTGAAGCCAAAAGAAACAAAAAGCGTACACCTGGGTCAAGGAGGAGCTCCGATTTTAATCACCATTAATTCTAAAAATTTATACTAATAAAAAATAATAAATTTAATTATTTAATTAATATTCTAACTACCACAAACGGGAGTGTACGTTGTGTCACCTAACGAAAGAATCACTACCGATTACTAACAAGTCTAAACTTACCAGAAGGTTGAAACACAAAATGCTCATAGAAAGTAGAAATTCATGCATTGAATAAACACATCAAACAACACTCGTGAAATATTTAAACACAATTATATTAATCAAGTTTCAACATTTTCTGGGCTGCTTCCAGGTTAATTCCCTGCAACTCTGCCTCCTATAAAATTTGTTTGACCCCCTTAGAGATCTCTTAGGAAATTTGAATGACTGGACTCCTTTCTATATGACTGTTTACCACAAAAAATGTCAGCCAAAAAAAAGGTCTAGAACTCATTCAAAAGTCTCGTAGTTTGACACTCAAATATGTCCAGTAATATTATTAAAAAAGTCCAATTAGTTAATTTGAAACTTGGTTCAAATTACAACTACACACGTGAGCTTTCAATCCAACTATTTTGGACTCAGAAATTCAATTTCTACAATTTATTGTATTGATTTGTTTAACCATAAATGGTTTCGACTTAAAATTTAGTACACACATACTACACGTTCTCCCAAAACTCCCATTTTAATCTAATAAAACCCAATTTAGTCGAACTTTATGGTATATTAATTATCAAATTGTATAGTTTTATAATCAAACATAGCCTCAACAGTTTAAACAAAATCCGCGAGTTCCTTGCAAAACCAAGGAAATTCGGGCAAGAGGATTTCATTCTCATTATTCCTTATTTACGTATTTACCCCATTCAAACTATATATCATTCAATTTGAGATATTCTTTTCAAATTTTAAAAAGTTGCAATGTCCACCCTGGCCTCTTTACCAACTACCAAGCCCTTTCGGTTATTCCCGCAGTAAAGATTATATATATATATATATATATTTGGACGACAAATGCAAAAAATGTCCATTATACCCTTGTGTGGAAATACAACTATACTCTTAGATTAATTTTTTTTTTTTTAAAAAAAAGAATTCGCTGACCATGGAAGCCTTTTCTCTTCTTCTTTTTCTTTTTTCATTTTTTCTTTAAAAAAAAAATATTTGAAGGGATATTATTATCATTTGGGGTTACATGTATCACATGTGACCCATTTTCAGTTGGATTTAACGAAAATCCTCAACAGAGAGAGTGAAGTGAAAGAAAGAAAGTAGTTTGGATGGGAATATTGTAACTTTTTAAAGTTTAAAAGGGCATTGTAAATTGGTTTTACATATATTAATCATCTCTTTCGACCTTTAAAACTACAGGATTGTTTAGTAAGTGACCGAAAATTCTCCCACTTTATTTCACTTTTTCAAAAAATAATTAATTTCAAAACTTTCTAACTTTATATCACATCAATAATTTTTTATTACTATTCAAATAAAAAAATTTATTACAATATAAAACTTTTTCATTTTTTTATATAAATTCTTTTTATTTTATATCACACCTATCACTTCTTATTATTAACTCCAAAAAAAATTCAACTCAAAAATTCTCTCTCATGTCAGACACACGATTCTACTTTGCTTGATCACTTGCCAAACATACCATACTAAGGACAAAAATGCTAAAACACTAATATCAAACCATCTCCTTTCATATTAGAAGAGGAAGCTATAAACAAAAAAAAATAATAATAAATGAATAAAAGAAAAAGAGGAGATGCGTAAGAAGAGAGATTTTCAATTAAGAAGCAAGTCACTAATAAAAAAATAAAAATAAAATAAAAATAAAAAAGAAGAAGAAGAGAAGAGTTTATGAAGATTCAAACAAGACCCGATTAACATCTTTCTTTTTTTTTTTTTTTTTTTTTTTGAAACAAGTAGTTTGATCTTATTGATATAAAAAAAGAACAAAGTGATCAATATTAAGATCGGCCTAGAGACAACAAGTTCCTTAATTATAACTCTACTATGCTATCTAGGACATCTTTCAACCAGACATAATTATTACAAAATAGCATAAAGCATTGATTGCTCAGAGGAAGTAATTGAACACAAGAATCTCTCGTTTAACAAATTGCAAAAATAAACAAGTGATCAATTTATACTTGACTTTGTGAGAAATTGCATTATAAATATGGACTCTACGTAATATTGTTATATATGTCATCAAATGAATAAGAAAATGCAGGTTTTTATTGGTAAAACTTTTTAGAGTTTGTTTGATTGTTTGTTTTTTTTTTTTAATTATTATTATTATTATTTTTTAGTTGTAATATAACCTAAAAGTAAAAGTAGTTTGTAAATGTTTTGTGTTTAAGTTATTTATTAATGCTTTTATTTTTTATTTAAAAGTAAGAAAATTATCTTAAAAAGTTTTGCCAAACAAACCCTATAAGATGCAATGAAATAAAATATATGTAGCTAATTTCTTTCCTTAAAAAAAGTGATAGATACAAAATGACAATCAAACCCAATAGGTTAAGAAAGATGTTTGAGAAGTTTGAATTCAAATCCCCATCCTTCGAGGTAAGAGAGAGAGAGAGAGAGCCCTTATGAGTTTGGTTTTCACCGGGAGGGGGGTGGCCTCACGCCTCCCTCCTCTCGATGGTGATTTTTCCTTTGGCTTCTCGTGAGCCTGGGTGGTTTTTTTTGTTCTCCCTGGCTTGTTCCAGTATGATAGATTTCTCCCAACCATTAGAATTGTGGAGCTTTTGTTTCCCCCAACTAGATCCGATGGTGGCTGTGATTCTCCTAACATTTAAGCTATGGAGTTTGTTTATTTGTTTTGTTTTTGCTTGTTTTGCCTCTTGGTTTTAGCATATCAGAAGGCTAGAGACGGTTTTGAGGAGGGACCTTAGCTTGTCTCCAATTCCTTTCGAGCTAGATCTACAACGTTTCATCGGAGACCTTGCGACATGACCCGCTCAGCTGTGTTCTTCGTTCACCTCTGAAGCTGCTACCTCAACCACTGGCAGTGTCAGGCCTCCACGCGCAGTGCGTGGTCGTCACACGCTAAGGGTGGCCCGTGCATGGAGAGCCACACTCCACTAGTCTGGCCAGGTTTTGGGGGTATTTCAAGTTGGAAGGGTGTTCGACGGCAGCAAGGGAGGTCTAGGGGTGGCGTGTGTTTTACACGCGCTGGTGACCAGACAGTTTTCTTCCTCCGGCAGTATCTGGGCTTCTGTGATCTGTGTTTTTTCTCATTTTTGTACATCATTGTTTTGTTCACAGTTTACTTTGTAATGTGTTATAAATTATTTGGGCATTTTATAAGTTAGACTAGACCCTTTCATTTTAGTTGGGTTGTGCTTTATTGTAAAGAGAGAACCATATTGTCTGTTCATGTAATTTAGTTTGTTGCTTAGGTAAATGCTTAAAGCTGGGTTTGTTCATAGCTTAGTGGTTAGGGATTCTGTATCTCTATTCACTACTTTGGCCTACGGGCTTGCGATTGTAGCTTTCGGACTGGTTGTTTGTTTTCGGACTATTGTATTTGTTTTTGGGCTTTGTATTAATGAAAGTTTCAGTTCCCGTTAAAAAAAAAAAACTTTTGAGAAAGGATGGTTGACTTTTCATATAATGGACTTAATGGAAGGGAAATAAATGTTTTCATTGCTCGAGACAAAACATTGGATTAAGAGCAAATAAATGTAAGAAACACTCTCAATCTTTCTATAAAAATCAATACTTTGAGTTATTCAATGTAATGAAAAAACAATCCCAACTTCCAACATATTAGGATCTTTTATAATTATTTGTTTAAATTCAAAAAAATTCATACAAGTAATTGTAAGAGATTACTTATGGGATCCACCTGAATGGATAAGTGGTTGAGCAACTTAATTTTTATTTGGTCAGGTAGGTCCCGTAAGTGATCTTGCATAATTACTTACTAGAATTATCTCAAATTCAGATAAATAATTATAAAGAACTCTAATCCCATTCGAACACTTAAAACAAAAGGGTTACAGGGAAGATGGGAAGATGGGAAGATGATCATTCTCAGGCCTAATCCGAAAAGAATTAAGAGAGATTGAATGATCCTATAAGCGAAAAATGGGTAGAAAAAAAAAAAAAAAAAAACTAAAACGGCGTTTAAATAATTACAAAGATTAAAAAATAGGTTAAACAAGTGATTCAGTCCTCTCAAGAAGTCGAATAAGACGGTTATAGAAGATAAAATGATACATATTAATGCGAACCTATATAAACCTATCGTACTCAGTTGTGACCAGTTTCTTCTACCTATTTTAGCTGCTTTTTTTTTTTTTAAAATGGAACAAGAGTCTACCATAACAAACCAAAAAGTTGATCACAGACGAGGCTAAGGTTGAATGCCTGAGATGATGAAGGACGGAGTCCGTTCAACCCACTTTGACCGGTAGGCTGTGTCTTTAAAACGTGTCAAACCGTGACATTAACCTTAACAATAGAACATTCAAACTTTCTGGGAACATTGACAAATATAATGAAAACTACGACAAAATTAAATTTGCCTGTCGTACTTTGAATTAGCCGGTCAACGCCACGCCAAATTTTATTTTTTGTTTAGTTTGACTCATGAATTCTTAACCCTAGCCCAAGCATAAGATATAATGAACAGATGATCCACTGCAAATTTTATTAGCTATATTTTCTTACAAACTAACGTTATTATTTACGTAATAATGTCAATCACTAAATTAAAGTTGTTAAAGTATTGATTAAATAATTAATTCTACTTTAACATGGTATCAAAGTACATGTCATGAGTTTAAACCCCCCGAGTAATGGTAGAAGTCTTTTTTCTGTCTGTTCAATAATGAAATGACTTTTAAAATCACCATTAAGAGAGACACAATAGGACTTCTAGAATTATTAGTTCGAACCATGTCTTCGTTATTCAACACTCATTTCAATTAAGTATTCCACGTGTTAAACATCATCTACTAAAAAATAAAATTTGAACCCATACGTGAAAGAGAGTATTTAACTTTTTTTTTTTTTTTTTATTAACTTAAACTTTTAAAATAAATAATAATTTTATAAATATGATAATCCATGTGACATTGACGTTAGGCTCCACCCCACGTCAACTGGGTCACACTGGCCGCAAACTCATGTCAAATGGCTTATGGTCCATTTTATGAAAATGAAGATATAAAAATTATGATGTTGCGAGTAATTATAAAAAAAATTGTGGAGTTGTAGCAAATTTCTCATTCATAGCATATTATCCATCAATTGGAGTATCAACGTCTTTTCAACTATAATTTTAAACTTTTAATTTTTACAATGTCAGTATTCTAATTTTTTTCTTTTTTTTAAATATTCATTTTTGTTAAAATACCAAAAATGCCCCAATTTTTTTTTTTTTTTTTTTTTTTTTTTTTTTTTTTTTTAATAAAAGGTGCATTTTAACCAAAAAAAATAAAGAAAGAAGGGTGAACCTATGGTGGCTGAAGCATGGGCTGCACTCCATGCCCTGATTTTTAGCAAGGAAGTGAGTTGTTCGACATACTTTTAAAAGAGATGCTTTGCGAGTTGTAAGGAATGCATATAGGACGTGCCAAATCTAAGTAGATACAAACATGTTATGGAGGGCATCATAGTAGGAATGAGATCCATTCGAACAACGGATGTTGTCCGTGTGAAGAGGAAGGCCAATTCAGAGGCTCATAGCCTGACAAGACAAGTTGTTACTCATATTGTAGATCCAACTTGGTTGAAAGAAATCACACCTAGTATCGATATTGTTATTAGAGAACAAGTTATTTTGTTTTGATCTTAGGGTTTTTTTTCTTTTTGTTGAGATTTATCACTAAGAACGGATATGTTAAAAAAAGAATAAAAAAAAAGAAGACAAAGTTAAAAGAGAAAAATTCTTGTAATACGGACGTTACAAAAATTAAAAATTAAAAATTAAAATTGCATAAAGGCTGATACCTCAAAGTAAGTGAAATCTTTCCTGTAAATTATATAGTTTATGCAAATAGAAGGAACAGTCAATGTTCACTCCTTGGTTTGACCTAATTTCCTCGAATGAGCTTCATTTTTAGTCTTTATTATATGTTTATGTAGGGGGGGGTGGTGGTTAGAATATCTGTCAGCCAATAACCCAAAGTCCACTACAATGAAGCAAGATGATAAGTGGGGATCCTTAAAATATCCTTTCAAAATACTCTTTCTCTCTCAATTTATAATCAATAGAATTAAATTAACAAATATATATATGTTTGGATAGAACCAGCTGGACCATCCATGAGAAATATTCAAGCAATACGGTTGCAACTGTGTATGCATTTTCTCTTATAATTTTTGGTCGACTCGTGGGACTTCCTTATCTCGATATTCAAAAGATTCGATAAGATTTTATTTGTATCATCTTTTTGACCATGTTTCCAAGTTGCCTAATGTTTATTATAAATAAATAAAAAAGCATTTTCCGCAACTATATAGACTATTATGCAGTCGAGCCTATCCAATGAGATTTTTTATTTATTTATTTATTGAAGAGGCAGATGACTGAGACAAGGGAAACTACTACTTATATTCTATCTTATAATAATACTTACTTGTTAGAAGACAAGATCTCCGAAGAAGGGCGTGTTGTCAAGACCATACTGAAAACTATATCAACAGTTTGGCGTCGTCTATGGGAACATTTTTCCATCTAGTGTCTCAATCGAACCAGCCTCCGAAAGGAACGATCCACCACTACCTCCCCTCTCCCAAGCGATGTAGAAAATACCAGATGGCAGCGTTGGAAGCCCAAATAGCATTCTTGACATGATAGAACGTGGAGCTGCTGCTCTGAATCCCCAAACAATCTCACTCTGAGATTAACTAGGAAGAACAAGAGGAAGATGAGCATAATAGCCGGGTTAATAGCCGAATCCATCACGAGGACTACTTTTACCGAGAGGACCAATGAGAAGGCGAACCCTCGGTGATACATCATGACGAGACTAATCTAATGAGGTATCTAGGTATTTAGACAGAAAGGTCGATGAAATAAAGACTGAAAATAAATATTGACTTCTAAAAGAACCAAGTTTGTGTTTGTGTGCAACAAAATATCTTAAATGCGGAATTTAAAGAAGGCAAGATATTTGTTGACGAAGTGAAAACTTTGTGAAGAGAAAAACCATTTCGAGGCAGCCAAACCCAATAAATCCACTATCCAAAGACAAAGCAAGTTACAAAGCACTCGTACTCACAAAACCCATTGTAGTAATCATACCTTTAACTATAACACGAAGCCCATCGTGAACGCTTCTCAACCAAGTCTCCTATTTGAAGGGGTCTTTGATGGATTCATTTACCTTAGGACCGACCCCTAAGATAGACTTCACACGAACAAGGAACACACACCTGCAACAGCTTGAGAGCTAGCTGATCTTCAATTTTTCCTAAACACCCTCTCAAAGCTAAGAGAATTCAATTCTTGAATTCTGTACAAAATACATGCCTAGATGCCTCTCTTTATAGGCTTTAGAAAACCTAATTCTACTCAAAATCGGAGTCCTCTAGGTGGCATACGGACGGCAAGCAAAGGGCGTTCGGACGGTCAACTTTTTCCGTGTCTGAAAAGGAATTTCAAAATTTCTCGAATTTCTGCCAGGCCGTCTGAACGCTACTCTTTTTCCGTCCAGACGGTGGGCCGTCTAAATGTTTCTATTTACTGTCCAGACATTTAAGTTGTAGGATTTTTTCTTAGCTTTCCAGCGACACAAATTTCGTCTCAATCCGATACTCGAGCAGAGAGTTATGATAAAAACACTGAGACGTGTGCATAAATCTTCCTGGAAACCTGAAAAGCGTCCGAACGGTGTTGCCCTTCCGTCCGGACGGTTGCTATTTCCCGATCCGTGTCTGAACATGAAATCCAATTTCTACTCAGACTCTGAATAGATTGACCTAGAGTCTGGACGGTGTAGCTCGGTCGTCCGGACAGCTGTAACGGCGGAAGCTTCTAGACACTGCGAGGCTTTCGGATGCCTTAAAAGGCCCGTCCGGACGGTTGCACAGGAACTGACTGTTTTGACTTGAAAACTGCATGGAATCTTCATGGACATCTTCTAGAAACTTGTGATCAGTCACATGGCTTGAAATAAACACTCTCCATATAACATGAAGACTTTGAAAAGAACCGATCATCCTGTTAAAATGCAACCGTTACATAAAGTATTTTTGTCGAACAGAATGTTGTCAACATAAAATACTAACAGTGAGGAAGTGTGCCAGCATAGCCTGGGAGATGGAGAGAAAAGGTAAGGGCAAAGCTGCTGCAGTGGATAGACTCTTGAGGGGTACCAATACCTCGTTTACCCAACGGGTGGCTAAATACCGCTTGCTTGAGAAGTTCAAAGTTCTTCCGATCCAGAGCTATGCTAGGATCAGGGATCTTGTTGAGCATTTGGAGAATTTCAAGGTCCATCTTGACCTTCACGGAACCCCGGACAAAGTTGCTTGCCGGGCCTTCCCGTTAACTTTGACAGGGAATGCCCGGGATTGGTTCAAAAAGCTACCCCCGGGATCTGTCAACAAATTTGAGGGGTTGGGTAGAGAGTTCTTGGGGCAGTTCATGGCTGCATGGATGCGTAAGAAACCCTTGGGATACTTATTGGTGCTATAGCAGGGAAGCAATGAAACTTTCAAAGACTTCATGGCTCGCTTCAACTTCGAGAGAATGACCGTGGATGATCCAACCGACGACAAGATTTCCGCGGTCCTCTATCAGGGGTTGTCACCAGAGGGACCATTAATGAAGTAGTTGGCCTGGAAGCAGCAGAGCACCTTGCAGGGGTTAATGAATAAGGTGGAGGAGTTAGCAAGCAAGGAGGAGCAGAAGCCGGTTAAGAAGTTCCAAGACTACAACTTCACTCCTCTCAACACAAGAGCAGCAGCAGTCCTCATGGTAATAAAGAAGGATCCAGACTTTCATCGGCCACCAAAGATATCGGGAAATCCCCCCCCCCCCCCCCCACAACATGTACAATTACTGTGATTTCCGCAAAGTCGCAGGGCACCATACTGAGGGGTGCATAGCTTTGAGGTTGATCATCAAAAAATTCATTAAAAGTGGGAAGTTGATTCGGTTTATAGGAGAGTAGAGAAATCAACAGGGAATGACTGGCCACAGGACCAACCACGAGACCACCATCCTCAAAAATACGAAGTCCAAAAGTATCTGCCTAAGGGTAGGCAGCCCCAGGATTTCCACTCGTGGGGACCTCCTCAACATCACAATAGGGGACGAGACGATGCCCTGCCTGACAATGAAGGAAGAAGAGACGATCGCCAACAGGAGAGGAGCAGAAGTCAACCTCGCCGAGAGCCGGACAATCAAGAAGTTATAGTAGAGATTTAGACCATATCCGAGGGATTCATAGGAGGAGGTGAATCCAATTCAGCTAGAAGGGCCTACGCTCGGCATGTGAAAAATCAAGAGGTGTATGCAATAGAGAGGCCCACAAAATTCAAGAAAAAAGAATCCTTGGTGATAGGATTCACGGATGATGATTATGAAAGGGGTTTCTGGGCCCCATAGCGACGCCTTAGTGGTCACGTTGATGATAGCAAACCATAATGTCCATCGAATCTTGGTGGATAATGTGAGTTCGGTAGACATACTGTACTGGTCGACTTTTGAGAAATTAAGATTGAGTCGAGATAAAATCATCCCAGTTCACTTTCCGTTAATGCGGTTCACGGGCAAGCAGGTGCAGTCACTGGGGTCGATTGAGCTACCACTGACAGCCGGAACGATCCCAAAGCAGGTAACCAACATGGTGAAATTTCTATTACTAGACTGCCCCTCAGCGTACAATGCTATCGTCAGAAGGACAAGCCTTTATCAACTTAGGGCCATAACCTTGATCCCACATCTCAAAATGAAGTTCCCCACCGAGAATGGAGTCGGCAAAGTTAGGGGCGATCAGTGGGTAGCTCATCAGTGTTACAACGTGACTATGAAGGACATCCCGGAGAAGGCAAGCCCCGTGATAGGATGTGCATCAAATAAATAGCAATTACAGAGCGGGGAGCTAGTCGAGGAATTGAAGGAATTCACGGTCGACGATTCCGACAGAATGGTGAAGATAGGTTTGCAGTTGGATGGGGAATTGACAACACAACTAGAGGCCTTCCTCCCGAACAACATCGATGTCTTTGCCTAGAGCCACGAAGATATGCTAGGAATAGATCCCTCGATTATGGTTCACAAGTTAAATGTGGATCCCGATTATTGGCCAGTAAAAGAAAAAAGAAGAAGCTATGCGCCCGAGAGAAACAAAGCAGCTGTAGAGGAAGA
The DNA here is from genome assembly GCF_958979055.1 of Alnus glutinosa. Taxonomy (NCBI): domain Eukaryota; kingdom Viridiplantae; phylum Streptophyta; class Magnoliopsida; order Fagales; family Betulaceae; genus Alnus; species Alnus glutinosa. The sequence continues at coordinate 9,178,709 of NC_084891.1, read as the reverse complement.
GAAAAAACTACTCCAAGCCAAGTTCATCCGGGAAGTATACGACCCGGATTGGTTAGCCAATGTTGTAATGGTAAAAAAGTCCAGCAGCAAGTGGAGAATGTGCGTCGACTTCATTAATCTCAATAAAGCTTGTTTGAATGATAGCTTTCCCCTACCTCAGATAGCCATGCTGGTGGACTCAACTTCGAGCCATGAACTCTTCAGTTTCATGGGTTCCTTCTCAGGCTATAATCAGATACGCATGCATGAAATAGAACAAGAAAAGACAGCCTCATAACGGACCGGGGATTGTACTACTACAAGGTCATGCCATTCGGATTGAAAACACCGTATCAATATACCAACATTTGGTGAACAAAATGTTTTGAGAACAGATAGGGAAGAACATGGAGGTCTATGTGGGCGAAATGTTGGTAAAGGGCATACAGGCAGCCGGACACATCCACAACTTGGAGGAGACATTTCAGACGCTGAGGAAATACGATATGAATTTGAACCCTCTTGGCTTTGTGGTATCTAGGCGAGGGATAGAGGCCAACCTAGAAAAAGTGCAAGCAGTGCTAGACATTCAGTCCCCTCATAAAACCAAGCAATTGCAGTAGCTCACTTGGAAAATTGCTGCCTTAAACATGTTCATTTCGCTGTCAACAAACAAGTGTCTCTTGTTCTTCAAAATCCTAAGGAACGTCTTTACTTGGAGAGAAGAATGCGAAGAAGCTTTCAACCAGTTGTCACCATCGATGTTAAGCTTAGTTATGATACGGGAGGACCAAGGGGTCCAAAAGCTAGTATACTTCACTAGTAGGGCACCTCAAGGAGTGGAGGAATGGTATCCCTGGATCGAAAAGCTAGCATTGGCACTAATAATCTCACCAAGGAGGCTGAGGCCCTACTTCCAAGAGCACACAATCAAGGTCCTCACCGAATATCCACTCAAAAAGATCCTCCAAAAGCCGGATATTTCAAAAAGAATGGTAAATTGGGCGGTAGAAATCCGAGAATTCGATATTGATTTCTTCCCGAGAATAGCGATAAAATAGCAAGCCTTGGCTGACTTTTTAGCAGAATTGAGTGGGTTCGCAGAAGAGGTTAGGCCCCCTAATGGAGAGGCCTGGGTGGCGTGTGTAGATGGATCTTCTACCCGAAAGAGGAGTGGAGCAGGTGTTGTACTCATAAACCCGGAGGGAGAGTATCTAGAGTTCACCATAAGGCTTGCTTTCACCACCACCAACAACGAGGTAGAGTGCAAAGCAGTCATTGCCGGCATGAAAGTAGATCAGTTGCTGGGAGTTAAGATCCTAGAAGTAAGGAGCGATTCACACGTGCTAGCCGGGCATATCCGGGGGAGAGTACAAAGCCTGAGCAAAAAAGATGAAGTTGTACTTGTCCAATGTGCAAGAAATAAAAAGGTCCTTCAAAAAGGTGTTGGTCACAAGGGTGCCCCGGGAGGACAACGCTTGAGCAAATTTTCTTGCCCGTTTAGGGTCGGGAACCAATGAAGAAATAGAAGCCTCGAGACAACAAGTACAGACTCTGCAACAACCTTTCATCACACTACTCGTAAACGTAATGCAGATGCCGTTGAATCCTCAAAATTCCTAGAATGGGCCAAGGAAGTCGTCCGATAGTTAAAAGAAGGAAAGCTCCCCGAGGATAAGAAGAAGTCTCGACAGGTGTGAATGCGCTCTTCCCGAAACACAATGATTGGGGGCACGCTCTACAGAAGGGGGTGTACACTACCCTTCCTCAAGTGCATCTCAAAAGCCGAAGCAAACTATGTCTTACGGGAAATCCATGAGGGAGTATGTGACAGCCACGCAGGAAGTAGAATGCTGGCAAATAGAGCGATTAGATCCGGCTATTTCTGGCCCCACATGAATGAGGATTTAGTAAACATCGTGCGGAATTGCGACAAATGTCAAAGGTTTGCAAGAGTAATGAAGAGTCCCCCGAAAGAATTGAGGTTAGTCTTGGCCCTCTGGCCCTTTGTACAATGGGGGTTCGACATCGTGGGCCCCCTACCCGCAACTAAAGGCAGATGTGGGTTTTTGGTAGTGGCAGTCGATTACTTCACGAAATGGGTCGAGGTCGAAGCTTTGGCAAAGATCATGGCCATGAATATCCAGAACTTCCTATGCACGTCAGTAGTGTGCCAAGCACGACATTCCACATGCCTTTGTGACAAAAAATGGTAAGCAATTCAACTGCAACTTCTTCCGACAATGGTGCGCGGAACTGCGTATTTGGAATTACTTTTCTACACCGCTGCATCCCCAAGCGAAAGGGCAAGTAGAGGCAACCAACAAGACCTTGATGAGAACATTGAAGAAAGAGCTGAAGGATAGAAAGGGAGCTTGGTTAGAGTTCTTACCGGAGGTACTATGGTCATACAGAACAGTGACTCGGACCCCTACAGGAGGAATTTCATTCTCCCTGATTTTTGGCACCGAGGCAATGATACCAGTTGAAGTTGGGTCGTTGAGTTACCGTGTTGAGCACTACCACCCCAAGCTAAACAGTGAAGGAATGAAGTTGCACTTAGACCTTTTGCAAGAAAAAAGAGACCAGGCACAGGTCATGATGGCGGCGTACCAAAGGCGATCGGAACAGTACTTCAACAAAAAGGTTAGACATCTGGACTTTGGGATCAGAGATTGGGTTTTACGATGACGAAAAACTAGGGCCAAAGTGGGAAGGCCCCTATCAGATGATTTGATCCCAGAGACCAGGCGCCTACTACCTTCAAGCAGCCAACCGAAGGCCCCTACCTCGAAAATGGAATACGAAGAACATAAATAGCTACTAGTAGTAGTACTAATAAATGTTGGGACTCGTGATTCGGGACTTGGAGAGCAAGAACATTGTGAAGAATCTCATGGTGGATCTCAAGACTGGGTTGAGAAGGCCGATGAAAACACTACCAGTAGCGTCTCAACACTTAGTTTTCTTTTTTGACTTATGTTTTTTGATCTATGTTATTGTCTTTCCATTCATATCAATAAAAAAAAAATATTCTTCTGAATTGTATGAAAGTCCTAGCAACAAGGCAGGAAGAAAACACTAGGAAAAACAAGACATGGAGAAAACCTTGAGAAAAACAAGGCAGGGAGAAAACCCTGGGAAAAGAAAGCTAGGAAGCAAACCCTGACAACACCATGCCTACATGGAAGGGCCGAGTTTCACCCTAGTAATAGAGATTCTCGGTACAAGGTTCAAAAGTTAGTTTTTTCAAAACCAAGTCTAAAAGGAAGGGCCAGGTTTCACCCTAGTAACAGGGATTCCCGACACAAGGTTCAAAACGTGGCTTTTTCAAAACCAAGTCTAAGGGGAAGGGTTGGGTTTCACCCTAGTAACAGAGATTCCCGGCACATGGTTCAAAACTTGGTTTTTTAAAAACCAAGTCTAAAAGGAAGGGCTGGGTTTCACCTTAGTAACAGGGATTCCCGGCACAAGGTTCAAAACTTCGTTTTTTTAAAACCAAGTCTAAAAGGAAGGGTCAGGTTTCACCATAGTAGCAGGGATTCCTGATACAAGGTTCAAAACTTAGTTTTTTCAAAACCAAGTCTTAAAGGGAAGGCCAGGTTTCACCCTAGTAACAGGGATTCCTAGCACAAGGTTGAAAACCTGTTTTTGTTTTTCAAAACCAAGTCTCAAAGGAAGGGTCAGGTTTCACCCTAGTCATAGGGATTCTCAACTCAAGGTATAAAACTTGGTTTTTTCAAAACCAAGTCTCAAAGGAAGGGTCAGGTTTCACCCTAGTAATAGAGATTCTTGGCTCAAAGTCTATACCTTGGTTTTTTTAAAACCAAGTCTCAAAGGACGGGCTGGGGGGTTGAGTCCTACCTTAATAAGGACTTCCCGACCCGAGCTCCCTACTTACAACGTTTTTCTTTCATTTTCCTTTCTTAACCTGGGATAAATTATATTTTAGCCCCGGCTATGTGGGGTACATATACATGTTATGAGAAACAAAAAACCAAAAGGAAGAACAGTGGGAAAATCAAACACAAGGGATGGAAAATCAAAATTATTTTTCATTCATTATCAAAAAACTTTACAAAAAAGAGATACATAATCATGAGGTAGGAGCATTCTCATCTTCATCTTCAGAAGACTCCTCGGGATTTAAAGGAAGTGGAGGAATCTCGGTGTCTTCAGGGTAGAGGTCATGAATGTTGTCTTCAGGAACATCTAGGAACAATTCTGCCCCGACCTCCACCACCTTGTGAATTGAAGTTTGAGGGATAGGCAGCAATCGACATCCACAGTTTCCGAATCAAATTGGTATTTCTTTGAATGCCGAACGAAGGTTCTAAAGGACTCGAAACCCCAATGGAAGCCTCGAGTCCATACTTGGTCCCAGAGCCAAGGTGTGAAGGACAGCTACTTCATAAACCGGAGAGCCTTGGCCTTCCAAAACTTATACTTCGATTTGAACTTCTTGCAGACTAAATCGGATTCTTACAGCAAAACCTTAGTGGCTGTCAGGGAGTCCTGAACCTGTCTCTAGGCCATCTCAGACTCAACAAGTTGGGCCCTCAGACGACCCAATTCTACCATGGTCCAAGCATGCTCCTCAGCTGCTATAATGGCGGCGAAGTCTACCTTGGGCGCCTCAGCTACCAGCTTCCAGTTCTTCTTGGAGCAACTGTCTAGCAGCTTAGCCAGCTCGTCAGCTCAAGCAGCCTTTTCCATCAGCTCTTGGTTCTGCTTAGCCAACTCGTCAGCTTGAGCAGTCTTCCCCGCTAGGTCTCGGTCCTTCGCCTCTAGAAGCTCCTTCAGGTGCTTCTCCTAGGCACTACACCTCACCAGCATGTGCCGGAGCTCCACAACCAAGCACCTTAGTAGAAGGATACTCCCACTCTCCCGAGACATAGAAGAATTCCTTATCCCAAAAATTCCAGCAACCTTGCAACTTAAAGAACCACATAAAATCATATAAAGAGCGATTCTAAAACATGAATATTATGTTAATAGATTTGTTAAAACTATTCTAGGCATGTTCGATCAATCAAATAAACAAATTTTCATTGATGATAAAGCATACATGAATCAAACAAGATGAACACATGTTGGAAAAAAAAAAAATAGCAGCATTGTTTTGATGCAATCAAATTAAACATCATTCAAACATGCAACTAGTCTCTTGGGATGATCAAATAAATATCTTATCATGACTTTAGAGATTCCAATGTGTCAAGAATCATTGGATTCAAGTCACAAGAGTTTATGGAAAAAAAATTCAGCAGCAAGCTTGAAGATTGCATATTCTATTGGATGGCTTGAACTTTTTCAAAACTTCAATTTAAGCCATGCAATCTATGAAGCCCTGCTCTAATCCCAATTGTAGGGAATATATCTCGGAAGATAAAGCGGAAAATCCCAAGAACAAGCATAAATAAAGCATAGTATTAGATCATGCAAAAAAAAAAAAAAAAAAAAAAAAAAAAAAAAAAAAAAAAAAAAAATCAAAGGTAGAACACTACCTTGCAAATTAGCTAGCATTTGGTGTAGACTGATTTGATTCCTCTTGATCCTCCTTCAATCTTGCATGTGTAGGCTAGGGTTTTGAGAACTGTAAACCTTATCTACAATTCTAATTATAAGGCCAAGAGTGTGGGGCTCTAATGTCTACACAAGACCCCTTTAAATAATTGCATTTCCAAGTGAACGTAAGAATAGGTTTCATTGTCAAAGTAAGACTTGGAAAACCTAAACCCTATTACTCTAGCACACGGCCACATGGGGATAAGTATTTGTGTAATTAGGTTAAGCTTCTAAGGGATAATAATCAGCTTGAGAATGGACGTAAATGGAAAATAAATCTAGCTCCAACAGGCTTTTGCCACATTTAATCCCATGACTTACTTGCTCTAGGTTACTATTAATTTCTATTTATTATTGTAATTGCATTCTACTATTTATTTGGGTTAATAAAAAATCCTAATGGCATCTTATAATTGCAATTCACCCCTCCAAAAAATATCCATGGTATAATTAAAGTCATAAATAAAACTATTACTTTAATTTACTATGTCTTAATCTTTGAGTTCCCAATTTAAAATCTTGATTATTCTTGCTTGAAACCATATTTCAATTAGTACATTTATTTTTAGTAATTGCTCACTAAAATGCTATGACCAGAGACTTAGAAGAATCAATGCCCATTAAATTTATCTCAATGGGATATTTCATATCTCTTTGATTAAAATCAAAGGATTATGAATTCCATCTTGAGCAGTGTTCCCACCATGCTAGGTGTGATCACCTAATACTTTGATATTTTGACCATGAAATATCCCACTCCTACATTTATCAAAGCGACCTCCACTTCACTTTTGAGTTCACATTCCTCTCAAGAATGAGAATTAATGCAATAAGCAGACGTGAGTTCAAGTTATTCATATCGACAATAGTTATAATAGAATAACAACTCATGTGTTCCGATGAGTGCATTGTAATCACACCAAGATATCAATCAAAAGTCTCCACTTCTATGATCAAGATAGATCATCATGATTGATATGTTATAGTATTATCAAATAGAATGTCCAATTACATTACCAACTACAAACTATAGTTTATAATTTACAAGGTTTATGAGTTAAATCTTCTATGTGATAATCTAATTAACATACCTAAGCCATATTCTATATAATTTAAGGACTATATATATACAATGATATGCCCAATGTTCTTGCTAAAATTCAGAAAATAAACAACTTTATTAAGAAACCGAAAATGTCATAAAAGGAAATTGGTTTTTAATGCATAAACCCCAAAAAGGTGATAATCAAATGTGAGTTAGATGTAAGGCCCTGGATATGTGTAGATTGTATATGAATAGAAATTGCATGTAATGTTTATTGTTTATGAGGAATGCTATGTAACGTTTATTGATTAGACAAGTTATAAAAGGTTTATTGATTAAGAGAATTGAGTGCTTTAGTGTACTCTATCTAATTTAATGGGAAACATTTTAAATTTTTCGCGGCTCCTGCTTTTATAAAATTGTTATTATGATATTTTTCCTAATAGATTATTATGGTTAAAGGTCAAAAGAGTAAGTATTAGCGCACCCAATATTATTTTACATAAATTACAATTTGGAGGTGTTGCATTAGAGGCCAAACAACATCGAGTTTCAGCCATAATCGAAGAGACACAACTTAGGGTTTCGACTCAACAGCCACAGAGACTCACATATGGTCTTGTGCTAGAGGTGACTACGAATAAATTGTACAATGTCACATGTCTAGAAGACAAAAGTTCTTTACATGCATATAACTAGTGCTATCTTCGATGCAACCAATGCCAGTTCCTATTCTGGTTGTGAAGACAAGGCCGATGAAGTTGCTGAAGCAAAGGTAAAAGATCTAAACAAGAGGGACATGACCAATGGGTAATGGCGGAGGAAGCCTATCTCTACCACTGCCTACAAGGAGAAGGCAAAAGTTGGGGGTAAGTTTGCACAATCTGCCATCAAAGAAGATGGGATAGTTAGTGACAACTATATGTAACAGAAATGGGCTAAGGAAAAAGAAATAAAACGGAAGAGGCATGACTCACTTTTCTCTTCTTCGACTTACTAGATTGGAGGAATGGTGGTGGCGTTGGCAATTTCTGAAGTTGATATATGAGGAAGGTGGCAATAATGGTGGTGGTGGACGCTTGAGGAGCAAGTGTAATTCCTCGATAAATTAATTAACTGGTAATTAACTTCTCAATATACCTCTCCGTTTAATTCCCATAAAGAATAAGACCAATGGATATCTATTCCTCAAAACAAAATAATAAGCAACAAAAACGCATGATAACTTTACCAACATTAATCATTACAACCAGAGCATCTACTAAGAATCATCATATTAATTGAAATTATTCTATACAGATCATCATTATAAAAGGTCCGAACTAAACATTAATACACAAACATGTTTTAAACACTAAGTTTGCAATGTCATCCAAAAGTACTAATTACCATGAGTTGCCTTTAAAATCCTGTTACGAGTACTAAATCATAATCCATATCTCTATCATTACTCCACATGGTTGCAAGTGCCTCGAGTTCGTTCTCAAACCCGACATCTAAATGTAGACCAACTAGAAAACAATACATGTTTTACCGTTGGAAAAGATAGAAGCGTAAGTTTAGGACTTAGTGAGTAGTAATATCCATGGTTTATAGGTTATCATTTTGTAAACTAAGTTATTTAACAAAAGTTTGTAAATCATAAGTAGTAATATAAATGAAGTCCTCCGTTGAATACAAAGAAGGTCACGGTAATACATTGTAGATATAGTATATGATATATTAAGTAAACATATCATATGTTAAACATCCATAAGGTCTACCCTAGATATTAACCCCTTCTCGATAGGGTGGTCGTTGTCCTGAGTGACATGTAGTACAGCACAAGTGCTCTGAATGTTTTTGAATCCCGTCCATTATTAGAAGTTTGACGTCAGGAGCCCCACGCCATTAATGACATCCGTCTTGGTGGCCTCACTCAAACATGGTTGCGCCAATCACAAATCACCATTGGATACAAGGCCAACATAAAGGTCAATCTCTTTGACCATAGGGTTAACCTGTAAAATAGTAGCTGATGGCCGTTATCCCTTTTTCACAATATACCATATCATAGGATGCAATTATCCATTATCTTTTACATGCATGCACTTACAAAACTCATATGTTTCATCGCTTCATTATTCATCAATCATTTTCACAAAACTAGAGTTCACATCATTCTAAAATGTATTTCATTTAAGTTGTAAACATGCATGTCTAATACATAAAATAATCATGTCATGAAGAAATTGAAGTAACAAGGATCTGTGCCAGTTTTACTCACCATTGATCGTGGCTTCCACCTAATAATTTCCTGGACAGTACACAACAACCAAGTTTGTGAAACAATCTAACATTAGCCCATCATCTAAACGGAATACCCTAAAACCTATCCTAGGGGCAAAATGGTCATTTTGTCTAGTCATCAAACGTTCGGTTATCATATCGATCTTTCGACAACCTACCGAACGCTCTATAAACTAGTAGAAGCCTCATTTCTAATAAAGTCCTAACTTTTCCTAATCTTAGATTTTGTAAAGGTCATTTTAACATACTTAACAATATCCACAACCAAAAGAACACTTTCATGCACACCAAAGTACGTCAAACATTATTAAATGACTGACCCATCGCTAATATTGTCTTAAAGTCTCAACACAATCCATGAGTCTTTGTTAAGCTCTTAAACAGGAGGTTATTCATACCGAATCTATCAAGGACTTATCTGTAAATGTAAGCGTCCCATGCAATAACCAATAACCAAACTATCATAATCAACCTAGAGGCTCAAAACCACAAACTAAGAGACTATGCTACAAAAATAGAACGAAATTACGTATAAACAACGAGATGATAATTTTACAATACTACTAAAAACAAGGTTATGCAAAGAAAATTACCTCATTTGAAGAATTAGCACCTTCTCTCTCTCTCTCTCTCTCTCTCTCTCTCTCTCTCTCTCTCTCTCGGGTTTTTTGAACTGAAGGAAAATGAAAATGAAGGCTTAAGGTCATAGGGTTCTGTTTATAGGCGAGCTAGGGCTGGTAGAAGGGTTGAGGTGTCCAAAAGTTTAAAAGAAAAACTGTTTGGCAAACATCGAATGTTTGAATCCAACCTTGAACATTACCCTTCGATCGTTCAAATCCAAATTCGAACGTTCTTCGTCGATCGTTCAAATCCAACTTTGAACGTTTCCCCAGATAGAAAATTCTTAAAAGTCCAAGATCTCACACTTTGCCAATTGAGAACCAACCTTAAAATCTATAATTAGAGCGTAATTAACCTTAATTAATGTTTGATGTATTACAGTCGAAGGAAGCAAAAGAGAGTATTGAGGATGCTGGTAGCGCTAGAGGAAGGATGACAGTGTGAAGACTTAAAACTAGTGGTTGTGTTTGATGTTAGTATGAGTTATTTTTAACATAAATGATGTGACAAACTGATTGACCTTCAGGTTCTTTTTAATACATGTGGCTTCTATCTGTTGAAAAAAGGGAGCAAACGGTTGGCTTTTAAGGGGAGTTAAGCCACTCCCATAATAAACTATAGTAAATAATAAGATAATAAATATTGAATTGATTAAAAAAAAAAATCATAATAAATAATTATATCATTAAAATTTCAAATATTTAATTTAAAATTAATAATTAAAATTTAAAGAATTATATATAAAAAAAAAAAAAAAAAATCTTAATTCAACCTCACCAAATACTAACCATTGGCTTATCATCATAAGATGTGCCTTCCCTATACACTGCAATAGAACAACTAGATGCATCTTTTTCTTTGAACATATCTCAACTAACAACTCATTTTGCCTTTTTTTTTTTTTTTTTTTTTTTTTTTTTTTTTTTTTTTTTTTTAGCGGCTATGAGACTTTCTAAAGAGTTTGTCGTCTCTTTCTTTCACCCTAGTGGTTTTCTTCAATCGGTAAATGCCTTGACTCCCCCTTGTGACTACCGATTGTGGAGGAGGGAGGATCCTAGTCTCTTCATTCTTCGTCCCGTATCATTTTCTTTTTTTCTTTCTTTCTTTCTTTTTTCCATTTTTTTTTCTCTTTTTGTATGCAATTTAGAAGCCGGATCCATTGCATTTTCCTAACCTTCACCTCCCTCGCACCGCCCCTCCACACTCTTTGTCATCTGCCACTTCTGTTGGTACCATCCACCAAGCCTTCTCTGTTGGGTACCTCTTACGCCGAACATCATAGTAATGCTCATCTTTTATAGCTTTGGTCCAGTCTCTACACTACTGTTTCAGATAGGTCCATAATTGGGTCACCATTTAAAACTACCATTTTTTACGCGGCCTCTTTCTTGGCATGTGAGCCAAAGAATTTATCGGCCCGAACCATTCATATGACTTATTTTCAGTAGAGTTTAGATTTTTTAATTTTTTAATTTTTTTTTTTTTTTTTTTGCATTGTATTGATTAGGGGTGTACATGTGGGCAGATTTTAACCGCCTACATCCGTTATATATATATAAACTAGTTCCTTTTCTTTCTTTTGGTAAAGAAATCAAAGGTTTTTCAACATCCTTTTTAACAGCCAAAGGAATAGGTTTTTCAATAACTTTAATAGGAGAAGAATCAATCTTTTCTTCAATACGATCAAGTTGTTGACCAATAATGTGAAGAGATTGATTAGCAAAATTATTTTGTTCAATAATCTTCCAAGTCTCAGAATGAATAGTATCATTCTTAGAAGTTTTATAAGGAGAAGCAATGGCAATAGTGTCATCTTTTCCCTTTACTCGGAGGGTTTTAGAACGCTTATGCTTTCTAAAAATTTTATCAGGCCTTTCAGGCTTAATGACTCGTCTTTTAGTATGACGGTATATTTTAGTGAACTTATCCGGTTTCTTCCTATGTCTCCTGCTAGGAGCAATGGGAAGCAATCCAAATTGTTCACAGAAATTACTCGTTTCATACTTAGCTTTCTTAGCATTTTTTAATTGTTGTCTTATCATTTTCTGATCGACACACATTTTAATGCCAAGCTTTTTAATAATTGAAAATAAATCACCATAGGTTAAGTTTTCATAATCAATGGATCCCGTAACAGGATCAACAAGTTCATCTTTTACTTTGTGAGCAAATAATGAAGGTAATCCATCAATGGACTTTTCTTGCCATGGTGGCACTGCAAAAATTCACGAGTGAGAAAATCAGGAATTGAATTGTTAATTCCTTTAATATATTCAATATCAAAATAAAAAATACTTAAAATTGCTTGCCATCGAGCAAATATTTGTTTTGAAGCAATATTTTCAACATCTTTTTTCAAAACATATTTTGTAGATTTGCAATCAATTCTTAACAATTTTTTTTGATTTAATAAATTAAATTAAAATTTTGTAATGCAAAGAGCAACAAAAAGGATTTCCTTTTTAATAGTACTATAGTTCTTTTGTGCATTATTCCAGGATCCAGAATGGAATCGAACAATTTGTTCGGATGATCCTGGTGAAACAATTTGTTTCAGAATTCCTCCATAACCAATGTCAGAGGCATCAGTTTCAACAATTTTGAAAGCAGTATCAGTGGTGATTCCCAAGCAAGGAAGAGATCTAACATGAGTTTTAATCTCTTTAACAAGTGAAGTATGAACTTCTGTCCAAGGTGGAGGATTGTTTTGCAACCTGTCAAACAGGGGTTTGCAATACTTTCTCAAATCTTTGTAGAAGTCAGCAATGTAATTTAACGATCCAAGAAATCTTTGGAGTTGATTTTTATCAGTGATGACATCAGGGAATTTGCTAGCAAATTCAATAGCTCGATCAATAGGACGAATTTGTCCTTCAGAGATGTCAAAACCAAGGAATGGAATCTTGGTTTGAAATAATTTAATTTTCATTGCAGAAACAACAAGTCCATTGGTTTTAATGATTTCTAGAAACGAGTTCAAATATTTCCAGTGTTCATCAATGGATTTAGAATAGATGAGGACATCATCAATGTAAACAATGGCAAAATGACTAAAGGGGTTAAGAATGTCATTCATGATTCTTTGAAACTCACTAGGGGCATTTTTAAGACCAAAAGGGCATAACATTCCATTCATAATGTCCGAAGGGTGTGGTAAAGGCAGTCTTATACCTATCCCTATCATCAATCTGAATTTGCCAAAACCCATATTTCATATCAAACTTAGAGAAGATGAGGGCTTCACTAAGGCGATTGACTAGGTCTTTCCTATTAGGGATGGGGTACCTAATCCACTTTAAAACATCATTCAAAGGTTTGTAATTAATTACTAACCTAGGAGAACCTCTTTCGAGTTCAGCATTTTTCATTACATAAAAAGCAGCACAAGACCAAGGGGACTTGCTCTTGTGAATGATATTTTTCGCAAGTAAGTCAGCAATCTCTTTTTGGCAAAAATCTAAAATTTCAGCATTCATTTAAATGGGCCTAGCTTTAGTAGGGATTTTTCTTTCGGAAAAATCCTTAATATAAGGCAGAGCAACAATGTGCTTCTTCTGGTGCCAAAAAGCATTAGGCAAGTTTGAACAAACAGTATCAACAAGTTTACTGTTGAAAGCAGCAATCTTGGATTGTAATAATTTGTCAGAGAGTTGCTGAGCAATTCGCTTGTACTTGAGTTCCTGTTTTAAGGAATTCAAGTGTTTGGTTTTAGCAGTGACTAAATTGAGCCGATCTAGCTCAATATCTAGTCTGGAAGCAAAATTAAATTTTACTTCCGTCCCCATTTTAACAGTTGTTATCCCAGATTCATCAATGGAAGAGATTGGGTAAAGTAAATAAAGGAAAGGGTTTCCTAAAATCACTTTATCATTGTTCATGTTTTTAACAAGCGCAGAAGGAATGGGGAAACAAACATCATTTTGGCAAACATAGGCTTTACTAAGCTCATATTTAATATGAAGAGAATCTCCACTGGCAGAGTTTAATCTTTTAGTGGATTTCTCAAAATATTTGCTAGGGACTAATCCTTCCTGGATACAATTCATATCCGATCCAGAATCAATCAAAGCAATGGCATCAAAGGAATAATCCTCTGCAACAATAACAGTAATCTTGGCATACCATTTGGGTGGTATGAAACTTTTAACGAGTTTAACAAATTTTAAAGTACTACTGGAACAGACAATTGCATTGCTGGATTCAGGATCATTAGAATGCTCATGTTGATTACCAGCGATTTCTTCAATCTTTAAATCTTCATTGTTATCTTGGAATTTTTTATGAAGATTTGTGATTAATATTTTACTTTTAAAGTCTTGATTATTAAGTTTAATATGATGCATGCCATTTTTTAAATCAACAATTTCTTTCTTGATATTACTTATCTCATGCTACAAATCTGAGATAGTAATTACTTTGGATTTTTGTTTTGAAATTTTTTCCAAAGTTTCATCAAGAGAGATTTTGGATTTAATAGATTTTCCAAAATCATGCTTCATTGTTTTCTTGAGTTTTTAAAGATATTCATCTTTTAACTCATCATTTTCAATTTTTGAAATTAAAGTGATTAGTAAATTTTCTTGTTCTTCTTATTTAGAAGTAACATTGCAGAATTTGCAAAATTTACTTTCACAACAAGATTTATTGCAGCCAATTTTAAAAACATTTTTATCAGATGATTCGCTAGCAGAATTATAACAAGAATCATCAGAAGTAACTTCATTAATGTAGGATGAATCAGAATCAGAGTAATATTGGGATTGTAAAATCCTAAAAAGATCATTCCTTTCTTCCTCATCAATATTTAAAGAATTAATTTTATTATTTAATTTATTAGGTGGGTTTGGACACTTATCTGCATAATGATCATTTTTACCACAATTAAAACATCTTCCTTTAGAAGTTTTAATAGTTTTAGAACGCTTATGCTTTCTAAAAATTTTATCAGGCTTTTCAGGCTTAATGACTCGTCTTTTAATATGACGGGATTTTTTAGTGAACTTATCTGGTTTCTTCCTATGTCTCCTGCTAGGAGAAATGGGAGGCAAACCAAATTGTTCACAGAAATTACCCATTTCATACTTAGCTTTCTTAGCATTTTTTAATTGTTGTCTTATCATTTTTTGATTGACACACATTTTAATGCCAAGTTTTTTAATAATTGAAAACAAATCACCATAGGTTAAGTTTTCATACTCAATGGATCCCGTAACAGGATCAATAAGTTCATCTTTTACTTTGTGAGCAAATAATGAAGGTAATCTATCAATGAACTTTTCTTTCCAATAAGGCTTAAAACTCTTAGTTCTAAGCATAACACGATAAATGAAAACATCTTGATACCATTTATAATCAGACATAGTAGGGCATCTAAGATTATTCAAATAATCAGAAATATGAGAAGTAATATTTGACGGAGTCCCAACAAAATGTTTGACAATGGTGTATATCAAAGTATTGACACCATCAGGCAATTGCTTGCCATCAGTGAGGACAGGAGTCCCATCATCATTGGGTTTAACAGCGGTCTTAATCCGAGTTTTAGCATCTTGAGAAAGATGCTTGTCCCACCAAGCATTGAGGGTTTCGGAAAAACTAGTGGTTAACAATTCAACAATATCATAATCAGAAATGTCATGGTTAGTCATATAAGCATTAGCAACCATAGACATATGATTCATCTTATTAAGGATTTCCTGTTCAGACAAACCATCAATATTCTACTCATATAATTTATCAGCAAAAACAGAGAATTGGTTTTGAAAAACTCTTTCTTCAAACTGTAAATCAGGAGGAGTGGGTTTATTATACCAATTCTTGGTAAGATTAACAAGTTTAGCTTTGAAAATTTTTTGGAGTTTTGGAGAAACATCAATTTTTCCAAAGTTTTCTTCAAGAATTTTAATATCTTCATCAGTGGATGAGTCAGATTTGGAAGAATCAGATTCCTCTGAAGTTTCGGACTCATCATCAGAATGTTTAAAAACATTTAAAACATTTTTGCCTTTGTCTTGATTTATGGCACATGCATTGTTAACATTTGAAGAACTGGCTTCAGGAGTTGAAACTTTTTTTTTTAGCAGCCTTTCGGAGGCTGATTTCCAGAAGCATTTCTTCAATTTTTTCCAAATTCTTTTGGCTATTAGTTTTTAAACTAGTTCCTTTTCTTTCTTCTGGTAAAGAAATCTTCCGAGTCTCAAAATGAGTAGTATCATTCTGAGACTTATTAGGTGGGTTTGGACACTTATCTGCATAATGTCCCTTTTTACTACAATTAAAATATCTTTCTTTAGAAGTTTTAAAAGTCTGTTGCTGCGTCATTCTCTTCATCCAAAAAGAAGAAGAAGAAAGGGCCTTCCAAGAATGACATGAGAATGTTCCACCAATTTCTCAAAATATTCAAGGAAGAAAATAATGTTGAAGATAGTGAAGACAGTGGAGATGAAGAAAAATCTAATTCTTCTGGATTTTCCTTGGATACTACTGGTTTATGCGGAGAAAACCGACACCTGTTCGGGCATGACCTGGTTTGTACTCAGGATGCTCTAGATGCAATCCCAGGCATAGAAGACATCCCAGAGCTCAACTATTGACTCCCACGGGTCCCTTACTGTTGGTTCACGCTCTAGACAGCATTATTGGCTCCACCAAAGCTCCACCTAAAGTTTGCTTGTCTTTTGCGGAATTATTGGTTGCACTTGCAACTGGCCGACAACTTTATTGACTGCTACGGTCCCGTCATTATCTGCATTCCCTGTTGACTGGTTTATACCGTCTTCCCAACTTTCCCTATCTAATCTGTTTATACACACACACACTGCATCTTCCTTTTTTCGGAGACTTTCTCCTTAAGGTTAGGGATCATAACCACCCCCCCCCCCCCTCGGTAGAGGCCGTTCTTTAGCACAGACCTGGTTCCCGTCAAAGCCGGGGTAAGCGTTTAGGGATTGGTCGAAAAAAGGTCTAGGGTCAGGGTATATGTTGTGAAATAACCAACTAGGGTTAAAGGCTTTGTTGATCATGTTTGTTTTGATTGTTATTTGATTTGGTTTTCAAGATGTGGAGGTCTAACTCTTCTGTTAGCTCTAGATCCTCTATTAATCCCCCTGGTAATGTGTAACTCTGAACACTATTATGTTGAGGATGATTCCTCTTTTGATTTTAGTAGTTGGAGTATTCCAAGACTCCCTGATAAAGAAGTTTACAAAACTTATTGGTTTAAAAGCTCTTTTAGAGCTGAATATGCTATTAAAACTGTTGAACAAACCATTCCTATTTCTAATAGGAATGAGGATTTTGAACTATTTAACAAGAGATTTGTTAACCAATCTCTTGCTAAAGGTTTTAAGTTCTTACATGTTGGAGCTGTTCAAGTTGCTGTTAAACCATTAACACGACTTGGTATTGATGCTTCTGTATTGATGTGCCTTCGAGACGCTAGGTTCATTGATTTTAGAGCCAGCACTCTTGGCATGGTCCATACGTCTCTGTACAATGGTCCTGTTTATTTTGATACTTTTCCTAACATAACTCTTTCTTTGAGTGATGTTAATATTTCTAAAGCATTAACTTTGAATGTTTTAACTTTTGGTTATAACATGTTAATTGGTAGTCAACCTCTAGTCATTATCTACCGCATTTATTACAAATTACTAAAAGCCAACTTCGCTTTCTTAGCATTTTTTAATTGTTGTCTTATTATTTTCTGATTGACACACATTTTTATGCCAAGTTTTTTAATAATTGAAAACAAATCACCATAGGTTAAGTTTTCATAATCAATGGATCCCGTAACAGGATCAACAAGTTTATCTTTTACTTTGTGAGCAAATAATAAAGGTAATCTATCAATGAACTTTTCTTTCCAATAAGGCTTAAATCTATCAGTTCTAAGCATAACACGAGAAATGAAAACATCTTGATACCATCTATAATCAGACATAGTAGGGCATCTAAGATTATTCAAATAATCAGAAATATGAGAAGTAATATTGGACAGAGTCCCAACAAAATGTTTGACAATGGTGTATATCAAAGTATTGATACCATCAGGCAATTGCTTGCCATCAGTGAGGACAGGAGTCCCATCATATATATATATATATATATATATATATATATATATATATATATTCCACTTATGAATGTGTAATATTTAGACAATTTGTATTTTTTATGTTATGGATTTGTAATAATTTTATTTTTTATTTTTTTAATGTTGGATTTGTAATTTTTTATTTTTTATTTTTATTTTTTATTTTTATTTATTATTTTTTTTTTTTATGTTTGTTGGCTTGATTGTTATGCTCATTGAATCCTGGATAAAAATAATCTAAGTATGTTTCTTGTGAATATTGATTACCATGAATATTTTGATGTCGTGTCCAGCATCTCATTTTTTTCTCAGTTCTATATATTTTTTTGTGTTTCATTATATTTTGACTAAAAATCGGTCAAAATTATTTTTCAAAGCGTTTGAAATAGACCCATCATTTATTTGTAGATATGGTATAATAATCGTATTTATTAAACACAATAACCACGCAGATGCGAATAATAAAACAATTATGCGGATACAAATATTTAAGAGTGATTTTCTGCATTTTTCATAGAGAAATGATCCCTACACTCATTTCTCACAACAGCCCCACAACAAGCTGACGTGGCTGGTAATATTTTATTAAATATTACTATCCACGCCAACTTGTTGTGGAGCTGTTGTGAGAAATGAGTGTAAAGATCATTTCTCTTTTTCATATGCGAGGACAAATATAAAATATAATCACAAGAATATCCACGTGTACATCCCAATATTGATTTCACAAAAGTTGTTCTTGGGCTTCCCTATCTATCTATTGCGTTGTATATTTGATGTACTCTTTCCATTTTGTTGTGATTAGAGAAATGAAAAAAAGAAAGAACAAAGAAATAAGACAACTTGAGACAGGAGGATATGCAAGGAAAATACTTAGGGGACCAGTTTGATCTTCGTACTCCCCTTATCGGATCTAATTAAAGGAAAGAGGATAAGTTTTGTGTGCATCTCTGGTCATTATCCCTGCCACGTCATCATGAACGTGTCAAAGGGCTTTGGTTGCCTATTATGCCGCCGGCGGACGTTAGCCTTTTCCTTGCATTTGTAGGACTACTACACATCTTTGTCTCTTTCTCTCTCTCTCTCTCTCTCTATATAAATATAAATTTACGCTATTCTTGGTTCAAGCTGATCCTTATCCTTTGTTCTTCTTTCACGCTGCCCTTAACCTACACCGACTCGCCTCTCTTAACCTGCGCACCCTTGTATCTCGCTCTGCCTGTACCGTCTGATCTGATCCGAAAACAACAAAGAGAGCGACCGCCGATTGATGAGAAGCAGCCCTATCATCTGGAAGCCCAAAAGAAGGAGAAGACGAAGGGGGAGAGGGTAAAACCGTCAAAAAAAGAAGCGATATTCTCGATCAGCCAACTTGCGGTACCGATGGAGGTTCTGGTGGGTCCCGTATTCGGCATCGAAGTTAGGGACCGGAGCGGCGTCGCCGTCGTTCCCAACGACACCGATCAGCGCAGGGTGGCGACTTGCCTGTTTTTGAAGGACGATGATGTCGGCGTGCCGGGGAAGGCCCTGGAGCAGGACGACGACTTGTCGGAGAGTTCGTCCTCGATCGGAGCGCCAGACGATAGCGAGGACGAGGACAACGACGACGTTTCCTCGAAGGAGGTGCGGAGCGGTTTCAACGGTGGAGGATTTGCTTTTTTGGGTTCATTGGAAGACTCTCTTCCCATCAAGTAATTAATTTTTGTTTTTTGGGTTCTTTATTTCAATTTTTTGGTACCAAGCTTTTTCTTTAAAATCATTTATTTGGTGATTTTTTTTTTTCTTTTATTCAGAACTCATCCGTGCCCATCAAGGCCGATTTTTGTATGCTTTGCTACACAATTCGTCTTAGAAAAAAGTTTGATTTGATTTGATTTTTTTTTTGCGTGCATTCACCACGGAATATCTGCTTGATCCTTTGAAATAATCGAAGGGAATCTCTCTCTTGCGAAATAGTTTTGATTTTTTGAATTATTTTTGGTTTTTTGTTTTTTTTTTTTGCTGAATTGGGTTTGGTCTTGGTATGCAGGAGGGGATTATCGAACCATTTTACAGGGAAATCAAAGTCGTTTGCGAATCTATCGGAAGTGAGCACAGTGAAGGATCTGGAGAAATCGGAGAACTCATTCAACAAGAGGAGGAGAATTTTGGTGGCGTCCAAGTTGTCGTCAAGGAGATCTTCCTTCTACAGCTCTTTCAACCCTAAATCCATGCCTCTGCTGGCTCTCAAGGAAGATGAAGATGAAGACGAACAACATCAAGATCGACAAGGATATCCATCATCATCATCATCATCATCGCCCTCCTCGTCATCATCGTCGTCATCAGAGAAAAAGGAACGACAAGAAGAAGATCGAGATAATCCGGAGAGACTAGTAAAAAAATTGCTTGACAGGAGGTTTTTGAGTTTGAAATCAAGGAGTTGTTTTTCTCTCTCGGATCTGCAAGAACACGATGAACAGGAAGATGATAATGATGACGATGATGATTAGCTTAGCAGCTGCTCTTTTTTTTTTTTTCTCTTTCTGTAGTTGTTTCTTTGTCCCACTCAAAAAACCATTAGAAAAATATAAAATATAAAATATTATCCTTTTTTTTAATTTGTTTTGACTTTCTCTTTTTTTTTTTTTTTTTTTTTTTTTTTTTTTTTTTTTTTTTTTTTTTATATAGATATTTGTTTTGACTTGAGATCTTTGGTTTATGGCATGGATATACATGATCATGTAATGTGGATGATATGAATCCTTTGGTTGATGCATGCGCCTCTAAACCAGGGAAAATTTTTGCCCTCTGCCCACTTGATTTTGTTTTTGTTTGGGAAGAGTCTTGGGGGTCGTCCTAATCATAAGCCTAATAGACGCTACAGATAATAAAACCCTAGTTAGCATTCAGAAAGGTATTGAGATGTTAATATTGGCATGTTTATTATATGTGGTATTTGTGTTATGAAAAAATATGGAGATAATACTTCCGTTCAATTTTCAATCTAAAATTGATAGATTTTTACACTAGCAACACGTGGCACCATTAAAATTGTGATACGTGGCTGCACAATTTTTTTATTTTTTTTTTTCAACGCTTAAAAAAAAACTAAAACATTAAAAAGTACGCTTTTTTGTTAATTTTTTTTAAAGCCTCAAAATTAATATATATGTGTGTGTTTTATTTTAAGGCTTAAATTAAAAATTAAGAAGTATGCTTTTTTATTAATTTTTTTTAAAGCCTCAAAATTAATGTGTGTGTGGCAGCCATGTTTCGCAATTTTAATTGGTGCCACATGTTGACATGAAACTCTGTTAGTTTTGGATAGAAAAATGGACGGAAATACCATCTCCGTCTTTTTTCGTAGCATAAGTATTACTTGTGATATAAAAATGAAAATACAATGAGTTAAAAATAAAGATTTAAAACTACAAAAGTAAAAGGGATTGTTAACCCAAAAATTAAATAATATAGTATTATCACCAATTTGTTGGTAAGTGGATAGTATTTAGTAACAATAATAAACTCTGATCACACACTAAAATAATAAAAAATTATTAAAATTTGGTCTTAATAGTTGTTGTCGCAGATCCTCTCTCTAGTAAATCCTGAGTTAATAGTTGTTTTTAGTTTTTTTAATACCTTCAGTGGTTCTTATACATGTGTATTTTACTTGTATTATTTCCGAGCAATGCAATTTTAGTTGCAGGATAATCTACTTAAAGAGCATTTTTCAATGGCTTTTTCTTTCTTTTCTTTTTTTTAATGTAAAATGACTAACCAAAATCTACTTTATTTATTTTAACTAATAATTTTCAAAAGATACCTTACATCCGACTATTTATTATTTCACTATATCATTTAAATATTATTTTATTTCTTTATTTTAATTCTTAGATATTTTTTCAACAAGAAGTCTCTTTTATTTTTATTTATTTTTTTAATGTTAACATGGTAATTCTTTTTTGGATAATTATTTACTATAAAGTCAACAAAATTTTTGTTCTCATATGAGGTGGTTCGTATGAATGTGACCTTAAAATGACAAACATAGATTTTGTCATATAGACATACTCTGAAATACAATTTCTTAAATTCTGAGATATATAAGAATATTGCTATGACGTAAATGAGTTTTGGTGAGAGAGAGAGAGAGAATGAAAGAAAGATGAACAAATAAAAAAAGAGATGCATGTGTGAATAGTGCAACTCTAAATGTGGAGTTGGAGTTGCATTATTCACAAATGTATCATAAATGCATTTTGCATTTGATTTGCATAATCAGATGGAGGGACTTTTTAGTAAATTGGTTAGTCATTTTAACCTAAAAGTAAAAATAGCTAAGCCAGTGAGAATGTTTTTAGTGAACAAAACCCATACATAAATATTACCGATAGGTAAAAAATGAATTTTTAAAAATATAACCGTCAGAATAAGAAAAATATTCAAAAATATAACCATTAATAAAAGACAAACATTCAAAAAAAGATTATAGAGAAAAAATAAAAAAAAATCTTTGAAAAAAATATTATTTAAATAGAATAGTGACAATAGATAGTTAAAATTGTGATGCTTCTGAAAGTACTGTTTTAAAAAAGTAGGTGGTTAAAATAGAGAAAAATAATTTTTAATTATTTTAGCTAGTAAAATTTGATGAAACTACTAAGAATGCATTAGAACTTTTTGTCAATTTCACTGGTTTTGCTCGGCAAAGTTTTTTTATGTTGTATTGTTACTAATTTTAATTTAGATTATCCATAATTTATAAATTATTAATATTTTCAGCTAAATTTTTGAACCCAAATGATATGCCAAGTACCAATGCTCCCGTAAAAAAACATGTATACTCTTGTCCAAAGGTCGGCAATTATGCTGCAAGACAATTCTTAGTAATTCACAATTCTATTGATTTCTGACATTTTATTTAACTTTAATCTAATATATATGTTATATGGATAAGTTTTGGGATTAGGCTTACGTGCTGTAAAGAAAACTACCGTATAGGTGCTGCATGTCCAAGTGATTAGATTATGTAAAACAAACTGTGATATTTTGTCATATATTCAATCTGATTTCGTCTTAAATACTCTATAAAATCCTGGTCAAATCTCAGTTTCAACTTTAAAGTAACATAAATGATATAAGACAACCATTATTAGGGTTTTAAAATTTTGTAGAACTATCTATTGAAAAAAAATATATATATTTGTAGAACTTGTGACAAAGAAATTAGGGAATTGGATCTTCTCAATTAATTTCATTTAATAAAATTGATATTATAAATTTTAAATGAAAGGTCAGAACTAAAAGTTGGTACTAATACGATCTGAATTAGGGCTGGCAATTCGGGTTGGCGGATCAAGTTTGGGTCGCCTACTTGAGCTCCCAACCCATTAAGAATCAACCCGAACACGTACAATCTATTTAGTTAAACAGATCAAACCATCAAATACGACCTGTTTGACCAGTCTCAACAAGTATTTATAATATAAAAAAATATATATATAATTCGCTTATGCTAAACTCTAACACTTTAATGCCGTGCTAAGTTCGTATCAAATTCGTAGATCGTATTAAAAATTGTTATTGATAATATTAATTCGACGCGTGAATTCAGACTGCCAACCCTACTAATGTTGGTGTGCTGCTATACACGTCTTCCTCGTCTATACGGCAGTCAGCCTTGGTTTTGAAGCAATTCCATAGAGTCGGTGATTGATTGAATGAATTTCATGACAATCCTGAGTATATCATATGGCTTCAAAGCTGACAACCTTTGCCAATGACAGGGCATCGACTATATATCCACACGTTTAGCATATTCCCTGTGACAACGAAGTCATTGCATATCTTCTTATGCATGTGTCTTTGGAGGGGAGCAGGGGAAAAGGGAAGGAGAGAGAGGGTTTAATTACTGCAACGTGACTCCACAACTACCAAGAAACAAATTGCATTATTTTGTTAGCTTTACTCAAATAATATTGTTGCAATATGATCAAATTTGAGATAAATACAAATTATAATTTGTCCATTGTTTGACCCCATCTTCTATGTTGCTCGACTTGAGTTTTCATTCTTGATTATGTTATGCTTGGAGTGGATCAGATTGACTCTAGAGTTTGAATTTGGTCAAGTTGAAAAAAATTGTCCAGTACAACCACATAAAAATTGGACAATTTTACTTTAAATTGAGAGCAAAATTCAAGCATTTGAATAAGATAATTTTTCTCAGCCTTTGGGTCCATCCTCTTTGCTAAAGCCACGTCGTTGGATCTCCCGTGTGACCCTAACGAAGGTGAGACTCTTGCAGCTCACCTTGCAGTCAAAATTGTCCTTGATTTTTGAAAGCACTAGGGTCTGAATTCTACCCCCAACACAAGCACACAAGCACACAAGCAATAAAATTGGAATAATTAAAAATAAAACGCCAGAACACAACACAACATAAATATTTTCGTTAAGAAGTGGAAAACCCTTTGAACACAACAAAAGTAAAAAAACACTTCCGGGTAGCTAAACTCAAGAAATTACTATTATGAAGACGATTCAAAATATAGACATATGTTTAGTTTTTAGTGTTGGAAAATTTAGTGTCAAAATATGTTTGGTTGCAAGTTTTAAGTTTAGGGTTTAGTCGGTGCAAAAGTTGATCCAAGACATGAGAATTCAAGTTTGTATTTATTGTCCGACATTGGTCTAGTCAGATTAAAATGTTCATATCTTTTGATTCCAACATCAAATAAAGGCAAGTCTGTGGCACTGGAAAGATGGCTCAAAATTCTACAACTTTATATCTCATGAAAACTTTTCAATTCCAAAGTTCACTGGGTCAAAACCAACTTCCAAAAGCGAGCATTTGCTAGATCGTTTGCTAAATGGTTTGAACGGTAAGCTTTAGAGAGGATCGTTCGCTAGACCCTTCAAACATTTTGCACCATTGAGGAATCCAAGAACACCGTTCGTTGATCCATTTGATACACTGTCCGAACTGTATATTACTTGATAGTAGGGGTGTACAAGCGGGCTGGTTATTAACCGCTAATAACCGATAAACACTAATAACCGCCAACAACCGCTAACCGAAAAACTGAACAACAGAAAATAACCACAACCAGATAATCGGATAACCAGGTATCCCAGTTGTAGTTACTGGTTATAGGGTTTTAAAAAACCGATTAATAACCGGGTAACCGGTAACCAATTTTTATATATACATATCATGGAGAGTTTGCTAAGGTAACGAAAATGGACGAATGATAATGGTGGAGAAGAAGCAACATTTTTAAGTGGCAAGAGTTTGATAATGCGTGCCTACAAAGGCAAGCAGTAGTGGTACTCTTCACCAATATGTTCCGCAACTTTTCATGTTTGAAAGGAGAGCTTAAAAAAAGATGAAATGAAACTCTAGGAGTTCAAAAAGAAGATATGTATAAAATTTTGTGTTTCAATGTTTGGATCAGAAGAGACATACTACTTAATCACAAAAACACCCCGTGTTTAGTAGCATCTTTTGCATTATGAGTGCAGCTAAATAAAACATTAAATTAAATGATTTTAATAAATAATGAATTTTAAACTTAAGATGTCATCATCCTTCATTATTCTTATGAAGAAGAAATTATCATTAATTTGAGATTGAATTAATTGACTTTATCTAATTCAAGGTATAAATATTAAATTAAAGGATTTAGTGAATTATATTTCAATTCCAATGTGAATAAGAAAGAAAACATATATAATTTACAGAAAAAAATCAACAATATATGAAAATCGGTTACCCGGTTAATAACCGATAGTTGGTAATAACCTAAATCGATTGCTGTTGCAGTTTTTAAAATGAGAATAACCGAGTATTCTTGTTGCGGTTATGGTTATGAGGAAATAACCGCAACCGCAACCAGTTGTATGCCCCTACTTGATAGAGTTAGAGCCATCGTTTGCTGAGCTGTTCGGAGCATTGTTCAAATGCTAGTCTTCCAGAGTTCACCGATCACTGCACCGTTCGCTGAGGCGTCTGAACGACACCATTAAGAACTAGCTTTAACCTAGTTTTGTTCAAACGGTGGATTGGACCATTTGAATGCCACCGCATTTATTTTATTATATATATTCGGGTCTCCTAATTACACAAGTAAACTTTGTTTTCAAAACTCTATTTAAATGGCTCTTAAAGCACGATTTTCTAGTGGATTAGAGACAATGGCCTTGTTTGATAACCTACATAACATTACACAATAGTGGCTGGTACTATTCACAATTTTGTATTGTAGTGGGTTGTTAGTTTTGGAATTAGTAAAAAGTGATGATGTGATATAAAATAAAAAGAATTTGTATAAAAAAGTGAAAAAAATTTGTATTGTAGTGAATTTTTTTATTTGAATAGTAATAAAAAATTATTGATGTGATATACAAAGTGAGAATGTTTTGATGTTGATTGTTATTGAAAAATGTAAAAATAAAATAAAAAATTGTGAATAGTGCCCGCCACTATTGTGTAATGTTCTATAGGTTATCAAACAAGGCCAATGTTTCCAAAGAGCTTAGAAGCTTAGTTTTTTTTGTGCTAAAAGAGAAATTAAGGCCATGTGCATCGTGAACATCGCTTTAGAGGATACATCGTAGGTCAATAATCCCACCTCCTATAACTCCTTCTACCCTAATATTCGGGGCTCTAGGTACACATCTATCTTCATAGAAAGTAATGCAGGTCTGGGATAAGCAATGACAATAGGATAGATGTTCTCTGCATACATATCCATGAAGGAAAATTGTAAGGTACCAACATAACTGATCGAGTATTGTAGCTAAGGGTCATGTTATCGAAATGATTAAATCCATCCGTTGCTAACCTAAGCCTGACATTGCGGGGCTCAGATGCAAAATCCAAATGTTGTTTATCAAATGTCTTTCAGGCTACACTATGGGTCGAATGCCTTAGTGTCCCATCATTTATACAAACCTTAGCATGCTACCACATGTGTTCTGGGGGTACCGATGACATAAATAACCTTTGCAATCTAAAAGGAAATCACCGCAATACCTTCTCCGGTCTTCTTTTTGCTCTTGTAGACGACTCAACAGCCCCCCCAGTGACCTGCTTCAACTTTGACATGCCGCACGCAGTACAAGTTTCTAAGTCCTCACAGTCCTTCCAAAACAACATACAACTATTATGACCTCCCACTATTTTCTAGTATCCAAGCCCTAAGTCTCTCGTATATTTCTTCGCTTCATATGCCTCTTTAGGCAATGACGTTCCCAGTGGAACCACATTACAAAAAATACAATCAATGCAATTTGATTTAAAATTCAGGTGTAATTTTAAAGAGAAAATATAAGGTTAACACAAACACGACTCGTTTAATTAATTGTGTAAAACTCCTCAAACTTAGCATAATTTATTTAACTAAACAGGTGATACGACAAGGCTCAAATAACTTGTTTAATAAATTAAACGTGTTGAGTTGATAGAAACACAACTCGTTTCAACATGTTTAATATAAATGAATTTAATTGACACAAATATTTGATATGACCTGATTAACACAATTTCATATCTTATAAGCAGAAGTTATGTCAATTATACATATTCACAACCAGATTTATGACAAAATGAATTGGATAATTGATATTCATAACCATAATTAATAAACATAACCCAACTTCTCAATGCATATCAAATCAATTTAATTATACAAGTTATGTGGGTTAATTGCAAGTTTAGCAGACATCAATGTGACCGTTTATTACTTGAGGGGCGGAGATAGCATTTGAGATTTGTGGGGGCAAAATTAAAAAAAAAAAAAAAAAATTTAGGGGTAAAATTTTAATTTTTATTTATTTTTTATTTTTTGCGAAAACCTTGGGGCTTGGAATGTTAGAGAAACTAGGCTTACCAAGTGGTTTTTTTTTTTTTTTTTTTTTTTTTTTTTGATGAGGATCAACTGCATTGATATATGGGCTAAAGTTGATGATACCGCCTTCTGCTCAATGACTCAAGCCCACTCAGCTATTCCGCCACATCCTCCAACTCTCGCTTTCCCTTCTCAAGCACTAGAATCAAGGCTAGCCTTTCCTCTCCCCGCCGTGTCTGGACTCGGCCTTCGAACTCAATGAGTGAACCCACAGTACTCGATGACGGCGACAGTGTGAAGGCGGAGAACTCCAATGTGCTCGTCCAGTACGTGGTGCTCCGGTGAGACCTGATTGACACAGGCCTGCCATGCCTCCGTGTGTGCAGTCTGGTTCCATAAGGACGATCCTCACACAGTCAAGTATTGTAGTCCCCAAAACATTGATGAAAGTGCTTGGAAATGAAGAAGAAGTTTTTTTTTTTTCAAATACGTAGGCCACTCTTGAGGTGAAAACTTGTCAGAAAAGCTCACAGCTGGTGGCATCACTCATAAACTGTGGATAGAACAACCTGAAAACATTCCAACTTGCCTTGCTACCAGGCCCTATCCCAAATCTAAGTGAGGTAACCTTAATTTCACCAACCCAATATTTTTTTTAATGTTGTTCCTGTTGGAAAATGCCTGAAATATGAATTTGAGTTGCTGAGATTGAATTTGAATTTCTGTCTTACTTTATCAATTTAGAATTCGAACAAACCTTTCAATCTGATTAACAGCCTTCATGCGAAATAGTATGTTATTATGTGCTTAGCCTGGTGGTAAGATTAGGATTAGGATTAGGATTAATAATTCAATTACGGATAGGCGATAAGATTAGGAAAAATAATTGAAGTAGGGGTAATTATCTTTTGAACAGGGATTATTTTATCTCGACAGGGTTTGTTAGTAGGACTAATTTTATCTCATTTCATTTGTCAGCTGTCTGTTTATACTTTACAGACTCATTGGAGATCAATAAAGTATGCTGAAAACATAAACAAAATCAACAAAATTCCTTTCCCTATAAAGAACCTTCCCCAAATAATTCCCATTAAGCGGTTGAAATTCGAGCACATGACAAACTAGAGTTGGTTATGTTGGATCCACACTTGGATCAATTGGAGCAGCAAATGGATTCTATCAAAACCACCTTGGAGCGACTGACCAAAAAAATGCAAGAAAAGTTTAGGGAAACTGATGTAAGTTTTTTTTTTTTTTTTTTTTTTTTTTGTGCTTTTTTAAGATTTTCCTTATATATAGGGAAGGGAATGAGCTATAAGGTGTTGCTGCTAGTGCTTTAAGAGATTGTTTAGAATTACGTTGGGCAATAAAGCTTTTAGAGTCAAAAATAGCTTTTTTTTATTTTTTATTTTTTATTTTTAAATCTTCATTTTTAAGATTTTCCTAAAAGTGCGTTTTGACCATTTTTAGAATAAAAAAAATCAAAGAAATAATTTTAGAGTTTTTTTACTAGACAGACCAACTTTTTAAGTACTAAAAGTACTTTTTAATTTTTAAGCTTCATAACACAATTCAAAACATGCTCTAAGTGATACTTGCAAAAGTTGAAAGATTTCCTACTCGCAAAAGTTCAAATTTTTAATTTTTAATTTTTATCTTTATCAGATTTAGGTTGTTTAGAATTACTCCGTTCAAAGTCCTTTGCTACGTTAGTGTCTTCTTCACAGAAGAGGTTGAGTTTATAATCTTCAATAAGCCCCCTCATTCGCAACAGTAAGGGCTGGATGTTGAGATTGGATCGAAGTAGTTGAAACCGATGAGAAGGCAAGGGCTGGTAAAAATGCCAGCCACCTTGTCTTTGGTAGACAAAAAAATGAACGGGTAGAGATTTGGAAGCTCCACGGTCACGTATAAAGTTGAAATCAACTTCGATGTGCTTAGTTCTGGCATGCATGGAAGGCTGGGTTCGCCATGACTCATGAGGTACGTAGGTGGTGCAGATGAATTGTCGCACCATAGTGTTGGAGTTTGAGGAAGAAAGACACCAAGTTCCTTGAAGAGAGACTGAAGCCAAATCAATTCAGTTACGTACGGCATTCGCTAAAGATTTGCTTTTTGATTCAGTACTCGAGCGAGCAAATGTTTGTTGCTTCTTAGAGCTCAATTATAGTAGATTAGGACCAATGAAGCCTAGCTCGAGAAGCTTGGTACTAGGACCTAAGCCTACTTAAAAACATTAGAGTTTGTTGGTACAGTTTCCGGTAGAATTAGATAAAGAAGTTTCCAAATTATGATATTGCATGGCTCAATCAAGGGTAGCTTTAATCACCATAAAAAGAATGAAGAGGAATATTATAACTCAAGAAGAGAAGGTGTTCGAGACGAAAAAAATGATTTAAGGTGACATTGTCCACAGAGAAACCACCCCAAAGCCAAGTCTTCTAAGTAGTGTTCGATCGATTACGTACTCCTCCCGCTCATGCTAGCTAGTCTTTTTTTTCATTAATATCCTGCCTGTCTATCTCTTTCCCGTAAAATGCACCTATCCAAGGACATGTAAAGCAATGGAAGATCAACTTAGGTGTGAACAAAGCACCATTTCGTCAAGTCACGTTAGCTACACGCCTACACCAGACTAGACAGTAGACACCATTTCTTATCCTATTTTGTGACTGACCGGATCGGTTACTGAGGTCTGCAAATTTCATTTCCAAGAGCATTAGAGCACTAAGCAGCAGATTCTCAACCATTTTTCCTATATTTAGGGAACAAAACTACTTTTTACTTCCCTATAAAAAAAATACCCCACAATAAATTCTCTTACATTTTCCTATATCAATTAAATATTATTTTTTTACTCTTATTTTATTCTTTTTCTCTCTTCCCTATATCAATTAATTATACTTCTTTTATATTAAAATAATACATAGGGAAGGAATAGTAGACATGTATACATAGGGAATTACTATTCATTCTCAACCCCCTCATCTAAATATAGGGTATCTGCTGTGGGAGGTTTTTTGATGTTTTTCATGAAATTTTTCCTAAATATAGGGAAGGGAACCAATATAGGATAACTGCTACTAGTGCTCTTAGCAACGATTTTCCTTAAATTTAGAGAATTAAATTACTTTTTGGTTCTCTATCCAAATATTCATCACAATAGATTTCTTTAATCTTTTCCTATATTATTAAAATTATATATATATATATATATATATATATATATATATATATATTTTGTACTTTTACTTCTTTTTTTTTTTCCTCTTTATTCCATAGCCTTGGTTTTCTTTTTTATGATTATTATAATCCATTAGGTAGCTATAATGCTATCCAATACATTCGGTAACACTGCTACCCAAGGGTTTAAGAAAAATTTAGGAAAACTGATGTAAGTATTTTTTATTTTTTATTTTTTGTGATTTTTTAAGATTTTCCCTATATATAGGGAAGGGAATGAGCTATAGGGTGTTTGCTCTAGTGCTTTAAGAGACTCTTTGGGATTGCATTGGGAAATAGAGCTTTTAAAGTCAAAAACAGCTTTTTTTTTCTTTTTCTTTTTTAAAAAAGGCTTCATTTTTAGGTTTTTTTCTAAAAGTGCGTTTTGACCATTTTTAGAATAAAAAAGTCAAAAATAATTTTAGAATTTTTTTATCAAATAGACCAATTTTTTAATTACTAAAAGTATTTTTTAAGTTTCATAACGCAATTCCAAACAAACTCTAAGTAATACTAGCAAAAGTTGAAAGATTTTCGACTGAGAGCATGTTATTGACTCAACCATAAATCTTTTGAATGAATGTAGCATTAACTTGACAATAAGGCTAAAAAAAAAGGGGACTCCCCTTTTAGTTTTTCTGTGGATTAAATCAAGACCAAAGGACTATAAAAAACACTACTTCGAATATGAGAAAACCAGGCTCGTGTGCCTGTTTATGTCCATAAAGAGTCTTTTAAAGCTTGCAAACATAACCTGGAAATTGTGGAACATGAAATCTAGCTGGTTGGGCCATATTCACATCTTCATGGAGGAACGTAGGTAAGAATGCGTTTTGAATATCAATTTGGTCAATAGCTCAGCTCGAGGAAACTGCCAAAGAGAGCACTGTGTGAATAGTTGTAGGCTTAGATTGTAGGTATTGCTAGTGGCGGAGGGGCTGATAAATATAATTTAAAATAGAAAGTGAATAATTTATCACACAATGTATATTAGAAAGGTACATTATAAAAATTCAGTAATATATGCCAAAATTAATATATTAGCAACAAAAACATGTTGGCCTTGTTTGTTCACGGAAGGAGAATTGGTAGTGGGAGTTAGAAGTGATAGATGTGATATAAAGTAAAAAAAATTTGTATATAAAAGTAAAAAAAAATTGTATTGTAGTAAATTTTTTTTATTTAAATAATAATAAAAAATTATTGATGTGATATAAAGTTAGAATGTTTTGAAGTTGATTGTTTTTGGAAAAAGTGAAGAGGGAGAAGGAGGAATTTCCTTACCCTTACCAAACAAGCCCGTTGGCACTAGTAAAAAAGGCAGAAATATAGGCTATGTTTTGGAATAACATGTCCAGGCCAGAGTAGTGCTTTGCTACTGTTCATGCATTTTTTTCTCACTTTTTTTACATTTTTCAATAACAATCAACATTATATCACATTAATAAAATTTTTTTATTATTCAAATAAAAAAATTCACTACAATATAAAAGTTTTTTATTTTTCTATACAAATTCTTTTACTTTATATCACATCATTACTTTTTACTAATTCCGAAATTAATAACCCACTACTCTGTTATGTACAAGTATTTGCCAAATATACTCATAGTGTTCAAAAATCTAGTTTAGGTCCTTTTAAAGAAACAAAATCATCAAGTATCGAATCTAAATTGAAGGTCTATGCTATTTCCCTTTCAATATATACAACTAAATTATTTGCAAACAATTCATCCTCATTCTCATAGAACACTAAAAAAAAAAAAAAAAAAATACCTCAAAAAAATGCTAACTAGCTTCCACAGTTTCACTTCCACACTTCCTGTCACATACTTCCTTTTCCACCACAACCACAGGCCCACAGCCCACAGGCGCCACTCACCAGCACCCTCACGGCCGCACTAATAAGTTTTATTTTTGTGAAGTTTTTTTCTGTTAAGTTTGTCTTTGTCTCGAGGCTCAAGCTTTTACAAGTTCTTCAGAGTTAAAGAGTAAAGGATTTGAAAAAATATCTCTGGCTAGGACGAGTGGACGACTTCTTTTACAAGTTTTTTTCTTTTTTTCTTTTCCATCATGTCATTTCTTATCTGCTGCTGTCTTCATTTTTCTTGATCAGTTGAGCCGTTGAGGTGCAGTCTGTGCACTGTGCCGCACAGTGCTGTCTTCTCATCTTTTATAGAGAGTGTCGTGCTAGTAAAGAGGCTACCTAAAAGCCTAGAATTAGAAGCATGGCTATGGATGGACTCATGGACCAGAAATCAAGAGTAATTCCTACTGCCTATTAGCTATTGGTGGGCCAAACTTGAGAGTTCTTAGTCTGCAAGACAAAAAAAAAAAAAAAAAAAGAGACTAATTTTATTTTCCTTTTTCAAGAGCCACCGGGCCGGTCCGCCACTGGGTATTGCCATAATCGAAGCCCAGTTGTTGATGAAAGTCCTTGACAACCAAGTGGGCCTTGTAACGTTCGATTGAGCCATCAACTTTTATTTTTACTTTAAAAACCCATTTACAACCATCAACGTTCATGCCACGTGTGGAAGGAATGCGGATCCATATGTTGTTATTTAAAAGGGCATCAAATTCAAAATTTATAGTAGAACGCGACTGTGGGGATTTCATAGCCGTGGTATAGGAAGTGGGCTTCTTGAATGGATTTATGATGGTAGAGATAAGTGTTAGATTCAATCAACATATTATGAAACTAACATGCGCAGCGGAAATAAATCAAGAATCAGGTCTAGGCTTACTTCCGGTCATTGTTGCTCAAGCGCTTCTTCAAAACTTCTGCAGAATAAATTTTTGAGGTATCTTCTAACCTATGCCTTTTGTTTTTTGGCTGTACTGGTGGTGTACACAGGCACTCAATTTATAGGCTAGGT
This sequence comes from Alnus glutinosa, assembly GCF_958979055.1. Taxonomy (NCBI): domain Eukaryota; kingdom Viridiplantae; phylum Streptophyta; class Magnoliopsida; order Fagales; family Betulaceae; genus Alnus; species Alnus glutinosa. The sequence goes on along the minus strand of NC_084891.1, from coordinate 9,145,176 downwards.
TAGGGACCCTCAAATTGGTAAATACCATTTTATTCCTCCCATCAAGGAAACAATTTTATTAATTGATTTTTTTTTTTAAAATAAATTAAACGATTCCATTACGGTAATCTAAATTAATAGAAATTATCATAACCATAATACCGTATATTATATTTATTATATTAAAATATTATAAGTATAATAAACACCATAATATGTGATATAAAGGTCACGTAAGGAAAAATATCTTACATTCTCTCACTTGGCCTTTATGACACATGACCTTATGATATTAGGTTCTTTAGTTTGGGCAATCCCTTATGGAATCCTCCAATTCAAATAAAAAATGTTTCACACGAATTATGGCGGTAAAACCATTATAAAATTAGGTCGTCCCTTCCATGTATCACAATGTAAACCATTCTTTATGTGAGTACCTTATGGATAGTTAAGCTTTATGAATGAACTTCCTATAAGTCATTCGGGTCCAACTTTATTTATCCTCATAGATAAAATAACAAATGTGCACAATAAACTTTATTTCAATAACTTTATGTCTATAGATCAAAACTGAGTACAAAATAAATCAATAAGTCCCTTATGGTCCACATGACCTTTAAACTGTTTCACTGGTAAACCTTTTGTCATGGGGTCCGCAACCATTGATTCTGTACTAATATGCTCAATGAAAACTTCATACCTCTTAATGTTATCTCTAACACTAAGATATTTGATGTCAATGTGCTTACTTCTGCTTCCACTTTTGTTATTCTTTGAAAAGAAGACTGCAGCAGAATTATCACAAAAAATCTTAATGGGTCTTGCTATTGAATCGACAATCTTTAGTTCACCAATGAAGTTTCTCAACCACAATGCTTGTGTAGTGGCTTCATAGCATGCAATGAACTCTGCCTCCATAATAGATGTAGCAATTATAGTCTGCTTGCTGCTTTTCCAAGATATAGCCCCTCCAGCAAGAAGAAAAATATATCCTGAAGTAGACTTTCTGCTATATACACATCCAACAAAGTCTGAATCTGTATACCCAAAGACCTCCAAACGATCGGTGTGTCTGAAAGTCAAACTGTAACCCTTGGTTCCTTGCAGGTATCTTATGACCCTCTTGGCAGCTTTCCAATGCTCTAATCCTGGATTACTTTGGTATCGTCCCAGCATTCCAACCGCCAATGCAATGTCAGATCTGATGCAGACTTGAGCATACATCAGGCTCCCTACTGCAGATACATATGGGATACGTTTCATCTGTTGTTGTTCCAATTCATTTTTGAGACACTGGTCTTTACTGAATCTTTCTCCTTTAGTGATAGGTGCCACACTAGACTTACAGTCACTCATCCTGAATCTCTCTAAAACCTTTTCAATGTAGGCCTTCTGAGACAGTCGCAATATTTTCTGTTGTTTGTCTCTGTGAATTTCTATGCCAATGACATAAGAGGCTTCACCCAAATCCTTCATTTCAAAGCTTTGAGAGAGTAACTGTTTAGTTTCATGTAGCAAACTTAAATCATTGTTTACAAGTAAAATATCATCTACATATAGGACTAGAAATATCACTTTACTCCCACTGACCTTAAGGTATATACATTGATCAACAAGGTTCTCAACAAATCCAAATGAGGTAATAACCTTGTGAAACTTAATATACCATTGACGGGAGGCCTATTTTAGTCCATATATAGATTTCTTTAACTTGCAAGCTCTCTTGCTATCATCATCAAAGCCTTCAGGTTATTTCATATAAACCTCTTCTTCAAGATCCCCATTCATGAAGGCTGTTTTCACATCCATATGGTGTAATTCTAAGTCAAAATGAGCTACTAATGCCATGATTATCCTAAACGAATCATTCTTTGATACTGGAGAGAAGGTTTCGTGATAATCAATGCCTTCCTTTTGAGTGAAACCCTTGGCCACAAGTCTAGCCTTATATCATTCAACATTACCAGAAGCATCCCTTTTGGTTTTGTAAACCCATTTGCAGCCTATGGCTACACCTCCCTTTGGTAAGTCAACGAGATACTAGACTTGGTTTTTAGCCATGGATTCCGTCTCTTCCTTCATGGCATCGTACCACAATGTGGAGTTATCCTCACTCATGGTTTGTGAAAACACACTTGGATCATCCATAGGTCCAACATCAAAGTCAGACTCTTAGAGGTATACAACATAATCTGTAGAGATTGCTGGTCTCCTTATTCTAGAGGACTTTCTTAATGCCACTTCCTCTGTATTTTGCAATGGGAGAGTAGACTCATTCTAAACCTGTTCTGTATGAGTTGGTTGTTCTAGAACTGGTTGTGGCTCAGGAGGATCAAATTGATTTCCCTGTTCTTCATGAGCCGGTTATACTAGAACTGATTGTAGCTCAGGATAATCAATCTGATTTTCCCTGAACACAATCAATCTTCCTCTGTGAGGAGGAGATTTGGCCAACTCTCGTGCTTCCACTAATTCTATTCTTTGTGGATGAGCACTCCCACTAGGTTCAACATCCTCTAAAAATTTTGCATTCATAGACTCAACAATCCTAGTACTATGAGAAGGACAGTAAAACCTGAATCCTTTTGAGTTTTCCGCATAGCCAATAAAATGACCGCTGGTTGTCCTTGGGTCAAGTTTCTTTATGTTTGGATTGCAAATCCTCACTTCAGCAAGACAACCCCATGTGTATGTAATTTAAAATTGGTTTTCATCCTTTCCATAATTCAAAAGGTGTCTTGGGGACAGCCTTGGATAGAACCCGGTTTAATACATACACATCAGTTTTTAAGGCTTCACTCCACAGAAACAAAGATAATTCAGAATTACTAAGCATGCTCCTAACCATGTCCATAAGTGTGCGATTCCTTCTTTCTGCTACATCATTTTGTTGTGGTGTGTCAGGCATCGTGTATTGAGCAACCATACCTTATTCTTGAAGGAATTTCGCAAATGGGCCGATCATTTGTCCCTATTCTGTATACCTAACATAGTACTCTCTGCCTCTATCAGATCTCACGATCTTGATTTTCTTTTCCTTTTGTTTCTCCACTTCCACCTTATAGGTTTTGAAGGCATTCAACGCTTCAGCCTTGTCAGTTAGGAAGTAAAGATACATATATCACATATGGTCATCAATAAAGGATATGAAATATCTTTGACCATTGAGGCAGGGAGTAGAAAAAGGTCCACAGATATCTGTGTGTACGATTTCAAGAATCTCAGAACTCCTTCCGGCACTTTTAGTGGTCTTGTTGGTTTGCTTTCCCTTTATGCAATCCACACAAGTACCAAAATTAGTAAAGTCAAGAGTTTGTAAAACTCCATCATTTACTAATCTTTTGATTTTCTCTATGGAGATATGTCCCAATCTCCTGTGCCATAGCCAAGCGAAGTTCTCATCTACAAGGCTTATCTTGATGCCAATATCAGTATGCAACGATAAATAATTGTTCTCAAAATTGGGATCTAAAGAAAGTTTGAATAGACCATCAATTTTTATTCCGCCACCAATAAAATTATTATCTCTAAAAATATTGAAAGTTGAGTTAACAAACCAAAAACCATAGCCAAATACATCAAGTTTTGAAACAGAAATCAAGTTTCTAGAAAATGATGGAATATAAAAAAATTCTCAAGGTCTAGTACATATCCAGTTTTCAAAATAAGTCTGTAAGTCCCAACTGCTACGACTGGTGAGAACAATTTATTTCCCGAGTAAACATGTTGCTCACTTCTTATCGGCTTCCTTGTTTTGATAAATCCCTGCAATGTATTCACAATGTGGATTGTAGAACCAGAATCAATCCACCATGTATTGCAAGGAGCCTCAACAAAAAAAGATTCATGACATACAAAAGAGATGAGATTACCTTTCTTTTCCAGCCATTTAATATATTTCTGGCATTCTTTCTTCATGTGCCCCTCCTTTTTGCAAAAGAAACAAGCATCCTTATTGCCTTTGAATGACACCTTGTTTCCTCTCTTAGAGTGGTGGGCAACCTTGCCTTTCTTAGTCTTTGCTTTAGCACCAGCAACCAAGTGAGCACTTTCTGGTTTCTCGTGTTTCAACCTCTTTTCCTCTTGAACACACATGGTCAAAAGTTCATTAATCGAACAATTATCCTTATGTGTGTTGTATGAAATCTTAAAAGGACTATACTGAGGAGGAAGAGAGTTGAGAATCAAATGACCAAGAAGGATTCGGAAATCTCAACCTCAAGGGATTTTAATTGAGCTGCTATATCCCTCATTTCCATGATGTGCTCACGCACATTTTTGGAACTATCGAAGGCTTGACTTGATAGTCTCTTCATTAGAGTGCTGGCCATGGCTTTAGTTGAACTCACAAACTGTTCTTCAACGGCTTTCAAAAAATCCTTAGCCTTAGAACATTCAGAGATGGAACCCCTAATGCCTTTGGCAATATGAGATTGCATAAACATTAAGCTGAGGCGATTAGATCGCTCCCACTTTTCATGTTTAGCTATCTCTAATGTAGTACTGGTAGCCGTTAAAGCAGGTGGTTCATCCGTCCAGAGTGCCAGGTCTAATTCCAAACACCCTAATGTAAAGAGCAAGTTCTCTTTCCATTCAGTAAAATTATTACCATTAAGATTTGGAACATGAAAAGTGCCATCAAATAATCCAGCAGGTATAGCTGCAAGAACCAAGGAAAAACAAAACTACTTAAGTGCTATGAAGTGACTTTAATTTAAATCAGCCAATGCCAATTTAAACAGTAAATTTCAACCTACCTGTGGGCAAAAGGTTGCATCACGCATGAAATTTACTATTTTTTAATAAGACTAAAAGCAAATTTAAATATTAGTAAATAAAATTTTTCGTACCTGTGGGCCTAAGAGAAATTTTACTTTTAATACTAAATTTGTTATCTTATTCTCATTAAGTCATAAAAATAAAAAACTTCCCTGTGGGGATAAGTAATTAAATTTATGAATTAATTACAACACGATGTTAATTTTTTTTTTTTTCTATATAAAGTTCGTATGTATGAACTTGATGCAATTATCATTCAAAAATTGGGATGCTGTGGCTCCCCAAAATTATCATAATAATTGCGACTTTATTAACATCTAACAACTTTATAGATGCCCACAAATGGCCCTAGGAATAAGACAAACCAACATGTAAATGAGGTAAATAGCATTTTTTAAGGTGCAAGCAGATGAGCTCTGTAAAGACCAAGAAATTAAATAGAAGATTTATCAATTAATAAATGGGTTTCATTAAATTGATGGGATTAATAATTATATTTTAGGTAATAATTATTATTGTGGGTCCTAGTTGAATAAATAAATAATTACGTTAATAAAAATGTGGTTTGAATAAATGTGGGGCTAAATTTTTATTGTTAAAAGATAGAAATAAAATAAGATGGGGTCCTCCTATAATTTTTATTGTTGTGGGGTTTTTAATAAAAAGAAATCTTAGCTTGCCACATGTCACCACGGGATTGGCTAAGAGAAGATTTCATTATCCTCTTTTAACCAACCCCATGATGACACATGGCATCCTATCTCTTTTTCCCCCTTTTTTTCTCTTCCTTTCCCCTATCCAGATCCTCTCTCTACTTTCTTTCTTTTTCTTCCCCCACCCGCACGCTCATCTTCCTCTTCTTCCCCTTTTCTTCCTTCTTCCTCTCTTGGTTGAAGCTCTCTCAGTTTTCCCTTTCTCTCCACGCCCCAGCAGCACCCTCTTCCCCTCTTCTTCTCTTCTTCTTCCCTTCCTCTTCTTTCTTCTTTCTCTCCTTCAATCGCCCAGCCAGCAGCCCCTCTCCCCTGTTTCACGCAGCCCTTCCTCTTCTTTTCCATTTCTTTCTCTTCTCCCCCCCTCCCGTTGGCCATGCTTGGAATTGCAACACACGAACCCCCTCGTCTCTTCTCTTTCCTTCCTCTCTTCTCCCCGTCTTCTTTCTTCTTCGGTTTACACCTGGAACCCGTGAGGCTGATGGAGCCGAGAGAGGTTTTCTGCAGCGATTAGAGTCCGAAAATGCAGAAATTTCAAGGTGAAATTTCCTCTTCCTTCTTGTTTTGATTTCGTTTTGTTCCTTTGATTTTCTGTAACCGCATGGGTTCTCCATGTGGGTTTGATCTAGGTTAAATCCTAGGGTTCCCTTTTTATGGGTGAATATTTGTATTCATACTTTAGGATTGATGCTAGACGAAAAGGGAGTTTGATTTGAGTTTGATTTAAGAAGAAAAATCTAGGGTTTCCTGGGTATTTCCTGTTGATGGCCGAATGGGTTCTGTTTTTATTTGGGTTCTAGGATTTTAGTAGATTGTTTAGCTTGGTGGTGATTCCCTATTCTTTTAATATGTATGGGTATGGGTTTGGGCTGTGATTGTGTTTGGTTTTCTGTTGGTTTAATGGTTTTTGTTGTGCTGGATTTGTAAATTTGGAGAGATTATGGAAGTGTGGAATTATTGGATGTTAAGTGTTTGGTTTGGTAAATCCTTGTCTTGCTGTTGGAAGTTGGTAATGGAATTTTGGGGGACTTTGTTTGGTGAAATATAGGCTGATTTGGTGTGGAAAGCCAATGGGGAGTTGATGTTTAATATTGAAATTAATGTGTGATCTTTGGTGTAAATAGCGAAGACGTTTAAAATTTGAATGAAATGTTATGTAGGTTGTTGGTGCTTGATTGGAAAGTGATTTTGAAGAGTATTTTATGGAGATCCAAATCTGGATTTGTGAGTTTTTAATTAAGCGAAAATATTGGTTTACGGTTATTTGAGGCTCTCATTTGATAAGAACTTATATATGAATTTGTATTGGATTGCGAGTTATAGTAATGTAATTTGTGAAGATTGGTTGAGGGATTGTTATCTATGTTTGCTTTGTTATGTTTGGTGGTGATGGCCGGTCGCATGTAATTTGGTTGGGAAGACTTTTACTTTGATTCGTGTACGCAGCCATTGGAGGATATAGATTTTGATAAGTTGGAGAATATAGTTAGTTGCCATTGATGATTATTATAGAATGTTGATGGAAAGTATTTCCAATTAAGAGAAGTTAGCCTTTGTTATGTAAAGGATGTGATCTAATTTATATTATTGTTTTTCAAGTAATTGAATGGTAGTGTTGGGTTTGCAATAAGTTGTTCTGATAGCCATATGAGTATGGGTTATTAATGGGTGAGTGATCCTTTCATTGTGTTGTCTTGAGAGATTATGTTAATAGATTGTTGGTGATTATGGTTATGTGGTGTTGAGTGCTAGGAGATATATTTGGTGATGTCTATGAGCTCCGATTGGTTTGGATTTTTGATAAGGCGGAAAAAGAATTAATACATAAGGGTATTAGGACAATATGATGAATGGGTAAGTGTAAAACATTAGAATCTATGAGTTAATTATTGGAATATATACCTAACTCGGCATGAATTAAAGAAATAAGTAATTAAAGTAAAAGTAAGAGTGCAGTAAATAAATGGAATTATCTTAGCCCGGTTTAATTAATAACCAATGGATTCATTAAGGTAAAGTACTTAAGTATATCGCCGAACTAAGCTTAAATTGGATGAACATGGTATATGTAGGTGTATACATAAATATATACATATACATGCATATTGGTTAAATATATATGTTAACTTAGAAAATGAATAACAAGCTATAAAAATGATTAACAATAATAGTGTAACTTAATAATAGTAAATACATCTTAGTATTAATAATCAAGATAAAATATGAACCTAAACCTAAATGTTAACTTAATAGTAATCAAAGTACCTAACTAGCTTTAGAAGTGAGTAACACAACGTGTGGGCATGCGGGTAGTTTTAGTGTGTCATAGAATGAGCCCATAGCATAGTTTAACGTCACAAGTGTTGCAGGATAGTGTCCGGATTGGAGACTTCAATTGATTCTTCAATGTGGAGTCCAAGTGACTAGAATTTGAGGGGATGTTCAAGTCAGGAGTCAAATACAGCCAGGTGATATTTTACTCACTGAGAAACTATTATTATTATGTTTATCAGAATAGCAAAATATATGTGTTTTATAAATTTGAACCAACTGTATGTTGATTATCTGTTTTGGTTGATTGAGTAGTTTCAACTATATTCAAATAATATTAATGATGTTATGAAATGATGTATGGATGAAATGTGTAGAATTATTTTTAAAGTATTTGAATGTGAGTTGCGTTTGGGATTTAAATTATGCAAAGTAGAATGATAAAGTTTCATGTTAATTGGTTTATTGTATTTGAAGAAAGCATGATTTGTAAAGAATATGAGAATAGAGTTTGAATTGTAAAGCATAAAGCATGAGCATAAAAGGAATGAAAGGACAAAGTACAAAGAATGAAAGGAATGAAAGGACAAAGCACAAGGAATGAAAGGATTGACATAAAGAATGGAAGGACAATCATGAGCATGCATATCATTGTTAAATTGTATAATGTTTTCATGATATAGAATATTGTAGTTTTCATGCTAGACGTATTAGTATGCCTAAGAGTTTTAATGGCAAAAGAGCTTATGTATACTGTTATCGTCTAGTTGCATAATTTCAGAACATTGAGCTTGGACGAACAAGAATATTGTCATGGTTCGGTATGAGTAATACAGCGTCCTAGGAGTAGGTAGATGAATTGTCGTGGCACGTCAGTAAGAAGTGCTTGGATACCAGAGTTTTACTCTAGTAACCGCATGGACAACTATGTGCTCGACATGAAGTTGTAATGCCCTACGATTCCGTGTTAACCATGTTCGGAAAATGATAGTAAGCTTGTACTAAAGAGCGAGATGACATGTTTTAAGCTTAGTGTGCTTGGTTTTGACGCTATTGGTTGCAATATCGGTGTGGCTTGGGAGTAGGTAGATGGATTGTCGTGGCACATCAGTAAGAAGTGCTCGGATACCCAAGTTTTACTCTAGTAACCGCATGGACAACTATGTGCTCGGCATGAAGTTGTAATGCTCCGAGGCACAGTGTTATCACAATTAATAACGTTAGGCCTATGTGCATTTGAGCTACCAACATAAAAGTATTATTGTAGGTGGGTTTATATGTGGTTGCTTCCTAGCCAATGGAACTTCTACGTATGGGCCCAACTACATAGTATGTTTTAAATGTTTTCTGATAGTCGGTGTTTGCTATATCAGCTATGGGGGTTTTCAAACAAAATTTTATAAATTGGTGGCTGTTATAGTGTACGCGAGACTAAAAAGAAAAGTTGGTTCTTTGCGAAAACTCAGTTAGTTTAATATCACTGAGGCGGTGAACTCATCATTTCACCTATACGGATGTGGCAAACCCCCACAACCGTATAGATAGTGTTCCTTTGGCTGCAGGTACTCGGGTCGTAGTTGATGGGGTTGTAGACGTGCAGTTGGGATATTATGACCGAAGCTCGCCGCGATGGTCGTAATTGCGGGACCATAGGCGTCCTCAGTTTTATAGGTTTTGTTGGGCTTGTGACGCATGTGTCACTCGTTATTGTATAAAGCCATTCTGTTATGTATTTATATTGAGGAAAGACTTAAACACATAGATATTAAATGGCTCTTGTTATTATTAGTTTATGATATATGTTTAAGATTTGATTTTCGCTATTGAGTTTATGCTTTCCGCTGCATAGTAGTTAGATGTTGTACTCTGATTTACCAGGTACATATTATGGGGTATGTACCATATGTTGGCTTTGCGACACATCGTCGTGCTACTGTGAGGATCTATTAGTATTTTAAGAGATTAATATTTATGAAATGTTTTGTATAAAAAAAATAAAATAAAAATGGGTCGTCACAAGCTCCCAGGAAAGTGAGGGGGGTCACCCGGACACACTTAAATCCCAAGATTTTCCTTGCCAGAACTTTTCCCGACATTGCATTCTTAGATAGCGCTATAAACCCACACTAACATATTAGGTATTGCTAATTATTCCTTAGGTCTAGGCATCAAACAATTTATATTTGAACAATATAAAAAAACAAATATACATCTATTTATTAAATAAAACAATTATTTTAATACACAATAACTTAAATTTCAAGCTAAATAAAATTACATTTAGAAGCATATGGCCCAATGGTTTAGTATGTGGCCTTAGGCCCTTTACACTTGGTGAACTCAAGCTCTAAACCCCACAAGACCTAAGTTCCCCTTTATTTGTTTTTTTTTGGCCAGGTATTGAGCTGACCCGAATGGGTCAACCCACTTGATGTTGGGTTGGGTCATAGAGTATAAGCCCTACCCGATTCACGACCCGACCCGACCCGACCCGACCCGACCCGACCCATCATTTTCTAAATGGGTTGAAAAACCCTAAAAGCTGAAAAACAAAACCCTAGCCGCCACCCCTTAGCGCCGCCGCCCCTTATGCGGCGGCCAAGAGAGGCCGCCGCTCTGACAGCCACGATGACCCTTGTGGGTTGCCGTTCACTGGGGCCGCTGCTCGGAGTACTGGAACGGCGGCCCTTAGGTCGCCGTTTGCTGCAGAAGCAGTGGCCTTTGGGTCGCCGTTTATCGTGCTCGGGATACTAGAACGGCGACCCAAGGGTCGCCGTCTTCTATAGTAGCAGCGGCCTTTTGGCCGCTGCTTGGAGCACCCCAAAAGGCGAAACAGGGGTCCTACGTTTGATTTCCAAGCAGGGGCAAAACAATAAATTCAATCATAAACTGTAAATATCACAACCAATTTCATGCGTTTCTTTCACAACAAAACAAAAATTGCAATACTATTTTTAAAGAGTGTTTATCAAACAATAATATACAATAACAGTAAATTATACTGGATCAAACGATAACGCATAGCAACACTAAACGCTAAACAACACGGCATAGAGGCTGGCTCTGATACCACATATTAGATTCAATCAACACATTATGAAACTAACATGCGCAGCGGAAATAAATCAAGAATCAGGTTTAGGCTTATCTCCGGTCATTATTGCTCAAGCGCTTCTTTAGAACTTCTGCAGAATAAATTTTTGAGGTATCTTCTAACCTATGCCTTTTGCTTTTTGGTTGTATTGATGGTGTACACAGGTACTCAATTTATAGGTTAGGTTAGAGACCCTCAAATTGGTAAATACCATATTGTTCCTCCCATCAAGGAAACAATTTTATTAATTGATTTTTTTGAAATCAATTAATCGATTCCATTACGATAATCTAAATTAATAAAAATTACCATAACCATAATACCGTATATTATATTTATTATATTAAAATATAATAAACACCGTAATATATGATATAAATGTCATATAAGGAAAAATATCTTACAATAAGAACCCGTGAGAGTGGAGAAAAGAAAGGAATCTGCAGCAGAAAGAGGTGAGGCTAAAACAACAATTGAATATGGGGATGGTGCAGAACTAGGAGGAGAGTTGGATGCAAAAGCAAAGGTGGACTCATGGAAGATAACATGTTTTGAAACATAGACTTAACCAGATTGGAGAATGAGGCATTTATACCCTTTATGATTCAGACTTAACCAGATTGGAGCGATAATCCATTTTGGCAGACACGTCCCTTTTCTTTCTTTCTTTCTGTCTGCAGACTGTTGGTGATATTTCACATCTTGGAATATTGGTATTTAGGTGATGATTTTGGAAGATATTTTGTTGATTGTTGTGTGTGTACGAAGTGAAGCGTGTCTGTAGAAGATTCTAGCGCCCGCCTGATCGATAACTTTTCAGTCTTTTCCCCGCTCTTATCTCTGAAGAATCTCATTTCTGGATTTACGCGCGTTTGTACCCGCTCCTCTGGTCTTTGAAACGTGTCTAAAACATTTCTTCGGGATAAAAGTATGGTTAAATATCTCGATTCCAAAACTTTATTTTTTGTCTTTTAAATTTTTATTTTTTTCATAAATAGTATGTGTATTATAGAAAAAGATTGACATGATATGTCTGTGGCTTTTTCTATTTTTTCATTTAAAACTAACGTCTAGCTATGCCATCGGACACGTGTCGGCGTACTTATGTGACACCTGTCCCCAGATGCAACATCAGCGCCATGTCAACACTGACGTGACTACTATATATATATATATTAAAGACTTTTTTTTTTAAAAAAAAAAAAAAAAAAAGAGGTTTTGGCTATTGGGGTGGCCAAACCACTCTCAAGGGCCAAAGTGTAAAAAGAAAAATTAGGTTTTCGCCCATTGGGTGGCCGAACCACCCCCATGGGTCATGAGCCACCCCTACATTTTTTTTTTTTTTTAAAGCCTTAAAATAAAAAACCAATGTACTATTTATGATACTTATTGAAATCACATGGAATACATTATGAAATTTATAAAACCACAGGAGGCATACAATTGAAAACCGATGTACCATTTGTCATAATTAATGAAACCACATGGAGCAAAACATGAAATTAATAAAACCACAGGAGGTTCAAAGTTACATAATTCACATACATATGTCAAACTACAAGTTAGCGTTGGCGTTGGCGTGGTGCTAGGAGACAAGTGTTGCAATATTACACAGACACGTGTTAGATGATGTGGCAATCCGTTAGTTTTGGACGGAAAAATGGATGGAGGTACCATTTCCGTCTTTTCCCATAGCACAGGTACCTCATATGAAAAAAATTAAAACTCAGGGGGTAAAAAATAAAGTTTTGAAACCACATGAGGCAATTAGGGTTTAAGTAATTGGAAAACTCAAGCTAGACAGACAACGAGAACCTCCAAATATTGAAAGAAAACCAGAAATGTTGAAGTAACTTGCAAATGCAGACAATGAAAGCCATGGCGCACTATGATAGGTAAAACCATTGGCAGTAAAAGAACTCATAGAAACTCAGATCTAGACTAGTTTCCAAGGAGACCGAGTAGACTAAGAATTAGAATAATGAAAGAGAGATCTCCTACAAAAATAAAGAGTCTGAAGCCCAATAGGCTTTTTCAATTAAGGGTACCGATGTAGCAAAACATTCAATTGAGTGTATGCATTTATCAAAACCGTTCAATGTCGAGTATTCCGTCAGGCTCCGCTGTTAATCCCATACGGAACCCCCCTCACGTGCCTGTCACGTGATTTTTTAAGCAAATCTTCCCTTTATGCCCCTCTATTAAAAAATATATATTCATTAATCTTTTATTAATCTATTAAAAACTGGTCAAAAAAAAAAAAAAAAAAAACTAATCAGAACAGGTCGTGATTAGGAATTTTGCTATCAAAATCTTTGTTAGGAAGAGAGGGAGAGATTTTTGATATCATATTTTTGAAATCGTGATCATGATTTTTAGGGATTTTTGTTGTGATCGTGATCGTGATTTTTGCTGTCAAAATCTCTGGGTTTTTGTTTTGGGCCATTTAGGGATTAGGGATTTTGCTATTTAGGAATTGGGTAGTGGTTTATTAGGGATTTTTGCCATCAAAACCTTCGGCCAACGACGTCTTTTAGCCATGAGGAAGACCCTGTTAATTTCCGTTGTTTAGCAGGGAAATATTCTTTCAATTCTTAATTTTCATTGTATATACTATGTTAATTTCGTTAAGGTTTTATGATTCAGAACTTTATCTTTATTGTTCTAATGCCAAGGAAAGAATCAAAGAAAAAACATAGCACAACAAGGGGATTCGAAACCCACCAGATTCTGCCATTGAACCAAAACACCAAAATCGGAAAAGCCCACCCCATTTTTCCTTCTTCCAAATCCTTGAACCCATTTTCTAATTTTCCGTTCTGACCCTAGTTAACGAACCAAACCAAATCATGTCTAACCAGATTATACTGTGCCCGCGCGGCCGTGTGCTGCTGTTGCCCCTGCGGGCTCGGGAACCTACTGTACCCGGAGGGGGTTTTTTGGGTCCGGTCGCTTGGATAGGTCGACAAGGAGCATCAAGTTTGGAACTTAACAGAGATTTGAGAGGTGGTTTTGGCAAACGAAGACGTGGTTGGGTCTAGTATTGGGGTTGAGCCAGTGGGGAAGGTGGAAGGCGGTCTTGATGAAGAGGAACTCATCATCGGTGTCCCAGGCTCAGACCGAGACGGAAGGGAAAGAGGCAGGGTGTTATCGCCAAAGAAGACGGTGTCTGGGGTGTTTTGGGGCTATTAATACGACGTTGTTTGGAGCATTTTATAAGTTTTGTCCTTTATGTGTATTTTAGCATTTTTTTAAGGGGCATAATAGGAAGAACGCCCTTAAAAATCATGTAGAAGTCACGTGACTCCACTTCCATCAGGATTTAGTGTTAAATCCTAATGGAATACCCGACATTGCACGGTTTTGATAAATGCATACACTCAATTGAAAATTTTGCTACATCGGTACCCTTAATTGAAAAAGCGCGATAGTTTGATAGCCTTATGTGAAGTTTCCCCTTAATATAAGCTATCCTTATTGCTCAACTTGATAATAATAAAAATTAAAAAAAAAAAAAAATTACAAAAGATAGCAACAAATGCAAGAAACAAAAAAATAAATACAAGCTTAACAATTGAAAAACTCAAGCTAGCTAGACAACTAGAACCTCCAAATACTGAAAGGAAACCAGAAAGGTTGAAGTAACTTGCGAATGCAGCCAATGAAAGCCACGGCGCACTATAATGGGTAAAACCATTGGGATTAAAAGAACTCCTAAAAACTCAGATCTAGACTAGTTTCCAAGGAGACTGAGTAGACTAAGAATCAGAACAACAAAAGAGAGATCTCCTACAAAAATAAAAAGTCTAAAGCCCAATAGGCTTGGGTTAAGCAAACTAGTTTCCAAGGAAACCGAATAGACTAAGAATCTGAACAACGAAAGATTAGGAGTGTTGTATGTAGCATTGTTTTACAACATTGCATCTCTCTCTCTCTCTCTTGTTTGTAACCAAAGCTTGAAATTCATATCTAATTGCTTTTGATAACCATTAAATATTGGAGTTGAAGACGATTTCCACCTTGCTATTATTTCTTTGAAATGATTTACTACCTCGTTGATACACCTTGATAACATGTGAAAAATTGAATTGACTTCTAAAAATAAAGTGTGTGCATAACTGTCAACAAAAATTAAAGCACAACGGAAAGTAAATACACATAGATTTTTGTTGACGAAGTGGAAACTCAGTTAAGAGAAAAACTACTCCGGGGCAGCCAAACCGAAGAATTCTACTATTCAGAAGACATAGCTATATACAAGACAGTAACACTCACATGTATCGATGCAGTGGTCGTACCTTGATCTCTGATGTGTAACCCAACACGAACGCTTCCCAACCAGGTTTACCTACCTGAAGGGGTCTTCAATGAAACTCCTTACCTTAGAGCCGACCTCTAAGATAGACTTCGGTTTACAGCACAACACACTTGTAAAACGGCTTCAGAGGGATTGATAACTTCTCTGAGCTCTAATGGAATTCACACCGAATTCTTGCAGTTCTCAGTGCCCAGGGGCCTCTATTTATAGGCTGGGGGCTCAAATGAGCGTCAGGCAAAATATACCTGGGCATCGTCCGGACGGTGGACATGGGCCGTCCAGACGGACAACTGTGCGACAGGATTTTCATAAAATTTCGCGGAGAAATCTTTCCTGTTTAAGGACATCGTCCGGACCGTCGCACGTCCGCTGCAAGTAATTTCCTTATAAGGCTCTCGAGCGTCCGGACCATGGGGGATGAGCGTCCGGACGGTTGAAGTCGAATCGGCAATTTCCTTCTTTAATGCACGCGCGTCCGGACCACAGCTGTCAGACGTCCGGACGGTCATATTTGAATTGCGATTCTTGCCTTACGGAGACGCGCGTCCGGACGGGATACCACATCGTCCGGACGATTGATTGATCTTCCCTTTCTTGGAAATTGGAAAGAAATCAGAAACTGATCGATACTGGGAGGCGTCCGGACATGCTACTGAACCGTCCGGACTGATGCAAGCTAGCACAGAAACTTCTTGATACAGTATGGGGTCCGGACGGAATGAACACTTCGTCCGGACGGATGATGCTGGTCTGTCTAGCATCCGGATGGGATGACACGTCGTCCGGACGGATGGAATAGTGGACAGATGGGCGTCCGGACGGGATGGCTCGATCGTCCGGACGGCTGACAGGGAACTTGAATTTCTTCTGACTTGCAGACTCTGAATAGTGGAATCCCTGTTTACAGCATCTTTACACTTAAGTGATTTTGTCCAAACACATAATGAGGCCAAAATACTAACAAACTCCCCCTTTGGCCATTCTGGGACAAAAATCACTTGACCGGTTTGGAAATACATTCCTGGTCCAAAATAAAAATTACTCCCCCTTTTTGTCTCAAAGGGACAAAGGGTAAAACAGAGTAATAAAAACTAACTGTCATAAAAAAATTACTTCCCCTAACGGTCTCAGAAGGTCCCGAGAAACAGAGTAATATATATCCAAAAAGTTTTAACAAAGCAGAAATTGTCTCAAAATAACAAAAGGCAACAATAAAAAACTACAAACATAAGAGGGAATCAAACATCCTTTGGCATGGGTAAAATCCCATCTGCAACATCCTCATCATCACTGCTGCTAGGATGATGATACTTCAGGCACTCCTGAAGGTCCAGCTGGTTCTGCTCCACGCGCCTGTCGATGGAGTGCACAGCTAACTGCATGGAACTCATAAACTGCTGCATGGAGGACATAGACACCTGCAAGCTGCTCATCCCTCCCTGAAGTGCAGCAAGAGCCTCCATAATCTAAGCATAATTGACCTCTGGCTCAGATGGCGGCACAGTATGTGAGGATGAAGCCATATCTGGAAAGCCAACCGGCATAGCAGCAGGTGGGGGCACCTCATCATCGGAGTCATATCTTCGCAGCTGCGCATTAGACTTCATCAATGTATGCTTGCTGATGGGCTACTGGATTTTCATCTTCGATTCACCATTGACATTGATGCCCGACTGAAGAATAATCTGAGTAAGGAGGCAGCCAAAGGGGAGACCAGCAGTGCTCTCATCACGGGCCTCTAATATAACCCCCAAAATGTGCTTGCACAGGCAGAAAGGCAAGCGGAGCTGGATTGCATAGACAAACTGGGCCCGTTTCAGAATAAGATCACTGCGCCAGGCAACAGGCCAGATGTTCTGCTGAACGATCTTGGCCAGCATGCGATGGGTGGATGACAGGGCACCAATCCAGATGGCAGTAGAGCGCTCCTCACCTTGGGGAACGGCACAGAAGAATTCCCTGAGATCATCCAGGGATGGAGGAAGCACCACCTCATTGTATGGGCTGGCCGAAATCTCGAGCACTGGGACTCAGATGATGTGGCTGATGACCTGAGGATCAACAGTAATGAGATGGCCCGCAACTGAGGACTGAAGCACCACTCCATGATCATCATTCTGAACCACCTCCAGGTTGACGTAGAACAACTTGACCAATCTGGTGTACACCACACAAGCACAGCTGTGGAGATATCCCCAGTTGTACGTCTAGATGATGTCAAGTATGTTGTCCAGCTGTGGCACCATGATATCAGCCCGAAGGACATTCCGCTCAGCAATGACGGAGCGGTCCATAATTCTGGCCTGAATTGCAGCCCTATCTTCCACAAGCCTCTGACAGACCCTGCGGGGTGGACTGCCGGCAGACATGATTCTGCAAAAGATCCAACAAGAATTGTCCAAAGAAAAATATTCCAAAAATATTCTTGTTAGGATAACAAAAATTTGGCAGAATAAGAGCAGTAAAATGACTTGTAAAAAAATAAATACAAAATCATATCGCAACTAAGTCCAAGAAATTTCAACATGGCAGATATATGCATCTCATATTCCAAAAAAAAAAAAAAATAACATTCTAACAGTTTAAAAAAAAAAAACTGAAGGAAAAAAGACTAGAAAAATACCTGAAATATGAGAGGAATATGCAACAAGCCAAAAACTTAAAGCCAACTTAACTCACAAACAGTCAAAAAACAATGATTTTGTGGGGTAGGACGTCCGGACGCTCGCTACCTCGGAAAGGAGCAGACTGGTCGCGCGCGTCCGGACGATATAAAGAGACTGTTCGGACGGTGATGACAGCGCGCGTTCGGACTCCGTCAGGTCCTGTCCAGACATGTGGGCTCCATCTCTGTTCGGACTCCAAGGGAGAGCCGTCCAGACCACCAGTCCATCCGGACGCTCCACACTGAAACACCAGAAAAGCTGAGGAAAATTTACAGAGATCAAATTTCCTCAAGTTAGTGTTAGAATACGCATGTATAATCAACTGATAACACAATCAGAGAGCATCTCAGAAACTAAACAAAGATATAAATGAGAATTGAGATTTCATTTAGCACAAATAGTTTTCCTGAAAATAGAAAAATCAAACAGGCAACTCAACTCATGCAATGCGTGTGTGTGTGGAGACTAAACCGACAAGGTTTGAAAAATCATGACAAGAGCAGCCGGATTTTCCTAAAGAAGAGAGAGAATCCGTGACAGATTAACCAAAAGTCAAACCTTACTTTTGCTAGGGCCTAGCCATCCTCATCTGATACACTCCCTATGAGATACATCACCGAATTGTTTTACTTGTACCATAAAGGACAAGATAAAATTTTTACTTGCTCATAGAGGGCAAGGTATATTGCAAATTCAGTACAGAAGCAGTGAATAGACAATTTTTAAAGCACAAAATTCATACGAATAACTGCTCAATTCTTATGGTGCTACAAGCTAGAGGAAATGCCAAAATTTATAGATGCTAGGTTCAACTAGCCTGTGGTCAATTTGACCATCTTATCACAAACCTCTTCTCTTATTCAGAATTTCTAGAAGCAAATAGTCAGAGAGGGAATGATGTACCTTAGGGAGTTTCGGATAGTGCACTTTTTCATCGCATGAGGAAAGGAGCTATCCTACTTTTGCACAACCAGGAAAACTAACTTGGCCAAAATAATCATATACTCTCAAATGTATCTAAGCAAAGTAAATTAATGCTCACAGAATTGAGATATCAGGTAAAGATACATACAATATCTAATAAGCCAAGAAGAAAAAGTCCTGCAAATTCTCCCCAAAATACCTTTTTTTTTTTCTTTTTTTTTTTTATTATTAAAAAAAACAAATAAAACATGCAATATGGAAATGACATCATATGCAAAGGTAAGATCACACATGTAACTGCTCAAAGATGCCAGTACGGAAAAACAGTCGCTCGACCTGCTTTTTCTGTCTTCCCCAATAAAAACCTGCAAAGTTCTCTCAAGAGAAACATGGGGGCACAACAAGCTAGTTCCTAGATTGTATAACAAGCACATAAATATAACATAAAAAGTGCAAGCAATCAAACCAGATGCCTTAGGATTAGGAACCAAATCCTAGGCATGAACACCCGAATATGCTAGGTGCGTCGGTTCCCCTTCCTGGGATAACTGCCCTTCTCACCCCAAGTCTGCCTTCCAGTGGGTGGTTGCTGACAAGACTGCATCATCAACTCCATCATGTTTTGAATCCAGACAGGAGGCTCACCGGAGTATTGCTCTTGAGGCCTTCTCAAATGCTTGGGTTTGCTCTTGTAAGTGCCACTGTAATTGGCTTGTACAAACCGCTGCTGAGGCCGCTGATGCTGAGATGCATGAGACCAAGGGGCTTGATACTGATGCCTTGATGCTTGTCCCCATGGTACTTGATAGGATGCCTGATGCCAGGGAGTCTGATGCTGAGCCGCAGGTCTAGCGCCATAATGAGCTTGTCTGGGCGCTTCTTTCTTGGTTTTGGCCTTTTGAGCTTTCAAGAGGGAGCATTGAGGCCGAACGTGCCCACTGAGACCGCAGTGATGGCAAATAGGAGGTCTTCTGATGGAATGAGGCTGCTGAGTGCTTGCAACATCATCATTGACTTTTTCCTTCTGTTTATCTTCAACAGCGGGAGGAAGCTCTGGGACTGTAGGTTTCACAAATACAGTCTTTGAGGAAGAAGGAACATCAGAAGAGGAAGCTACATACCCGAGACCGGTCTTATCATTTGGGTTCTTCTGGATGGACAGCATACGAGTCAACTTCTCATCAGTGACTCTCTCTAGCTGGAGCTGTGTCTCTAGTAGCTTTTCCTCCAGCTCTTGTACTTTGTGCAGCAATGAACTCTTCTCGGTCTGCAAACTGTTCAGCTCATTCAGGTGCTGCTTTCGACATTCCCTCAGCTTCTCAAACTCTTTGTAGAGTGTCTTGTAGGCCTCCTTGAGCTCTTCCTCATTTTCACTATGCTTCGAGTAATATGAGTCTTCTTCTTCAACATGTGGGGCTACAAAGGCCAAAATTTTTTCAGACTCTGGAGCTTCTTCTTCTGACTTATCACTGAGAGTCACATTGTATGCCTTCCCCTTGTCCTTTTCGAGATTTCAACAATCCGCCCGGATATGCCCAAAGCCTGAGCATTCAAAACATCGGGGTCCTCTGGGATCTCTCTTCTCCTCTTCTCCTCTTCCTCTGGTTCAGCTTCTCTGAGAGGTTTCTTCATTTTATCAGAAAACTTCTTCTTGAACCGATCATCTTTCATCAGTCTTCTGAAATTTTTGGCTAACATAGCCATAGCTTTGTCTTCATCCTCAGAGTCATCTTCAGAGGAGGCTTCTACCTTCTTCTTGGAAGCCTTTAGGGCAATGGTCTTCAATTTCTTGACCGGGGGCAGAGACAGCTCATATATTTGAAGAGATCCAACTAGCTCTTCAATCTTCATCTCTTCTAGATCCTTGCTTTCTTCAATCATTGTTACCTTGATCCTGAAACGCTCGGACAAAGATCTTAGAATTTTTCGGATGAGTTTTACATCCGAGATAGATTTCCCAAGACTCACCATGGAGTTTCTAAGGTCACTTATCTTGGAGTAAAACTCTCCAAAAGTCTCTTCTTCCAACATCTTAATTTCTTCAAATCTTGAAGTCAACATTTGAAGTTTGGCAGATTTAACTAATTTCGTGCCTTCATATGTTGTTTCCAAGATTTGCCATGCTTCTTTGGCTGATTCGCGGTTTGAAATTTTGGCGAATTCAGAGGGAGAAAGTGCTTGGCACAGAGCATGGAGGACTTTATCATTGGAAAGTCAGGCGTTTTTCAGAGGAACTGTTTCAAAAGTTGTATCCTCTGGTTTAGTCCAACCAGAGTCAACAATACTCTAACAGTCAATAGATTTTAAAAAGAATCGCATCCGAGCTTTCCAATAGCCATAGTTCGTACCATCAAAGGTAGGAACAGAATAAGATTTTGAGACATATCAAGATATAGAAGTCAAATATAATAACACTCAAGAAATTAATCTTCTCAGAGTGTACCAAGCTCTGATACCAATTGAAAAATTGAATTGACTTCTAAAAATAAAGTGTGTGCATAAGTATCAACAAAAATTAAAGCACAGCGGAAAGTAAATGACACATAGATTTTTGTTCACGAAGTGGAAACTCAGTTAAGAGAAAAACCACTCCGGGGCAGCCAAACCCAGGAATTCCACTATTCAGAAGACATAGCTAGATACAAGACAGTAACACTCACATGTACCGATGCAGTGGTCGTACCTTGATCTCTGATGTGTAACTCAACACGAACGCTTCCCAACCAGGTTCACCTACCTGAAGGGGTCTTCAATGGAACTTCTTACCTTAGAGTCGACCTCTAAGATAGACTTCGGTTTACAGCACAACACACTTGTAAAACGGCTTCAGAGGGATTGATAACTTCTCTGAGCTCTAATGGAATTCACACCGAATTCTTGCAGTTCTCAGTGCCCAGGGGCCTCTATTTATAGGTTGGGGGCTCAAATGAGCGTCAGGCAAAATATACTTAGGCACCGTCCGGACGGTGGACATGGGCCGTCTGGACGGACAACTGTGCGACAGGATTTTCCAAAAATTTCACGGAGAAATCTTTCCTGTTTAAGGACATCGTCCGGACGGGATGGCACATCGTCCGGACTGTCGCACGTCCGCTACAAGTAATTTCCTTATAAGGCTCTCGAGCATCCGGACCATGGGGGATGAGCGTCCGGACGGCTATTCTTCAACACGCAATTTCCATATCTGTAATGCGCGCGTCCGGACCATGATAGGCACGTCCGGACGGTTGAAGTCGAATCGGCAATTTCCATCTTTGATGCACGCGCGTCCAGATCACAGCTGTCAGACGTCCGGACGGTCATATTTGAATTGCGATTCTTGCCTTACGGAGACGCGCGTTCGGACGGGATACCACAACGTCCGGACGGTTGATTGATCTTCCCTTTCTTGGAACTTGGAAAGAAATCAGAAACTGATCGAGTACTGGGAGGCGTCCGGACATGCTGCTGAACCGTCCGGACGGATGCAAGCTAGCACAGAAACTTCTCGATACAGTATGGGGTCCGGACGGAATGAACACTTCGTCCAGACGGATGATGCTGGTTTGTCTAGCGTCCGGACGGGATGACACGTCGTTCGGACGGATGGAACAGTGGACAGATGGACGTCCGGACGGGATGGCTCGATCGTCCGGACGGCTGACAGGGAACTTGAATTTCTTCTGACTTGCAGACTCTGAATAGTGGAATCCCTGTTTACAGCATCTTTACACTTAAGTGATTTTGTCCAAATACAAAATGAGGCCAAAATACTAACAACATGTCTTGAAACATAGACTTAACCAGATTGGAGAATGAGACATTTATACCCTTTATGATTCAGGCTTAACCAGATTGGAGTGATAATCCATTTTATGTTTCTTTTATGGTCAGGTAGGGCCAACAAGCACAACCAAAAATCTTGAGAAAAAGTGTAATCAGGTCGTTTGTGAAATAATTTCTCAAAAGGGGAGAGATTTTTCAGAATTGAGGTCGAAAGATGATTAATTAGGAAACAGACGGTTTGGAAAGCCTCATCCCAAGTGTTTGGGAATGGAGGGTTGGGCCATAAAGGAGATCTCCAATCCGTTTCAATAATGCATCTATGGGGTGGTTCAATAGACCCATTTTGTCGATGGGTGTATGGACAACTGAGACGGTCGTGAATGCCTTATGAATTTAACAAAGTATTTAGGGATCTATATTCACCGCTCCAATCACTTTGAATGGCCTTAATTTCCCAATTAAAATGATGTTCTAACATGTTTCTGAAAATGGATAGAGGCATTAACAACATCTGATTTTTGCAAGCAATAGGAAAACATCAAATAAAATTGCTAAAATTGTCCACAAATGACACATAATAACGATTTCCATTATTGGACACAACAGGCCGGGGATGGACCCCAAACATTAGTAAAAAGAAAATCTAAGGGATACCTATGATGACAAAGATGCTGGAAAAGATAAAGGATGGCTTTTGGCCTGTTGCACTAAAAAAAAAAAAAAAAAAAAAAAAAAAAAAAAAAAAAGAACGCCGAGATGTAGTTAAGAAACCTATGAACACTCTTTCATTTCCACTTACTCTCTCTCTCTCTCTCATCCTCGACGCCACCAATTCCTCCACCTTGACGCTGCTTATGTGTTTCTTGCTTTTCTTCCTTACTGTGCATCAAATTTCAGAATGTTTGATAATAATGGTGAATTTAGTTGGCTCTAGTGGTGGACTCAAGTTTAGTTGGATTTAGTTCTTGAATTGGTGTTTTCTTTTTGTTTGGATGAATCAATGCATTTATAAACCTTTAGAGTACATCACTTCAGTAAACACCGAATACATCCCACAAACAAAGGGAACAACACAAAAACAACCACAAAGGGCTTACAACCAAAGCCAAGACAGCACAGCTCAAAACCAAAACCTACACAAAGAATTTCCGGTAAATCCCAAGCCACACATCTAGTTTTTGGTAGCAATAGCATTCCTAAACACAAGCCATAACATGAAGGCATGTCGAGGAATGGCTAATGGAAACCACACAACCTGCCACCAGGGACCCTCAGGAGCTTTAGTCCTAAGAGCATTCCGAGTCTCTGAACATGAGTAGATTCCTCTCTTCGATTTCCACACAGGTACATCATCTTCTCCAATGGCAATACTCAGAAGTTTGATCTGAATATCAACCAAATCATCCGAGCGAGCAGGAGGCTAGACCCAATTCCCATTCTGCAGAACAACGGACAATTTAGCATCAATGCCAATTAATTCCAAAATCATAAACTATCCGGAAGCCAAGCAATCTACCAGTCGGGTGCCAATTATTAAACCAGAGAGAAATAGCATAGCCTTTCCCAACTCTATAGCTCAAGAACTCCTCAACCACATCACGGAGGTTTAGTAACTTTTTTCAATTCCAAGAACAAGTTTTAGGAATTGGAATTTGCCATAGATTCCTTCCTTTCAGCCAGTTTTCCTCCATCCAAGCAATCCATAGAGAACCTGCTTGAGCAAACAGATTCCATATATGGTCAAGCATGTTAGCACGGTTCCAAACTTCTAGCCTTCTAATCCCAAGACCACCTTAGACTTGGGAAAGCACTCTTTGTCCCAAGAAACTTTATCTAATCGTACAAACCCCATTTTTTTATGCTAATAGTTTGCTTCTACTGATTCTATCAAATTGCATTGGACAGAACTATTGCTTCGGAAGAAAATGTTTAATCGAAATTACGTGTTTATTTCAGTTTAATTGGTTTTGTATTGTTAATTAATATGGACATAATCATATAAAGATATTATACCAAATATTTTTATACAATGTATTTTCCATCTGATTGAACCTGAAAATTATCTGTGCTATCCAGATTTTGTTCCTTTTTCCAATAGCCAATTGCTTATAAGCTAAAAATCATAATTTGTTCAAATTGGGAAAGCAATCATAATTTGTGCTCAGCTTGCTATGATATGCCGTTATCCGAGAGGGACACGGTTCGATTTTGGTTCACCAGCAAAAACGTTTGTTATAATCCTTCGTTATCAAATCTATAAAATACCTTCTATTACAAAACCACCCATCATACAATTTTCTATTTGCCCCTAGTAGCTTGGACCTCAATGAAATCATAAGATCCAGGATTTGGGTGGAATATTACATATATATATATATATATATATATATATATATATATATATAGATTTATATTTTGTTCTACTTTTATACACAAGGAGATAGATCTTACTACATCATGGAGGAAGCGAAGAAACAGAAACAAAAATATATAATAAAGAAAACAAAAAAGTTGAGCCTTTGATCTGATGTGGGTATGTCACTTAACGACCAAACGTTTGGCGCAGATGGTGCAGTGGTGCTTGCGCTTGTTACGGAAGTAGAGAGGCACGAAACAGAACCTCCACTGGCTCTGTACGTCCATGGCTTGCACCGTCCCTCCGCAGTACGGACACGCCCCTGGCGCTGCCTGCCTCGACACAACCCTCTCCTCCTCGTCGCAAACGAAAACCAGACACATCCCTTTCTTTCTTTCTTTCTTTCTTTCTGTCTGACTATTGGTGATATTTCACAACTTGGAATATTGGTATTTAGGTGATGATTTTGGCAGCTATTTTGTTGATTGTTGTGTGTGTATATATATATATATGTGTGTGTGTGTGTGTGTGTATAAAGGATTGAGAAGGGTTTGGGGTCTGGAAGGATTTAGCTGGGTCTGGGTTCCTGGAAGCTCGCCGGAAAGGGGAAATGTTTGTGTACGAAGTGAAGCGCGTGTGTAGAAGATTCTAGCGCCCGCCGGATCCATAACTTTTCCACGCTCTTATCTCTGAAGAATGTCATGTCATTCGCGCGTTTGTACGCGCTCCTTTGGTCTTTGAAACGCGTCTAAAAGATTTCTTCAGGATAAAAATAATTTGTACACGTAAGCGTCTTGATCAACGTCGGAGAAAGGCGAGTAAGCTTCCCTCTTCCGTATGGAATTCCAAGCGTAAGCATGGGATGACAAATATACCCTTATATTCCCCACTTTATTATTCAACGCATCATTTGTTTATTCCAAAATCTCTCTCTACCTGCCCCTTATCTTATAAGTAACAACATATGTCATAATGACTCATGCATACCTCAAATTATTAATATTATTAATATAAGTTATGCTTATTGCTCAACTTGATAATGGTATTTTTATTTTATTTTTATAAGTACAATCAAAAGAAATTACAAACAATAGCTACAAATGCAAGAAAAAGAAATTAAATACAAGCTTAACAACTAGACAGACAACGAGAACTTCCAAATACTAAAAGGAAACCAGAAAGGTTGAAGTCACTTGCGAATACAGCCAATAAAAGCCGCAACGCACTATGATGGGTAAAATTATCGGGAGTATGAGAACTCCTAAAAACTCAGATCTAGACTAGTTTTCAAGGAAGCCGAGTAGACTAAGAATCAGAACAATGAAAGAGAGATCTCTTACGCAAATAAAGAGTTTGAAGCCGAGCAGGTTTGGGTTAAGCAGACTAGTTTCCAAGGAAACCGAGTAGACTAAGAATCAGAACAACGGAAGAAAGATCTCCTACATAGATACGGAGTCTGAAGCCCAACTAGTTTAAGTTAAGCATAAAGCAAAAACACAAAGAAAACAACAATACATAATTGAAAAAACGAAACAAAGAGTAGAAAAAAATCTTCAAGCCCGAAAATCAACAACACCAGAAGTGGAAGTGGCGAAGACGTGGAGGCGTGTGAGATTCACGCCCTGGTGCATGAAGACCAGCAAGTTGAGCGAAAGGAGGCGACGGGGTGTGGGGAGACCGGAGATGGATGATGGTAGAGAGGCAGGTTGGTTGGCGGAGCTGGTTGAGGGAGGCAAATCGAGATTCAAAGAAGCCAAAATTGAGACCCATGACATATCCATATGGAGGAGGTGTCCTAGGGGCTTGGAGAAAGTGGTAGGGCATCAATGATGGAGTTGAGGTTGCGATTTATGGGGGAGATTGGATAAATCACGCAAGGCGATGGATTATACCTCATAAGAGGTGGAGAAAACTACCTAGAAGAGAGAAAGCATAATGAGAAAAAGGAAGATGAATAAGAGACGGGAGGAGGGAAGAATTCTTCCCTCTTCCTCGAGCTGTTTCTCTTCTTGGCGATGAGAGAATTTTTTTTTTTTTTTTTTTAAACCCTAGCTGATTGATCCTTGACATACTGATTATAATGGTGTTTTTTTTTCCCCCCTAAATTACTGATAATGGTGTTTGAGTAATGCTAAATAATGCACTTTTATTTTACTTTCATTGATTTATTGGACTGATGTGGTTGTGCCATCCGTCATTTATTTTTATTTTATTTTTTATTTTTAAGAAAGATTGATAGACACTGTCACATCAACCCAATATAATAGGAGTGTACTCTTAGTGTTTTACAACATTGCATGTCTCTCTTGTTTGTAACCAAAGAGCTTGAAATTCATATCTAATTGCTTTTGATAACCATTCAATATTGGAGTTTGAAGACAATTTCCACCTTGCTATTATTTCTTTGAAAAGATTTACTACATTTTTTTTTAAGAAATAATTTACTACATTGTTGATAGACCTTGAGAGCAAGAGTGGAAATAAAATTTTTAGTTTGAGTGTAAGCCTAAAATAAAAAGAGAAATGACAAGGGTACCAAATTTTTTACCAAAAATTGAATATTAAAATAATATGGAGCTTATTCATTAATACCCGTAGCATTTCTATTTATTAATTATTTTTATCATGAGAGCCCCTTCTGTCCAGTCACAACAGAAAACAAGGGTTTTATGCCCATCAATAAAAGATTGACACACAGCCTAGAACATGAAAAACAAGTGTTAGCAAAACACTAGATCTAATCCATTTTTTTTCACTATTTTGGTTTGGAAAAAAAAAAAAATCCTAGCCACCACCCGCTCACTTCAGACGCCGTAGCACCGCCAGTTTCCCCGCTCTGCCACCGATAAGTTCAACCTCTCTCTCTCTCTCTCTCTCTCTCTCTCTCTCTCTCTCTCTCTCTCTCTCTCTCTCTCTCTCTCTCTCTCTCTCATGGTGTGGGTCTCTCTCTATGGTTTCAGCCGATTTCTAGATCAACGACCACTTGTAGATCATCTCCAATTTCTAGATCAACAACCACTTCAGTGGTTGCTAGCGACATCTGGCCATTAAAGGTGGTTTTAGTGGTTGCCGGCGGTTGTTGTGGTGTTTTTTGGCGAGTTTCGACAGATTTGTGGTGTTTAAATGTCTTTCCGGCGAAATCTATAGGGTGATGGCGAAATTCATAGTAGGGGAGGACAACACCTGCCCAACCCGACAACCAATTTGAGTCAGCTCCAACATATGGATTCGGTACGAATAAAAATCAATAATGGTATCTGTTTTTATAATTTCAACCAAGTCATGTCGGAATTTGAAAATAATTTATTGACTTCTAATTTAAACCAAGTTTGTGTTTGTATGTAAACAAATATCTTAAATACGGAATTTAAATGAGACAAGATATTTGTTACGAAGTGAAAACTCTATGAGAGAAAAAACCACTCCGGGGCAGCTAAACCCAAGAAATCCACTATCCAAAAACAAAGCTAGTTACAAGACACTCGTACTCACATAACCCTATGCATTAGTCATACCTTTAACTCTGACGTGTAACTCAACACGAACGCTTCCCAACCAGATCTTCCTCTTGAAGG
Organism: Alnus glutinosa; assembly: GCF_958979055.1. Lineage (NCBI taxonomy): Eukaryota > Viridiplantae > Streptophyta > Magnoliopsida > Fagales > Betulaceae > Alnus > Alnus glutinosa. The sequence continues at coordinate 9,116,739 of NC_084891.1, read as the reverse complement.
GGTTTTTGATGGATTCCTTTACCTTAGGGCCGACCCCTAAGATAGACTTCACACGAATAACGAGCACACACCGGCAACGGCTTGAGAGCTAGCAGATCTTCAATTCTTCCTAAATACCCTTTCAAAGCACTATGGAATTCGTTACAGAATTCATACAATTTACAAGCTTAGAGCCCTCTATTTATTGGCTTAAAAGAAACCCTAAATCTACTAAAAAATGGACTCTGATTGCGGACCGTCCGGACGGCATTTAGCCCCGTCCGGACGGATTTCTGCGATATCTTTTCAGGAACAGCGCAATCCGGAAGACCGTCCGGATGCTACTCTCTTTCCGTCCGTATGGTGGGCCGTCCAGAGGCCGTCTGGACATTCAATTTGTATGATTTTTTCTTAGCTTTCCAACGATACCAATTTCGTCTCAATTCGATACTCGAGCAGAGAGTTATGATAAAAACACTGAGACGTGCGCAGAAATCTTCCTAGAAGCCTGAAATGGGTCCAAACAATTAACTGCAATTGCCTTTCCAAAATAGCACAATTCTATCCTTATCAGATCCACGACCGGATGGCTTAGCTGAGCGTTCGGACGATCTTCGCTGTATCTCCTTTATGCACTCGTAAAGGATACTTGGAATATTCTAGAATGTTGGACATCGTCCGGACGTGTTGCCACGTCGTCCGGACGTCTTGCAGAAACTTCCCAAACAGTGTCGACTGACGAAATCCAACTCCGTGTAGAAATTGGAGAAGCTTGACCTAGCGTCCGGACATCTTCAACACTGAAGCTTCTAGACACTGCGGGACGTTCGGACGGAAAGTTCTCGTCGTCCGGATGGATGTTACTAATTGAAGAGCGTCCAAACGGGAACACCACATCGTCCCGACGGTTGCTTGGGATCCGACTTCTCTGAGTTGAAATCTACACAGAATCTTCCTTGAACACTGAAATAGCCTTCCTGAAGCTTATGACACTTGCAACTTGTCATAATACGGCTCTTTCCACATCAAAGAAATAAACTCTGGATATCTGAAGACTCTGAAATATACGGCATCCCTGTGAAAGCAGTAACAGTACATAATAGTGATTTTGTCAACAGAATGTTGCCAATCAAAAACTAACAAACTCCCCATTTGGCCATTCTGAGAGAAAAATCACTAGATCGGTTAAAAATACATTACCAGTCCAAAAACTAACATGTACTCCCCATTTTTGTCTCAAATGGACAAAGGGTAAACAGAGTATAGAAAGACCACAGTATCAAAATACTCCCCCTTGATATCTCAACAGAACAAGGGTAAACAGAGTATATAAAATCCACAGACAAAAATGTTCTAAAATCCAAAACAATAGGAAACTAGAGAAGAGTCTGTAAGTGACCCATAAGAGAGGAACAAAAATCCTCCAAGTACCAAATCCTGCTGATCCACTGATATCAAGTAACGGAGAGAAAACCGTATAAAAAGCTGGATTTGAACTACTTCAGCTCCTAGTTCCTGAAGCCTGGAAATGATAGACTGAAAAGTTTCAGTCACTTGAGTCTTCTTGCTCGAAACTGATCATCTGCAGAAAGAAATCCTCTAGACAAGTGGTCTGCAAGATGATAACGAAGATTCACCCCTGAATCTCTAGCTGGTGCAGATCTAGAGGAAAAGGTTATGGAAGACTCTGTATGAACATATGATTTCAACATTGGTCTGTTTTCCAAAGAGCCCTCCATCTAATACTATGCTGGAGGCCGTTGGACAACATATTCCTAAAAATATTTAAACAAAAATTTATCCAAAAATAACACCACAAGGAAATATTAGATCTTGTTAGTTTCAAAAAGAATGTAGTATTATGATGGCTATCAATTAGATGCATAAAGAAATACAAAAGTAAATATAGCAATCCAAAAGACACAGATAAGTAATATCCATCCAGCATAAAGATAGAAAAAAATATTCATGCACAATCTCTCAAATCATAATCAATTAAAGATTCTAATATTCTAAAAAGAACCAAAGCTTAATAGAATAAGGAAAGTCAAAGGAAATACTTGGGAATGAGAAAAGATGTGCAGAGAATACCAAAATCTCGGGATCAGTCCGAGAGAAAACACACACAACACAACATGATAGAACAGATAAAAAGTAATGTGTGTTTGGCAGAGAAAGGAAAAAGCTCGCGTCCGGACGTGGTACATACTCGTCCGGACGACATGCTGTCAGATAAGAGATCGACAGAGCCGAGCACGTCCGGACACAAGAACATGTCCGTTCGGACGCTTCACATTAGAAGCTGAAAAGTAGGGGGAAATATGCAGAACAAAAATTTCTTAACGTTAGCTTCAGAACACGCATGTATAAATAACTGATAAAACAGTCAAATAACATTTCAAAAATATACCAAGATATAATTGAGAGTAAAGAATCAATAAGCACAAAAATTTCCCTGCAGATAGGAATTTTTCAATATAAATTTAACTCATGGAATGCGTTTGTGTGTGAAAGATTTCACAAGAAGGTATGAACTTCACTGATATGACTTAAGGCAACCAGATTTTCTAAATAAGAGAGAAAATCAATGTTAGATCAGTCAAAAGTCAAACCTTTTTATGCTAGGGCCTAGTTACCTTCATCTGATACACTCCCCCTAAGCTGCAACACTTTTCTTTTACTATGTCTTTTAGTGACCGTCTATTTCCACACTGATGTGGTCACTAACTATTTCTTTAGGGACAAGATCAAGAACAGATTTAGCATAAAAGTAGTAGATCTTTTTATTTATCCATATATATATATATATATATATATATATATATATATATATATATATATATATATATATATATATATATATATATATATATATATATATTTTAGTTTTGAATGCTTTTTATCACTTGGTGCTGCAACCTAGAAAGAATGCCAGAATTTATGGGTTCTAGGTTCAATTAGCGAGTTGGTCAATTTGACCATCTTAACAAAAAAATCTCTCTCATTTAAAATTTTCAGAAGCTAAAAGTCAGGAGGAGAGAAAAAAAAAAATACCTTAGGGGAGCTTTGGATAGTGCACAATTTTTCATCGCATGAGAAAAGCAACTATCTAGCATTAAGATGCACAGAAAAACTTAGCGGATATTAGACAAAAACTCTCAATCATATATAAGCATATTCAAATAATGCACAATGAACTGAGATATCAGGCAAAAACACATACAATATCTGAAAAGCTATATATATAAAAAAATAAAATTCTGTATCTTCTCCCCCAATTTTTTATTTTTATTTTTATTTTTAAAAAATAAAAGCGGAAAAAACAATAAAGACATGCTTAAAAGGAAAAGAACATATGTCTAGACAAAGCATGTAGGTTAGAGCAAACATGTCCTCAAGGAGAGAGGTTTGACTATACCAAGACAGAAAAGCAGTGACATGCTTTCTCTGTCATCCTTAGAATGTACCTAAAATTCTCAAAGCAACCAAGAGAAAATCTAGGGATAGAAAAGGTGGTTCCTCAAACAGAATGCAACGCAAAAATAGGATATAAGATATGACAATCAATGCAATGCAAACATACCTGGAATGCACTAGGAACCAAAATCCTATGCATGGGAGACCTCACCTACACTAGGTGAGTCCACTCCCCCTCAAGGAGTGAATGGTCTCATCATTCCTGACCCATACCTGCTTGACCTGTGGCGGTGGTTTGCAAGTCTTGTTCATGTTGTCCATTCTTCTTAGCATACATTGCATTAGGCTCAGCAACCCTTCATAGCCATGGTTGCTAATGGGCTTCTGCAGCTTTCTCTTGTAGTCGGAGGAACAAACTTCACTTGTCGCTGCTGATGCCGTGGAGCCTGAAATGTAGTCGGAGGTAGAGTGCCTGATGTAGCTCTTGTTGGCAGCTCCTTCTGAACCTTTGACTTTTGTGCCTGAAGATGTGGACATTTGGGTCGGATGTGACCGGTGATGCCACAGTGATGACAGGTGGGCAGGCTTCTTTTGTTGGAATGCTGCTTGACTTTCTCTGCAGAAATATGGTTAGCATTCTTACAAACAATATTGTCCTTACCTTTTATATGTCTCCTATGCGGTAAGACATATTTTGATAAGGAAAAATCTTCAACTTTACTTTTCCGCAAAGCATCCTGCTTAATCCAAGGCCTGTGGGATTTCAACAAATAACAATTTGGCCTAATATGATCAAGCTTCCCATAATTATGACACTTAGGAATAAACTTACCTTGTATTCCTGATTCCTTGGAGTTAGGCATCAAATGATTAGTTAAGCAAGAATTATCTAAACAAACTGTATCTTCTATCACAGGCTTAAATCATTAAATCAGAATCTAATTCAGAATCAGAAGCATGTGAAGTAGAAGTACTTAAATCATTAAGAATTAAATCAGACTTGTTAGAAATATCTGTATGAATACAAAGCATGTTTTTCAAATTATTACTAGATAATTTTTTCAAGAGATCGTCCAATTCTTTTAATTTATTCTCTAGTGCATCAACAGTATCAAAAAGCATGGTATTCTCAGATTTCAAAGAGTCAATCAAAACATGTGATTCAGATAATTGTAAAATCAAAGACTCTTTTTCTTGCTTAATCTTCTTGAGTTCTTTATTGGATTTCTTAAAGAGTTTACCTATCAAAAGGGTATCTTAAGAGAAACCATAAAAATCATCTTCACGGAACTCAGGAAGATTTATGTTAGAAGAAGTCATGGATCACACTTAAGAAATAAATCTAAAACACAAGTGTAACCTGCTTTGATACAAATTGAAAATAATTTATTGACTTCAAATTTAAACCAAGTATGTGTTTATGTGCAAACAAATATCTTAAATGGGGAATTTAAATGAGACAAGATATTTGTTATGAAGTGAAGACAATATATTGGCTCCCCCGGAGTGAAGAGAAAAAATCACTCCGGGGCAGCCAAACCCAGAATTCCACTATCCAAAAATAAAGCTAGTTACAAGACACTCGTACTCACATAACCCTATGCAGTAGTCATACCTTTAACTCTGACGTGTAACCTAACACGAACGCTTCCTAACCAGATCTTCCTCCTGAAAGGGTTTTTGATGGATTCTTTTACCTTAGGGCCGAACCCTAAAATAGACTTCACACGAACAACGAGCACACATCGGCAACGGCTTGAGAGCTAGCGGATCTTCAATTCTCCCTAAACACCCTCTCAAAGCACTATGGAATTCATTACAGAATTCATACAATTTACAAGCCTAGATCCCTTTATTTATAGGCTTAAAAGAAACCCTAAATTTGCTAAAAAAATGGACTCTGACTGCAGACTGTCCGGACGGCATTTAGCCCCGTCCGGCCAAATTTCAGCGATATCTTTTTAGGAACAGTGCAATCCTGAAAACCGTCCGGACGCTACTCTCTTTCCTTCCGGACGGTGGGCCGTCTGGTTGTTCAAGTTGTTGGATTTTTTCTTAGCTTTCCAACGACACCAATTTCGTCTCAATCCGATACTCGAGCAGAGAGTTATGATAAAAACATTGAGACGTGCGCAGAAATCTTCCTGGAAGCCTGAAATGAGTCCGGACGGTGTTGCCCTTCCGTCCGGACGGTTAACTGCAACTGCCTTTCCAAAATAACACAATATCCTTATCAGGTCCACGTCCAAACGGCTTAGCCGAGCGTCCGGACGATCTTCGCTGTATCTCCTTTCCACACTCGTAAAGGATACCTGGAATATTCTGGAATGCTGGCCATCGTACGGACGTGTTGCCACGTCGTCTGGACGTCTTGTAGAAACTTCTCAAACAGTGTCGACTGAAGAAATCCAACTCCGTGTAGAAATTGGAGAAGCTTGACCTAGCATCCGGACGGTGTTGCTCTGACGTCCGAACGTCTTCATCGCTGAAGCTTCTAGACACTGCAGGGCGTTTGGACGGAAAGTTCTCGTCGTCCGGACGGATGTTGCTAACTAAAGAGCGTCCGAACGGGAACACCACATCGTCCGGACAATTGCTTGGGATTCGACTTCTATGAGTTAGAATCTACACAGAATCTTCTTTGAACACTGAAATAGACTGAAATAGCATTCCTAAAGCTTGTGACACTTGCAACTTGTCATAATACGGCTCTTTCCACATCAGAGAAATAAACTCTGAATGTCTGAAGACTCTGAAATATACAGCATTCCTGTGAAAGCAGCAATAATACATAATAGTGATTTTGTCAACAGAATGTTGCCAATAAAAAACTAACAGAATTCAATATTGGATTTTTAAAATTTTTGAATTTTGACCTCCTGACTCAAATTCCCATAGGTCATATAAATACAATTTTATTTCTAAAAGCCCTAATCGCTTGACAGTTGACGCCCTTTTTCTCTTCTTCTCTAGAATTTCTTCTTCCTTCATATAGCACCTACACATCTCAACCAACCCTCTTCACACCATCCTCAGTTCTATTTGACTTGATCAATAACCATCCGTGCCCAGCCTTAATGAAATCTGATTTTTTTGGAGCTCTAGTGTATTCGGCAGATTTTTTTGGTTAGTTCCGACAGATTTTGCATGTATCCAGTGAAATCTGGAAATTTGCTATTGGTTTAGTTGTTTCTGGCGGCTGTTGTGGGCTTTTTCTGGCAGAATTACTTGAGGAAGAAGGACCACTTAAGCTAAAGGATAATACCGGAGAAAGAGAGGTTGAACTTACCAGTGAAGGAGAGGCGGAACTGGCGGCTGTTTCTGGGGTGGGGCAGTGGCGGTGGCTGGGATTTTTTTATTTTTAATTTTTTTTTTTTTTCAAACTATAAAAGTGAAAAAAGGCTGGTGATTTGTTATTAGATCCAGTGTTTTGCTAACACTTTCTTTTCTTTGCTTTTCTTGTTTGATGCTGATGTGTCAACTTCTTAGTGGAGGGCAAAAACCTCTTGGTTTTTGCCAATGCCTGATAGAAGTTATACTTTTTGATCATTTCCAATGAATAAGGTCCACATCATTTTGGTACTCATCTCTTGATAAAAGATTTGGTAACTTTAGTATTTTTTAAATAAAAATAAAAATTTAGAGAATAAAACTTTGATTTTAGAAAAGTTAACAGGGATATTTTTTTCTTTTTCTTTTTCTTTTTCTTTTTTTAAAAAAAAATTAAAATTAGAAAAGACATTGTGACTTCAGCCTCCTAAGCCATGTAATTCGCGCCCTTGAGAGGGACCAAGTTAAAGAAAAGAAAAACAACTTGAGAGGGACTAAAGCTCAAATTAAATTCACAATGTGTTGGTAATGGGCATGAACAGCGGGTAGTGAAGAAATTTCATACTCAAATTCATTTATCATGGCGATTTGTATTTCTGCTTCACCTCTTAAAAGTGAAAACAATGTATCTTAGGCCCTAAATTTTAGTATTACAAAACAAAATAGTACAGCAAGTAAGGCCAAGAAAACTATTATATATATAATGTATTCAAAAGGTAGCATCACGCTCAGCAAAAAAAAAAAAAACAGATCTTTAGCTGCATGTATACGGTAGTTGTAAATTAAGTTGAATCGATTCATAGAGCAGGCTAAATGGCTGAGCAAAATCCAATAATGGACTATATAATATGCACAAAAATTGCCTAACAAGAACAAACAATGGTCTGCATTGTTGGATTTGGAACGCAGGAATATGTTCAACAGGGCATTGCAAGTTGACCTTAATTCACCGCGTCCTCGGGACACTAACTTTTGTGCCATCGCACTTGTAATTTTGAATAATTCTATAAGTTCAATAATAATTTTAAAAGTCATATTATTATTAGAGGTTTTCTACAACTCTTTCTCATATCTATAACTTTGTGTTTCAAAAGCTTCAAATTCAGACATTTTTTAGGTTAAAAAATTACTCAGAAGTTGCAGTTGTCGCACCAATTTATCATTATGCCCCAAAGTGCCTTCAGGACGCCTTGAATAGTAAACATGCTGCCTCTGAACGTTAGAACTTTGTCATGACGTTTATAATCAGTCTAGGAATGTTATAACTCCATCAGAGCATCTCCAGCAGACTTGCTATTTCCTTCAAAATAGTCAAATTTGAATTTTGTTGGTAAATTTTCTTCTCCAACAGAATGGCTATTTTAATCATTTCTCTAAACATATGAACAGTGAATAGCCAACACTGGCTATTCACTGTTCATGTGTTTAGATTTTTTTTATTAGTATTTTCTCTCTCCCTCTCTGATTCCTCTTCGTCCCTCTCCGTCCCTCTCTGTCACTCTTCATCCCTCATCTAACAATGGAAGCAACAGTATGAGCCTTGATCTTCCATGGATCGACGATGGGTGACGTCCGGTGGATGGGTCGACGCCAGTGAAGCTGGAGGTGGATTTCGATAGGGCCCGCCAGATCCTTCAGTGAAGTCTGGTCTGGTGTATTAAAAATATTCTGAGTGGAGATTTTGGTGGATCGGTCTTGATCGGTGGTTCCGTTGCTCTAGCCGTGGGTGGATCGGTGGTTCCGTTACTCTAGCCATGGGTGGATCGGTCTTGATCGGTGCTGATCGGTGGTTCCGTTGCTTTGGCCGTGGGTGGATCGACATCGTGTGTGCGGTGGTTGAACGGCGTTGATCCGATGGTTGAGTGGTGCGGTATTGAAGTGCTGCTCTGGTGCGGTGGGTGCTTCTTCTTCGTCGTAGTGCAGTGGGTTAGGGTTGGGGGAGACCGAAGAGTGAGAGAGAGACCGGAGAGTGAGAGAGAAATGAAAACAAAAATTAAAGAAAATGATTAAAAAATAATATTTTAAAAAAGTAGAGAGTGAACTATTGGAAAGAAAATAGGATAAACAGTGGTTAAAGTAGATAGTTGTTTTTTTTTAATAGCTATTCTAACTTTCATTGCTGGAGATGCCTTGAGATGTCCAAAACTATCCTAGGTGATGTCGTGACTTCCGAATGACCACTAGGTGATGTTTAGGTGTCGGATCTCTCTTGGAGCATGAAAATTCTTTACAACCACATCCATCATGACATCTTTTGATGAAAGCCTTCTTACCATATTTGTCATGACGGAACCTTGCATCGAGCTTAAGATCTTCTTGGACGCGCATCGTCATGACGGCTACATGATAGAACCTTACAGAAAGTCCAAAGGCTGCCGGATCACTTCCATCATGACGGTCTCCTGACAGCTAGATGACGGAAACAACCATAATCCCATTTTTTCACCTCACCAAACACATGGGAGATGAAAAAGGTTTACAATTAAAGTTTTGAACCACAAATAAGGCCAATTTCTAAAACCTAACCGTAACTTTCCCTTAATTTAAGAAACGGGAAGAGAATTTGTTGTAAGTGAGTTTTTGAGAATTTTCCTTAGATTTAGACAAAAAAAGAAAAAAAAAATGAGTTTAGATTATCTTAGGTGTTCGTTACATCATTGCATCTCTCTTTATTAGTTATTTGTAACCAAAGTTTGCAAATCATATCGAATTGCTTATGATAACCATTCAACACAGCTGTAGCTGCATGTATACGCTAGTTGTAAAGTAGACCCAATTCATGCACCAGGCTGAATGGATTAGCAAAATCCAAAAGTGGGACTATATAATATTCACAAAAATTGCCTAATAAAAACAAACAATGGTCTGCTTTCATGGATTTGGAATATTCGAATTAAACAAATGCTAAATATTATACCCTTATTTTATTTTTATTTCATTATTAATCTATTATTTATTTTTTTGGTTTGCAGAGAATGAGTCTACATCAGCCGAATAAGATAAAATAAAATGGATGCAACATGTAGCATTTCTTAAGAAAAAAATATTGGAGGAGAACTAATATGTATATACATATAATTCGTTTAAAAAATTATTCCAATTGTGGGTATGACATGTCAAATTGAATATTGTGATTCTGATGACTTGGGAACATGGTTACATGGGAACAACTTTATTAGCAATTTGAACAGAAGAAGTGATAGGTGAAGTGATTTTTAAAGTCATGAAAAACCTATGCAGGAATTCCTTTTTAGCATTTTCTAAACGCGTTAAAATGCAGTTTTCGGTATCATTGACTTATGTTGTAGGTGATATGACTTTTCAACAAGAATTTCATTTCCTTTTTGTTAATAATAAATAAATAAATAAATAAATAAAAAACAGATCTCATCATTTGCCATATTTTGCCATGAAATATAATTTTCGGAAATATTAGCTTCACAATAAAATATATTTTTCAGAAACAAAAATACATAATGAACTCCCAAGTCCCAACCAGAATTGATAAAATCCGATGCCGTTTATCCATAAAGTACCTGACAATTTAAAGGAGAAAAGCCATGAAAAGCCTCAGGAGCAGGCACAACATTCCACTCCACATTGAATTCCCACTTTTCAGCTTCAAACAACCTCCCTACGGCGACGTTTAATCCGCACGACACCACGTAAACCCTCCCCTCCACGCCGTTCACAGCCAAGGGTCTCTTCATTGCCTCGCGTGGGAACTTTTCCCCACCCACATACCTCCACGTGTCATCATCTGGGACGTACACCTTCATCCGACAGTCCCCGTACTCCGATATCATGAACAACCTCCCATCCACCACCACGCTCAGCCCCGACCACCCATCCCTCATCACTTTGCTCATCCCCCGCCACGTGTCCTCATCCGGATCGTACACCCTTCCTCTGGGCGAAAATTTGAACGGCCACGACCACCCCTCCGTAACATACATCTTGTTCCCGACCACAGCGGACTCGTACCTCGCCAACCACGTGTCTATCGTGGCAGCCGCGGTCCAAGTGTCGCTTTCGGGGTCATAACAGTCTGCGGTTGCGATCGATTCAGTGGTGCCGCTCGCATTTCCACCAACGGCTAGGATCTTTCCCTTAATACTCCCGGCCACGAAAAAGGATCGTGGGTTCGGCATAGGAGACACCGGCGACCATTGATTCGTTGATGTACGGTACAAGATCGCGGTCTGCATGGGAGTTTCTGGGTCTGACTCGTCTGACCGCATACCACCAAAGACGAAGAGCTTCCCCTGACGTGGCAGTGAGGCACACGCGAACCCCGGTGAGCCCACGGGCCAGGGACATGGCATGGGAGGTAAGACAAACCAACGGCCGGATCGCGGGTCCAGCGATTGCCACCGAATCCTGGCCGACGATTCGTGAAATGCAAGAACAAAAATATAAGGCAAAGAGAGCGACAGAGCTCTCTTGGAGCTAAGAAAGGCAGGGTCTGTAATGGCTCTTTTCCATGAGAACGACACCAAGCGTACCGACGCTTGGTATGGGTACGGAAGGTATAGAAGACAGAGCTCGGCGATCTCGTCCGGTAAACCCGGAATCAACGGCTCAGAATTCTTGTCACTTTCTTCGTGACCTTCAGCCTCCTGCGTCGTGGATGAAGATCTCAGACTTGTCATTCTTGAAATCACTACCGAAGATTCCCAAACGGGCTAAACTGTATGATTTCTGGAATTTTTACAACTGGCCGGGTAGAACAAACATGTTAAACTGGATGAACAAGTGGAAGCAGGTATTTGCACTTTGCAGAGCTTTTTCTGTAAAATATATAGAGAAAGAAAGCCTCGATCGGGAAAAGGAGAGAGATAGAGAGAGAAAGATTGAGTGATGACGAATTGAAGGTAGCAAGGCCTATTGGGTTTGGAATTGTTTAATTCTTTTGGGTGGTGTCGAATTATGCTCTCCTTGTCTAGAAACCGGAATATAAGGAGGTGATGAAAAAAGAGTGATATTTAAACTAAACTCCGGCAAATCCGAAAAGCAAAGACTTGTGTGATCAAGACAAACGGTAAGAAATGAAAATCAACCGAGAATCGGGAGAGGTGACGTACGTGTGAGAGAGTAGGGACGAGCTATAATTAAGGATGTCTTTTTCGAGTCTTCTCAAAATTAATTTTGATCTTTTACGCCTCTAATGATAATTTTAAAAATTAGGTCAATATTAAAAAATAAAAAGAAAAAGAAAAACGTAAATGTTCCTTTTAATATTATTAGAGGAAAAGATATGTAGCGACGGTGACCAGAGTCAAAGAGCATTAATGCAGTTTGGGCCATGATTAGGAGTGGTTGGCGCGTGTTTAGAGAATAAAAAATCAGATCTGCCCTTGCCCAACCCAAACCCTATTAATCATTAAAGTTAATTTATAATTGGAGCAACAGGGCTAGTGGGTTGGACAAATTTTTATTTTATTTTATTTTATTTTTAATTTACAATTGCAAATAGAGGAATGACGACCATCTGGTCACTAATGATTTTTTTTTTTTTTGGTTTTCATGAAATTAATTAGTATCAGACTTTGAGGGATAGGATATCTTGAAGCATTCATGTAGTGGAATTCTTAGTCATATTTGTAAGGATATAAATTTCTTTAAATTGGGTTGATAGAATTTTTAATAATAATAGTTTATTAAAAAATTATAGATTAATTAAAAAATAATGTGTTTTTCACATGTTAAGAATACAAGATAATTTTATATACTGAATTAGAAAAAAAAAAAAAAAATCTCCCAACTTAATTTGAAGAAAAATTAATGACGTGTAATGACTCTTTGAAGCATGTATTTTGGGTTTATAATAAGGATAAGGATTTCATACAATTTCAAAAAATTATAAATTTTTAAATTATAAATTTAAGTATTTTTAAGTCTCAAAATGCTTGAAAAATACCATTTTGAAAAGGCGTTCTACGGTCTTTTCAAGATTATTTTTATTCTACAATTAATCTCATCATCAATCCATGATCAATATGCATTGCAATTTAATGCCGTAAAAGATTGTCAGCAGACAGAGTTTTCCTTCAAACTCAGTCTATAAAATTGTCATATTTTTAAGCATGTGAAAAATACATGTTTTCTTAATAATATTAATAGAGTTGGAGGAATTTTATTAAAAAAATGTGTACTTCTCACATACTATTAAAAAAACATGTATTTCTCACATGTTAAGGAACACATGACAAATTAATAAACTAGGTTGGAGAAAGATTCTTCTAACCCAATTTAGAGGAAAAATTAGCTCAGCTTGTTAATGATTTTAAGATAGTATTTTTTAGCGGGTGCTTTTTAGTTTTTGTATGAAAAAACTATTTTTATGTGACATTAAGGTGAAAGTCGTTTTAAATGTTTTTTTTTTTTTTTTAATTTTTTTTTTATTTTGGGTTGTTCGTTAATTTCTCATTTTTATATTTATTTTTTATTTTTTTAAAAAAAGGAGAAAACAAAAGAGTTAAGAAAAAAGTGTTATCAAATAAAAGGTATACAAAAAAGTGTTTTAAGGTGAAAGTAGTTTCAAATGTTTTATATTTTGAGTTGTTTATTTATTTATTTAATTCATTTTTTGTTTTAAAAAGAAAAAACAAAAGAGTTAAGAAAAAAGTGTTATAAAAAAAAAAAAAAAAAAGGGACAAAGAAACTTTCTCTAACTCAATTACTTATAAAAAAAATAAAAAAAATTTCTCTAACTCAATGTATAAAATTGTCCTTATTTATTTATTTATCTTTTTTGTTTTTTCTTGTCACGTTAATACAAAATTCACTAGTTTACATTACATGATACAAATGAAGAGGTTCTTTTATCAAATATTGACAATTAACTTGAAGGATTGAAGTCAAAAGTTATTAATACATGTCTGGTTTGGTAACGAGTGTGAAAACACTTTTTATTTTCAAAACTAAAATTACTTTTTTCAAAATCATTAAAAAATTCGAAATATAAAATATTGTCAAATAAATACCCTAGCAAAAATATGTGTCAACTTTACATCACAATAATAATAATAATAATAAATCACATTAATTTTTTTTTTTTTTTTAAAAAAAAAAAATTCAAAACCATTATTAGACATAATAGTGTGTTTTGGTCTTTCTAGCTAGGATTTGAAACTTAGATTTATTTTAATAATTTAACCAAACACTATTAAGTGGGAATGTACATGCGGATAGATATTAATCGCCCTCATCTATTATCAGTAGCTATCTGCTATCCGCACATATGCATGTGGTTAGCAAAAACACTGTCCACATATGTGGATGCAGATAACGATTTTAAGGTATGAAGATAATATCCGCATTCAAATACCATTATATATATATATATATATATATATATATATATATATATATAACCAAAATGATGTTGTTTTAGATTTAGTATAGGTTATGTTTACATTAGTTTGTTTGGTTTTGTTGTGTTCTAGTATAACACTTAGAAAACATGCAAAATAATGTAAAATCAATATATTTGCAAAAGATTAGGACTTGAAAAAAAAAAAAAAAAAAAAAAAAAATCACTAAAAATCGGTCTAAATTATTTTTAAAGTGTTTAAGTCTCTAATAAAGACCCAAACAGGGGCGGAGCCAGCATATGGGATTTGAGGGAAAAAATTAAAAAAAAATAATTGGGAGGGCAAAACTGAAAAATAAAAAATTTACGGATAAAATTTTAAGTTTTTAATTTTTTAATTTTTTTTGGGAAAAAACAAGCCACAATGTAGCTCTATCCTGGACGCAAAGAATGTCAAAAACTAAATTAGGCCCAAAAACCCATTTCTTTTTCTCAAAAAAAAGAAAGAAAAGCTATTACTTAATATGCGGATAACGTACAGATAGTAACTATATGTAATAACAGCGCGGAAACAAATAATAAAAAGATTGGAATGCGTATATTTAAAAGTGATGTCTGAATTTTGCGAATGTGGCTGCGGATATTGTAAATATCCACATTCGATCCCCATGTACACCTTTACTATTAAGAGAATGTTTGTGATTGCGTTAAAGAGCTTAAAAAGTACTTTTAGTACATAAAAAATTGTGCAAAGCAAATAAGACCTGTTTAGTAAAAAAAATCAAAAAATAATTCTTTTGATTATTTTGCTCTAAAAAAACACTTTTAAAAAAAGCTTAAAAATAAAGTTTTTTTTTTTTTTTTTTTTTTTTTTTTTTTTTTTATCAAAAAATTCTTTCTATATTTTAATTTTTTTTTTAGAGTCTTTTTTTTTTTTTTTTTTTTTTTTTTTTTTTTTTTTTTTTTTGAAAGAAGCAAGCAATAGGGAAAAAACTAGAACTAGGTGGAAAGATACCTACCACCTCTCAAGAAAGAGGGGGGGTCTTTGCCACTTACAATAAGAATTGAAGGTAAAGGAGAATGATAAGTGGGAATACTACCAGAAAAGGATCTGGTTGCGGCCCAATGTGCCACATAATGAGCACAGAAGTTTGCACTTCTTGAAATTTTTGTAACTTTCAAAGAGGACGAGGCTGAGATGGATCCAATCATTTTCAAAATGAGGAATGAAATCCTCCAATCTTGAGAAATATTTGGATGTCGGAGAGTAGAGATGACAACTTGTAAATCACCTTCCAAAATAAAGTGATTAAGATGTAAAGAAGTTGTCAAAAAGACTGCTTACTTCGCTGCGAGGGCTTCTATTTCTCAACCCATACAAAAACAGACTGAGAAAAATAGTATCAGCAATTTGGTAGTTAGATTCCATCTTGACTCTTCTGAGTGAATGAGACGGTCAAGCAGACAAATAATATTTGGCAACTACTAATTCACGCCCACACAAGTCCTTGTCAACAATCAATTACGAAGAAAAAAAAAATCAAAAAGATGGAAAATCGTTATATTTATCTACTAAATCGTTAATTCCATGACCATATATCCAATCAAATATTAAAGAACGACAAAAATGAAATCAAACCAAATGAAATTATTTTACTGTTCATGAGTCAATTTTGGAGGTGGAATTTGCTCTTTCCTGATAAATAATTAAGCTAGGCCCAAAAAAGAAAAAAGAAAAAAACCTAAGACCACAGAAAGCATACGAAGATGCTTTTCGCGATTGATTTCAACTACCCGCCATGAAAATAGAGGCTCTAACGTTGGACCACTCACTCAAAAGTCCATAAAATGTCAAGATTTTCGTCCCTTATTAGACAAGTGTTATGTGCGAATTACGATTCTGAAAAATCAAGAAACACTGTCCATGAAAATATAGTGGCTCCAATGTTGGATAGATCAGTCATGGGCATAGGTAGGGCCTCCATTTTGAAATGTGTACCATGAAAATTAATATTCTGATTCTCCTAATTAGGGGTTTATAACCGGGCGCCCAATAACCACTAATTGCATAATCATTTTTGTAGGCGGTTATATATATAAAAGAATCCCCAAATATTGTTTTGTTGTATATAAAACATTTGGCATGCACATGCATTCATTTTTCCTGATGTCACTCCTGACTTTATCAATCGTTTTTTAGGTTTTTCTACATGAAGGGTTTTTTCCTCTCTCTTTGTTCGTTGTTTGTATCTAATTTCAAAGCCTAGAAAAACTTTTACAATTCATGTCATTTCTTGAAAAAAAATATACAGAGTGTGGGGTTCAATTGATAAAATTCTTGAGTTTTGTTACATTTTGAAGCCTTCTAATTATTTAAAAAATATTCAAAATACTTAAAAATAGGCCTTAAAAAGAAGTTCAAGAAAGGCTTGAAATACCAAAATAGGCCTAAAAGGCCCGTTTCTAAAAAGCAATTATGTCGTGCGGTTATGAGTTTTAGTAATTGCTAACCGGCGATTATTTTAGCAATTTGCATTTTGCAGATTGGGTAGGGTTCCCAAATGACCGTAGGTCCACATGTGCTTATTGTGTTTTCCTTGGTTCTAACTTAATTTCCTGGAGTTCTAGGAAGCAATTGATTGAGTACAGAGGTTGAGTACAGATCGATTGCAAACACAAACACTACTTCAAAGCTTAAATGGATTCAACAATTGCTATGTGATCTTGGTGTTACTCTTTCCTCTCCTCTAAAGCTGTGGTGTGATAACATCGGAGCCATTTGTCTTTCAACTAATCTAGTGTTCCATGCGAAGACTAAACATGTGAAAATGGATTTCCATTTTGTGAGTGAATGTGTTGCTATAAATCTCATTGACCTTCATCGGCTGCTAGAACATTAATAGCTATAGAATAGAACATAAGGAAACATAAAGGAAACATAATGGAAACTTAAAGGAAATATGTGACCGTTTCAATGTATAAGTTCAACCTATTTTCTTTTGAGTTGAAATTAACTGCTTAGATATTCATTTTTTAACATAAAAGAAACATCATGGAGTGTCAAAATATATACCTAGAAGTAAATTTGGAAAGACCCACCAAAAATCCCTCTAGGTGGCTGAATGGTGTAGTTTTTTTGGAGGAAGGTGAGCTTTGCTTACTTTTTGGTATTCTAGGCTATTTTTGGTGAAAGAAACTACTTATTTCCTTACTCTTAAAGTGATAATAAGCTGCTATAAGAATCAATGATAATGTTGGGAAGATGTTATCATTAGGATTATATAGTTGTTTTGGAATTAAAGACAAAAATCGATTTAGTGATAAGGTAAAAATTGATTTTTACCTTAAAACGTTAAATGGGCATAACTTGGGCGTTCCAACTTGGAATGAGTCGATTCAAAGCTCATTATGCTTGTAATTTAAGTGCTATACCTATTAATTGAATTTCACAACAATCAGAGGCGTACGGAATTCCATACTTAGTTGGGATCACCGTTCACTCACTAATGAGCGTTTGTTTTCTAATCACCATGTTATTTCTAGAATGGGGGCTGATCTATTATGTTTTCGGCATATTTGGACTCATTTTAGTAAATAACTGACTTACGAGTCAGTTTGGCGAAATCAAAACTCAATTTGAACAAAAACTCAATTTTAGCCTAAAAAACGGTGCACTTGAGTTTCTGTCTGTCAATGAAATTTAAAACTACTAAATTTCTACCACTTGGCCTAACCCCCCTGATTTTTCCAAACTATGTAACCTCCTTCAACTAATAGATTTCAATGCCATTAATGGGAATAACGAGAAATAGGCTAGTTGACTTGAAGAAAACACACGAACGCTGCCCAGGCCCAAACGCCGCCGCCCAAGCCATGCCAGGACTTTTGAAGAAAACACACGAACGCCACCCACGCTGCCTCCCACTCCCACGCTGCCCACTCCGTCTCTTTCTCTGTCTGTGTTCTCTCTGTCTCTCTCTAATTAGTTTCCCCACGTTCACTATTGGCTCACATATGATTCGCCAACGTTGGGGTCCTCTCTCTCTCTGTCTGTCTTGTTCCACCACAAAATGCTGATGGTCGTGAAAATGGTGAAGATGGGTTCCATTGATGTCCAACTAGATTATTATTTGGGTTTTATTGGTGATAGTTGGATTTTTGTGTTTTTTTTTTTTCTTTTATTAATTCATTCTTCAGTCTTGATTATGGGAGGATCTGTTGTATAATCTGAAGGATTTTTTTTTTTTTTTTGTTGTATAATCCAATGGAAACAAAAATGCAAATATGCACACAAGATGTATGATGAAATGCCTCAACCAATCTACTGTTACTGTAGGCTCTGTTGTTAACGCAGGTATGAGTTTTTGCATCCAACTGATTGAATCTAGTTGAATCAGTTGGCCACGATAGCTTGTAATGTAAAGTTGATCACTCATGTGATATGTGCAGCACTAATTCAACGTGAATTTTCTCTTGTGTCTAGTACTGCATGGTTCCACTCCAATCAATGTCTTTCTCGAATGTGAGAGTGTGCGTAGAATACCAAAAGGAGTCAATAAGGCTAACTGTACTGCCCAATAAGCGCTAAGAAACGCCTATTCAGAACAACTACTGCTCTCGACAAAGGGCTTGCTTGAAAACCATAGATAGGCAACAATCTTCCGAGCTTGAGCAAGGTTAAAGGTCAGAGTCCACCATTTTAATGGAAGTTTGTGCTGCTACCTGTACAAACATGTAATCGGCATCAGGCATCCATTAGGATACTAAGATCTCAAATGTTTCCATAATCCAACAACCAAAACAAAGAGCATTTGTGGGCTGAAAAATCGTGACTTATACTTTATTCATTACAATATGAAACAATGAACATCCATAATCATTAAATATCGACAAAATTTTGAGGGAAAAAATGGAGAGAGCAAACACAAGGGTAGGAGTACAACTAAAGTTTCTACAAAATGCATATCTGACTGGAATGGACAAATGCAACAATTCATGTTCACATGATAATATGTATACTTTGGAAGCAGGTGTTCAAAATGTTCAGCTCTATTCTAGAACTGTTACAGAAGACATTTGAGAAAGGAACCACAATCTCATCTTTCCATTGCAGTTTTATGAGGCCATGCATTTTCTTCAAAAAAACAATTTGTATTTACGTGTTGAAATCAAATCGAGACAAAAATATAAAACTACATAAATCATTCATAATCCAACCAATTTAATTAAACGAAACAGACTCCTCAACCTCAATGTGTTAATTTCATGTCAAGGAGTCTCTAATCAATAAATTTGATAATACATTTTGTACACACTTATTATATTTCTCATTTAGGTCATTAAGCTTATGAGACACGATACGCATTCATCTTGTACATCTCGTTTTTAAATCAACCATTGAATCAGTCTAAGAGATGTACAGATTCAATGATTGATTTAAAAAAGAGATCTACAGAAAATGTATAAGAGATGTAAAGTCATTTCTCTAAGCTTATTCCCAATTGTCACATTTGTTAACTTTATTTTAAAACAATGAAATAGAGATGAGACCTATCCACGAAAGACTAGCATAAAAGTTGTTTTACTTTAACTCAAAAGCAGTGAAATAGATAAAAAAATTCAACACATACAATAAGTTTGAAATAGATAATTCAACGTGAATTTCCATTTTCCACACAAACCAAGCAACTCCATACGCTACCAGCACCTTGCATTTTCTTCTATCTTCTAACCATTGTTTTTTCTGTACTTACGATATTACTATGTCATTTTATTTGTTCTTCTATTTCTTAATCTTATTTAGACTCAATTTTTTTAAAGCATTAAAAAATACATCATGTGTGCTTTAAGTTCCAGTTTTTGCCTATGCTGACAATAACCCTAAACCCTGGCTGGCAGACATGATATCCAACAAAATTTTATGAAGACAAAAGGGCAGTATGTTTAGTGCCATTTTTTGGCCATTATACAATCTGATATCCACTAAAATCTGTAAGAATTCACAAGCTGATCCACCAAAATCAACAGCAAAAAACCTCCTATCATAGACGAATACAACCATAGATGTTCATAACTAAAAAGCACCTGTAGTACTCATTTACCACAAATGTTCATAACTAAAAAACCAATCACATATAGCCACATACAACCATATCTTGTGCATTACAATCTCACAAAAAGATCACACTACACCACACAACAATTCGCAACTTCAAGTATTTTCGTAGGCGTTGATGTTGTCTGCACCAATATCAATTCTAGTAGATGAACATACAGGATCTTGTGACATGACAAATGTATTTGCAGAGGGATACTCCATAGTTGGCAAAGAGCACTGTAAATCATTGACAAATAACAAAAATCAGGTAATGGAAAAAAATTTCCTTGATAGAGGATATGTTATAATAAAAATTTACCTTTGCTAAAATTTGTTGATCTATCGACCCCAAATTAGTTGGCCTCATATTGGTATTCACAATATTCCTATAAAAAAGAAGATTTTAATACGAATTAAATCAAAATGCATGTTAATGTAAATTATTGTAAATAAATAAATAATGTATAAGAATACCTTGTTTGCTTATGTGAAAGGCAATTGGTTCTCACATGCCCTGTTTTCTTGCAAATGGTACATGTCCTTTTCTTCATTCCTTGCTTTTCTTTTAGATTTTTTGTCTCAAAGATTTGGGTTTTCCTTTACATCGAACATGTAGAGGATCTT
The DNA here is from genome assembly GCF_958979055.1 of Alnus glutinosa. Taxonomy (NCBI): domain Eukaryota; kingdom Viridiplantae; phylum Streptophyta; class Magnoliopsida; order Fagales; family Betulaceae; genus Alnus; species Alnus glutinosa. The sequence continues at coordinate 9,095,977 of NC_084891.1, read as the reverse complement.
GCAAAGTAAATGTAATGTTTTATAGTACTTGGTTGTTTAACACAAGATCTTCGGCACTTCCTTCATCACCATCATTTATATCTTTATCACTATCATCATCCATTGTCAAAAGCTAGTGATGAAGCTTTTGTAAACTGTTAGTATTTTGGCCTCATTTTGTGTTTGGACAAAATCACTTAAGTGTGAAGATGCTGTAAACAGGGATTCCACTATTTAGAGTCTGCAAGTCAGAAGAATTCAAGTTCCCTGTCAGTCGTCCGGACGATCGAGCCATCCCGTCCGGACGCCCATCTATCCATTGTTCCATCCGTCTGGACGATGTGTCATCCTGTGTGGACGCCAGACAAACCAGCATCATCCGTCCGGACGAAGTGTTCATTCCGCCCGGACCCCCATACTGTATCGAGAAGTTTCTGTGCCAGCTTGCATCCGTCCGGACATTTCAACAGCATGTCCGGACGCCTCCTAGTACTCGATCAATTTCTGTTTTCTTTCCAAGTTCCAAGAAAGGGAAGATCAATCAACCGTCCAGACGATGTGGTATCCCGTCCGGACGCGCGTCTCCTTAAGGCAAGAATCGCAATTCAAAATATGACAGTCCGGACGTCCGACAGCTTTGGTCCGGACGCGCATGCATCAAAGAAGGAAATTGCTGATTCGACTTCAACCGTCCGGACGACTGCCTACCATGGTCCGGACGCGCGCATTGCAGATATGGAAATTGCATGTTGAAGAATAGCCGCCGGACGCTCATCCCCCATGGTCCAGACGCTCTAAAGCCTTATAAGGAAATTACTTGCAGCAAACGTACGACCGTCCGGACGATGTGCCATCCCGTCCGGACGATGCCCTTAAACAGGAAAGTTCAAAAAATCTTGTCGCACAGTTGTCCGTCCAGACGGCCCATGTCCACTGTTCGGACGGAGCCCAGGTTTATTTTGCCTGACGCTCATTTGAGCCCCCAGCCTATAAATAGAGACCCCTGGGCACTGAGAATTGTAAGAATTCGGTGTGAATTCCATTAGAGCTCAGAGAAGTCATCAATCCCTAAAGCCGTTTTAAAAGTGTGCTGTGCTATAAATCGAAGTCTATCTTAGAGGTCGGCTCTAAGGTAAGGAGTTCCATTGAAGACCACTTCAGGTAGGAGAACCTAGTTGGGAAGCGTTCGTGTTGAGTTACATGTTAGAGATCAAGGTACGACCACTGCATCGGTACATGTGAGTGTTACTGTCTTGTATCTAGCTATGTCTTCTGAATAGTGGAATTCCTGGGTTTGGCTGCCCCGGAGTGGTTTTTCTCTTAACTGAGTTTCCACTTCGTCAACAAAATATTTTTCTCCTTTAAATTCTGCATTTTAATATTTTGTTGCACACTGTTCACACACACTTGTTAAAATTAGAAGTCCATATAATTTATCAATTGGTATCAGAGCAGGTACACTCTGTTTATGATTTATTTCCTGAGTGTGATCCTCATCTCTTTGTGACTTCTATTTTTTTATTACACCTTTTATCATGAATTCTTCTAAGTTATCTAATAAGGATTCTGATATTAAGCTCTCTAAGGTTTTTAATAAATTGAAGAATGCTCAACATTCTAAAATTTCACATAAAGAGCTTAAAAAGGTGAAGCAAGAAAAAGAGTCATTAATTATGCAATTGTCTGCATCACTTGCTTTTATTGACTCTTTGAGATCTGAAAATACCATGCTGTTTAACATTATTGATTCACTTGAGAATAAATTAAAGGAATATGAAAATCTCTTGGAAAAATTCTCAAGTAATAATTTGAAAAGCATGTTGTGTATTCATTCAGATATTTCGAACAAGCTTAGTTTAATTGTTGATGATTTGAGTACTTCTACTTCACATATTTCTGACTTTGAATTAGATCTAGTTGATATTAAGTCTGTGATAGTAGATGCAGCTTGTTCAGAAAATTCTTGCTTGAATAATTGTGTGAAGCCTAACTCCAAGGATTCGGGAACACAAGGTAAGTTTGTTCCTATGTGTCATCATTGTGGGAAGGTTGATCATATCAGACCAAAGTGTTATCTGTTAAAATCCCACAGACCTTGGAAGAAGCAGGAGGATTCCAAACAGGGCGTTATTGAGAAAACCTCTTCAGATAAATATGTCCTGCCCCATAGGAGGCATATATCTAAAAGAGGTAAGGACTTTATTGTTTGTGAAAATGCTAATCTTAAATTTGCAGAGCCCTTCAAGAAGCATTTCAGCAAATGAAGTCAGCCTACCTGCTATCATTGTGGTGTCTCTGGACATATCAGGCCACACTGTCCTCAGATTCGACATCAGCAGCCTCGGATCAGGAAAACAGAGCAAAAGACAGGTAAGTCTAGCTCTAAACTTTCTCAGCCTCATCATGTTTTTCGGCAACAACGGCATTATCCTCAAAGGGATTCTCCCTCATGCTATCACTGTGGTAAGTATGGCCACATCAAAGTCGAATGCTTCAAAGTGAAGCCTCACAAGCCCAAGAAGAATCAGACCAATGAAGGGCTTGTCAACATGATGAAGAATGTCCTACTCAGACTGATCAATTGGGACATGGCTCACACCCCTGCCTTACAGGTAAAGAAGGTATGGGTAAGGAAGGATGAGACAATTCACCCCTTAAGGGGGAGTGGACTCACCTAGTAGGTGAGGTCTCCCATGCCTAGGATTTTGGTTCCTAAATCCTAGTGCATGTCAGGTATGTTTGCATTGCATTGTCTATCTTGTCATATCTTATTCATGCCTTGCATTCTGTTTGAGGAACTGTTTATTTTATCCCCATATTTTCTCTTGTTATCTTGAGAAGCTTCTGCAGATATATCTTTGGGGATGACAGTTAAAAGCACGTCGGGCGGCTGCTTTTTTGTCTTGGTATTGCTAAACCTTTCTCCATGAGGACAGGTTTGGTTTTACCTTATATGCTGGGATTAGATGTCATTTCCTTTTCCATAAGCATGTCTTTGTTGTTTTCTTTCTGTCTCATTTTTCAACCAAAAAAAAAAAAAATTGGGGAGAAGATGCAGAACTTTATTTCTTTCTTTTGATAGCTTTTCAGATATTGCATGTGTTTTTGCCTGATAACTCAGTTCATTGTGCATTTATTAAATATGCTTATATATGATTGAGAGTTACTTTCCTGTTGCATCTTGATGATAGATAGTTACTTTCCTCATGTGATGAAAATGTGCACTTTCTAAGACTCCCCTAAGGTACATCTTTTCCTTCTCTGTCTTTTTTTGTTTCTATAAATTTTGGATAAGAGAAGAGGTTTTCGATAACATCGCCAAATTGACCAAATGCTAGTTGAACCTAGAACCTAAAAATTCTGGCATTCTCTCTAGGTTGCAGCATCAAAAGAATCAAGCAGTTACCTTTACGAATTCTGCGCGATATATGTATATTTTCTGCTTATGTGCTAAAATATGCCTTGCCCTTCATGTGCAAGTAAAATTTTACCTTTTCCTTCATGGTACAAGTAAAACAACTAGATGCTGCATCTTATAGGGAGTGTATCAGATGAGGGTGGCTAGGCCTTAGTAAGATAAGGTTTGACTTTTGGTTGATTTTTCATTGATTTTCTCTCTTGTTTGGAAAATCTGGTTGCTTTTGGTCATATCAGTTGAATTCATACCTTTTGGGAAAAGTCTTCACACACACACACACACGCATTGCATGAGTTGAGTAATCTATTTAAAATTTCTATCTGCAGGGAAAATTGTGCTCATTGAATACTTAACTCTCATTTATATCTTTGCATATTTTTGCAATGCTATTTGACTGTTTTATCAGTTGAGTATACATGCATGTTCTGAAGCTAACTTTTGAGAAAAATATTTTTCTGCAAATTTTTCTCCAGTTTCAAATTTTCAGTGTGAAGCGTCCGGATGGACCTACTCCAACATCCGGACGAGCGCAGTCTTGCCATATGCTGATCTAGCAGTTGTCATCCGGATGGTTAAGTGACACATCCGGACAGGATCTCTACAGGTTTAAGACTTGCGTCTCTTTTTCTGCCATACACACATCTTTTCATTTTTATTGATTTATCATGGCATGTTGTGTGTTTTTCTTGTGGATTTCTCCCGAAATTTTGGCATTCTTTGCACATCTCTTCTCATCCCATGATCTTCATTGTGTTTTCCATTATTCTTTTAAGTTTTTGTGCTTTTAAAATATTGGAATATTTGTTGGGATATTTTCTTAAGATAGAGTGCATGGAAATTTTATTCTGTCTATGTGTTGGGTGGATATTGTTATATCTGTGCTATTTGGATTGCCATATTTGCTTGTGTAATTCATGCGCATCCAAATTGCAAGTTGTCATAATACCACATTCTTTTTGGAACTAACAAGAACTAATATTTCCTTGCGGTGTTATGTTTGGATAGATTTCTGTTAAATCCTTTCAGGAATATGTTGTCCAACAACTCTCTGCTCAATATATGACAAATGGATCCTTTGGAAAACTGACAATGGTTAAAGTCGGATGTTCAAAATTTCCAAAGGTCTTGGGTTTTGAGATGAGCTTTTTCCCCAGCTCATGCAAAGCTTTCCGTAGCATTCCCTCAGATCTGCATCAGTCAGAGGTTCAGTGGTGAATCTCCTCAGTTATCTTTCAGACCAGTTGCTTAGAGGATGTCAATCTGCGGATAACCAAGTTTAGGCTTTGCAAAATCAAGAGATTGAAGATCTTTCAGTCCATGGTTCCCGACTTCCCGAGCTAGAAGCAGAAGTGGTACAAATCTAGCCTTTTATACTTGGAGGATTTGATACTTGCATTGAAGATCTCTCTGTTACTTGCATTCAGTGGATCAGCAGGATTTGATACTTGGAGGATTTATGTTCCTCTCTTTTGGGCCACTTGCAGACTTTTCTCTTTTTTCTTATTGTTTTGGATTTTAGAAAGTTTTTGTCTGTGGATTTATATTACTCTGTTTCCCGGGTCCTTCTGAGACTGTTAGGGGGAGTAATTTTTATTTCAGTTGGTTATTTTATTACTCTGTTTTACCCTTTGTCCCTTTGTGACAAAAAGGGGGAGTAATTTTTATTTTGGACCGGGAATGTATTTCCAAACCAGTCAAGTGATTTTTGTCCCAGAATGGCCAAAGGCGGAGTTTGTTAGTATTTTGCACTCATTTTGTGTTTGGACAAAATCACTTAAGTGTGAAGATGTTGTAAACAGGGATTCCACTATTCAGAGTCTGCAAGTTAGAAGAATTCAAGTTCCCTGTCATCCGTCCGGACGTTCGAGCCATCCCGTCCGGACGCCCATCTGTCCTCTGTTCTATTCGTCCGGATGACGTGTCATCTTGTCCAGACGCCAGACAGACCAGCATCATCCGTCCGGACGAAGTGTTCATTCCGTCCGGACCCCATACTGTATCGAGAAGTTTCTGTACCAGCTTGCATCCGTCTGGACGTTTCAGCAGCACGTCCGGACGCCTCCTAGTACTCGATCAGTTTCTGATTTCTTTCCAAGTTCCAAGAAAGGGAAGATCAATCAACCGTCCGGACGATGTGGTATCCCGTCCGGACGCGCGTCTCCTTAAGGCAAGAATCGAAATTCAAAATATGACCGTCCAGACGTTTGACAGCTGTGGTCCGGACGCACGTGCATCAAAGAAGGAAATTGCCGATTCGTCTTCAACCGTCCGGACGACTGCCTACCATGGTCCGGACGCGCACATTGCAGATATGGAAATTGCATGTTAAAGAATAGCCGTCCGGACGCTCATCCCCCGTGGTCCGGACGCTCTAAAGCCTTATAAGGAAATTACTTGCAAGGGACGTGCGACCGTCCGGATGATGTGCCATCCCATCCAGACGATGCCCTTAAACATGAAAGATTTTCCCGCAAATTTTTCGGAAAATCTTGTCGCATAGTTGTCCGTCTGGAGGGCCCATGTCCACCATCCGGACGGCGTCCAGGTATATTTTGCCTGACGCTCATTTGAGCCCCCAGC